>NC_029787.2:60982315-61017249 GCF_000816755.2 Arachis ipaensis | reverse complement strand
TTTAGAAGAGATCCAAGTATGAATAGCTTCTTTTCCAAGACAACTACCCAATTGGATAAAGATTAAAAGCTTTCTAGTAAAATTAAGAGAAAAGAAAGAAGAAGAATAATGAAAACTATTATTGATCCATCAAATTACAACAGAGCTCCCTAACCCAATGAAAGGGGTTTAGTTGTTCATAGCTCTGGGAATGGAAAGCAAAGATGGAGAGTACATTCTGAATGTTAAACTAGAAGTGCAGAGAAAGTAAAATACAGAGAGTAATTCTAATAATGCCAAAAGCTCTCTTTTCTAGTTCAAAGCTCTCCCTATTTATACTACTCTTCTGATCTTCTAGTTGGCTCTTCAAGTCTTGGATATGGGCCTTTGGATCTTGAGTTGAAGCAGTTATCTTCTTCAAAGGGCTCAGCTTTACATGCAGAGAAAGTGTGAAGTAGGCAAGGACTTTAGCTTAGGCCGTTAGTGGTGTTAACGTTAAGTGAAAATGTGGGGTTGAGAACGTTAACTTCAACGTTAGTACAATTGCCCCTTTTGGAACGTTAGTGGCACTTACTTTTACCACTAACGTTGGAGTTCTACTTCTCTTCCACGTTAGCTTCCATGTTAACATAGTTAACGTGGAAACTAACATGGGCTATGATGGCTCACGAAGGCGTTATTGGCAATCACTTTTCTCATTAACGTTGCAAACTAGCCTTCATTCCACGTTAGTGGTCACGTTAGCTAGACTAACATGGCTACTAACGTGGTTCTTCCTTGCTTCCTTTATCCTGAAATCAAGCAATAAATTGCATCAAAACTCTGATCCATGTTGTGAGACATGCATCATTCAATTTGTCCTTTAATTCATGCATAATTCTCATGAAATCATGTAAAATTCACAATGTTTGCTTGAATCAAGATGTAAGTGATTATTTACCCAAAACATGCTTATTTCCTAATAAAATGCATGAAACTACCTTAAAACCATAAAGAAAAGGTCAGTGAAAGTGGCCAAAATGCCCTGGCATCACAACACCAAACTTAAAGCTTGCTTGTTCCTAAGCAAGTACTGGAACAAGAGAATGATGAATGAAATGACAAGAGGAATGAATCATTATTGTGGAAGTCATGTTCTTGGTTTTATGGGGTTTCATGCATAGCAACTTAGGTTCATTCCTTTACTGGCTTTCAGACCTTTATCATGCCTTGGAATACTCACTTGATTTCACCCTTTGAGACTTTTATTTATTGATCCCTTTGTCTTTCCAAGGTTTATTTCTTCCTTAGGCTAAGTGTTCTGTGAGGGGGCGACTCTTTAAGATAAGCTTTCAGCCAACACTCCCGAACCAGTTGGTTCAAGGTGCTAGGTGTTGAAACACCCCTAAGGACTTAATCCCTCAAGTCTCTCTCCCCCCATACATGCACACCACAGGCACATGATTTGTTATTTTCTTTCCTTGAGGTCTTGGTGTCCAGCACCTCTTTGGGTTACTAAATGTTCTATAGCAAGGTTGCTCTTGATAGTGGATTTTCAGTTGATAATCTCGGGTTAGTTAACCCAAGTTACCAAGTGATGAAGCACTCCTAAGAACTTATTCATCCAAGCAGATCCTTGGTACAAGAGCACCACAGACACATCCCTCAAGATTCAAGCCCTTGGTGCCTAGCCTTATTCTTTATTAACTTTTCTTTCTTTTTCAACTCTTATTGTTCTTTTCCTTTTTCTTATTAGGATCTTATTATTTAGCTAGTCTCATGGGGTGTGTTTCAAGCATATGATTCAAGATAGATAGTTGCCTTCCCACCTTGTTGGTGAACCAACTTAGCTAAGTGATTACTACACCACAAATTTAAGGACCTACTCCACAACTTGAACATCACTCTGGTCTTTCATAACATCTCTTTTTATTGGACTTAAAAGGACAAGCATACAATAAGCAAGATGAAAATGAAAAAAGGCAACTTGACTAGCAAGCATAAACCTAAGCAAAAACAAACATCAAATTCTAGTCCATTAAGCTTAAAGAGTGACTATTAATCAAGGGCACATTCAGACTTCCAAATTGATTATTTCCAAGCATATGGAATCAAGTAACAATACAACCTTTTGGTGATGCCTTCCAGCTACCCATTTGTTGTCATCCTCCATAGCTTCTGCATCTTTCCTCGCTTCCTTGGATGATGGTGCACTATTTTTCCAAAAGATTGATTGAATCCCTGCAAAGTTATTGGAAGTTGCTTGTCCCCAAAGCACTTGAGAGATAGTTAGTATGCATGTATGCTTGTGCATTTCAGAACTTAACTTGGTGTGTGAACACCAAACTTAGTTCCTTGCTTAATACAGCAGGTTGAATGCATGCAGAAAATCTCATGTGATGTTATCAGCAAGACAACTAGAAACTAACTACTGTTAAGTGGTTCCCCTGATTGGTTGGATCTAGCAATTTGCCCTTGAAGGAGTGTAGTGTGATTCTAACTGAAATCTTTGGTGGAACACAAACTTAGAATTACACACTCACTCTTGTATTGTTTTGGTGTGTAACACCAAACTTAGCTCCTCACAATACGGGGGAAACTACTTGTGATTTTTATTAAAATGCAAATGAAAAGAGAACTACCTTAGGTTGGGTTGCCTCCCAACGAAGCGCTCTTTTAGCGTCGCTAGCTCGACGATTCCTCCATTACTTGAGGTGATACTTCACTTTGGGGTTTTTCCCCATGTTGCCCATGTAGTGTTTGAGCCTCTGTCCGTTAACAGTGAACTTCCTCTTTGAACTTTCCTCCATGATTTCTAAGTGCCCATACGGCGAGACCTTTGTGACAAGAAAGGGTCTTGACCACCTTGATTTGAGTTTCCCAGGGAAGAGTCTTAATTTGGAATTGTAGAGGAGCACTTTCTGTCCTTCTTCGAAGCTTCTGGGTGTTAAATGGAGGTCATGCCTTCTCTTTGCCTTTTCATTATAAATCTTGGCATTTTCATAGGCTTGAGATCTGAACTCCTCCATTTCTTGTAGCTGCAAGACCCTCTTTTCACCAGCAGCAGTGCTATCAAAATTTAGCAGCTTGAGAGCCTAGAGAGCTTTGTGTTCCAACTCCATTGGTAGATGACAAGCCTTTCCATACACCAGTTGGTATGGGGACATCCCGATTGGTGTTTTGAATGCCGTTCTGTATGCCCAAAGAGCATCATCCAGCTTCTTCGACCAATCCTTCCTTGATGCTTCCACAGTCTTTTCCAGAATCCTTTTTAGCTCTCTGTTAGATATCTCAGTTTGCCCACTTGTTTGGGGGTGGTAAGGCGTGGAAATCTTGTGTTTCACTCTGTATCGTAGGAGGAGAGCTTCTAGTGGTCTGTTACAAAAATGCCTCCCTCCATCACTGATGAGTGCTCGTGGAACTCCGAACCGGCTAAAGATATTCTTTCTGAGGAAGTTCATGACCACCTTGTTATCATTCGTTGGGGTTGCAATAGCCTCTACCCACTTGGAAACGTAATCCACTGCTACCAAGATGTACTTGTTTGAATATGAGGTTGGGAAAGGTCCCATGAAATCGATTCCCCACACATCAAACAGTTCCAGTTCTAAGATGAAATTTTGTGGCATCTCATTTCTTTTGGGTAAGTTTCCAGCTCTTTGACATTCATTACAATTCTTTACCAGTTCTTTGGCATCCTTGAAAAGGGTGGGCCAAAAGAATCCGCTTTGTAATACCTTGGCTGCAGTTCTGTCCCCACTAAAATGGCCTCCATAGCATGAGCTGTGGCAGTTCCACAAGACCTCTCGTCCCTCTTCTTTCGAGATACATCTTCTCAGAATTCCATCTGAACACTTCTTGAAGAGATATGGTTCATCCCAGACAAAATACTTTGCGTCATTGATGAGCTTTCTTTTCTGGTGTTTGTTGATGTCTGGATGTAAAGCCCCAGTTGCCTTAAAATTGGCAATATCTGCAAACCAGGGTGCTCTGTGAATCGTCATCAATTGCTCATCTAGGAAGAACTCATTTACATTTGTATCATGTGTTCCTCCTTTATCATGAGGGATTCTGGATACGTGATCTGCTACCTTGTTCTCCACTCCGTTCTTGTCTTTGATTTCAATATTGAATTCCTGCAACAATAAGATCCATCTTATTAGTCTTGGTTTTGATTCTTGCTTGGCAAACAAATATTTAAGTGCTGTGTGATCTGTGAAGACAATCACTTTGGCACCAATGAGGTATGATCTAAACTTGTCAATTGCAAAAACTATTGCCAGTAACTCCTTTTCAGTAGTGGTATAGTTTCTTTGGGTATCATTGAGGACTTTGCTGGCATAGTATATCACATGGACCAGGTTATCTTTCCTCTGTCCTAACACTGCCCCAATTGCGAAATCAGATGCATCGCACATCAGTTCAAATGGTAGGTTCCAGTCAGATGGGGAAATGATAGGGGCAGAGGACAACCTCTTTTTCAAGTTTTCAAATGCCAGCATGCACTTTTCATCAAAGATAAATGGTGTATCAGATACAAAGAGATTGCTTAAGGGCTTGGCTATCTTTGAAAAATCCTTAATAAACCTTCTGTAAAAGCCAGCATACCCTAGAAAACTCCTAATTGCCTTGACATCACTTGGTGGAGGTAATTTTTCAATGAGTTCCACCTTGGCTCTGTCCACTTCAATGCCTTGGTTAGAAACCTTATGACCAAGAACTATTCCTCCTGTCACCATAAAGTGACATTTCTCCCAGTTCAAGACCAAATTAGTTTCTTAACATCTTTTTAATACCAGGGCTAGGTGATTTAGGCAACTAGGGAAGGACTTTCCAAATACCGAGAAATCATTCATAAAAACTTCAATGAATTTCTCTATCATATCTGATATGATAGAAAGCATGCAGCATTGGAAAGTCGCAGGTGCATTACATAGCCTAAATGGCATGCGCCTGTAGGCGAACACTCCATATGGGCATGTGAATGAGGTTTTCTCTTGGTCTCTCGGATCAACCACTATTTGATTGTATCCTGAATAACCATCGAGAAAACAGTAATATACGTGTCCTGCAAGTCTTTCCAGCATCTGATCCATGAATGGAAGGGGGAAATGATCTTTTCTTGTAGCTTCATTCAGTTCTCTGTAGTCTATGCACATCCGCCATCCTGTGACGGTCTTGGTGGGGATCAGTTCGTTCTTCTCATTGGGGACTACAGTGATTCCTCCCTTTATTGGCACAACATGCACGGGGCTGACCTAGGGGCTGTCTGAGATCGGGTAGATTACCCCTTCCTGCCATAGCTTCATAACTTCTTTCTGTACCACTTCCTTCATGACTGGATTCAGCCTCCTTTGGGGTTGAATGGATGGTTTGGCATCATCTTCCAACAATATCTTATGTATGCATATAGCCGAACTGATTCCTTTCAGGTCAGCGAGGGTCCATCCAATGGCATCCTTATGCTTTCGCAACACTTGGAGTAGTTCCTCTTCCTGCCTGTGGCTGAGGGCTGAGTTAATGATCACTGGGTAACTTTCATTCTCCCCTAAGTATGCATATTTGAGGGTGGGTGGCAGGGTTTTGAGTTCAAGTTTAGGTGCTTCCTTTCCTTCACTCTTCCCTTCTAATGTGCCTTGAATGTGAACCTCTGCTGCTGTAACCTCTTCGCTTGAAGCTGACTCTTCTTCTGTCAACCCCTCAAATTCTTCCTCTACGAGAGTATCTTGTGCTAAATCTTCTAGTGAATCCAACCTCATACACTCTCCCATTGGTTCTTGTGGGTAACTCATGGCTTTGAATACATTGAATATCATCTTCTCATTGTGTAACCTCATTGTCAGTTCACCTTTCTGGACATCAATGATAGCTCCAGCAGTGGCTAGGAATGGTCTGCTCAGAATGATAGAAGCTTTGGCTCCTTCCTTCATATCCAACACCACAAAGTCTGCTGGGAAGATAAAGTCTCCTACCTTCACTAGCAAGTCTTCTACTATGCCGTGAGGAAACTTGAATGATCGATCTGCCAGTTGTAGGGCCATTTTTGTTGGCTTGGCCTCCTCAATTTTCATTTTTTTCATCATGGCTACTGACATCAAATTTATGCTGGCTCCTAAATCACACGGAGCCTTCTCCACCGTGATCTCTCCTATAATACAGGGGATCTGAAAGCTCCCAGGATCCTTCAATTTCTCGGGTAGCTTGTGCTGAATGATGGCACTACATTCCTCGGTTAGTATCACCGTTTCGTTGTTCTTCCAACTTATCTTTTTGGTCATCAATTCCTTCAAGAACTTGGCATAGAGCGGCATTTGCTCTATTACTTCAGCAAAGGGTATGTTAATCTGTAGTTTCTTGAAGATTTCTAGAAACCTTGAGAATTGGCTGTCATCCCCCTTTTTCCTCAATTGCTGAGGATATGGGACTCTTGGAACATATGGCTTCAGCTCTTCTCCCTTTTTACGTGAATTGGAGATGGGAACTTGAACTTCCTCTTATTCCTCCTTCCTTTCATTTGGGTCCTCCTCTTGTGGTTTCTTGGAGGTCTCCTTCAACTCCTTACCACTTCTGAGGGTGATAGCTTGACACTCCTTCCTTGGGTTTGGCTCAATGTTGCTACCAAGGTTATGAACAGGAGTTTGCTGGAGTAGGTAACCAACTTGTGTCTCAAGTTTCTTGATGGCAGCCTCTTGATTCTGCATGTTGGATCGCACCTCTTCTCGGAACATCTTACTTTCTTGAATCTCCTTACATATGCTCCCGACTAGGGTCTCAATCTTTGAGAGTCTATCCTCGGATGGTGATGGTGAGTTGAGATTGGAGGGATGAGAATGGCTAGTTTGGTTTTGATATGGATGTTAAAAAGGGTTGTTAGGTGGGTGCTGATATAGTCTCTGTGTGGCATGTTGGTGAGCTGTGTTGTTGGGGTCGGGACGTCTCTGATCTTGGCCTTGGTCTTGTTGATTTCCCCACCCAAAGTTTGGGTGGTTTCTCCAACCAGGATTATATGTTTTGGAGTATGGGTCATGGTTCTGCCTAGGTGAACTCCCAATGTAGTTGGCTTGTTCCTGATCACCCTCTACTTCTTCATTCACTCCTTCTTGGGTTGCTGCTGAAGTGGTGATTGCTGCTACTTGATTCCTCTCCATCTTCTTGGTGAGGTCAGCTAATTGCTTGGTAATCATCTTATTTTGAGCTAGCAGTGCATCCACATTGTTCAGCTCCATCACTCTTCTAGTATTGCCTCTTTCAGAAGCATAGAAGTAGTCATTCTCTGCTACAGTCTCAATGACATCTATGGCTTCTTCAATGGTCTTCTTCTTGTTCAGAGATCCCCCGGATCAGTGGTCTACTGCCTTCTTTGATTCATACGAAAGGCCTTCATAGAAAATGTGCAACTGCACCCATTCATTGAACATATCTGGCGGGCATCTTCTTGTCAAGTCTTTAAACCTCTCCCATGCTTTATATAGAGTCTCACCATCCTGCTGCCTGAATGTTTGTACCTCAACTCTCAACCTGTTGATCCGTTGAGGAGGATAGAATCTTGCCAAGAACTTGTTCACCACATCTTCCCAGGTTGCTAAACTCTCCTTTGGAAAGGATTCCAGCCATTTAGATGCTTTGTCCTTGAGTGAGAAGAGAAACAGAAGTAGTCTATAGGTGTCAGGATGAACACCATTAGACTTCACAGTATCGCATATCCTCAGGAAGGTGGTTAGATGTTGATTGGGGTCTTCTTGGACACTTCCTCCGAATGAACAATTGTTCTGAACAAGGGTGATGTGCTGTGGCTTTAGTTCAAAGTTGTTGGCATGTATGGTTGGCCTTTGGATGCTACTTCCACAGTTTCCTGGGTTTCGGTTGATGTAAGAACCCAGAACTCTTCTCTCTTGTCCAGCCTGATGCGCTGGACCTTCTCTACCATGGTTGTGAGCCTCTTCTTCATGATGGTTCTCCATATTCTCCTCCATGTCTGGTTCAAAGTACTCTTCCTCTTCTTCAGTACCAACTACTCTCTTTCCTCTTGCTTCCCTCCTTAATCTAAGGAAGGTCCTCTTAGGTTCAGAATCAAAGGAAGTTGAAGCCCCGCTTCTTCTACCTGTCATACAACCAACAAAGTAAAAGCAAGAGAGATAGATGCAGACAAAGCAAAAGCAAGGGTTTAGGGTTTAGGGTTTAGGATTTAGTGTGAGTGATGCAATATATCAAACAGTTAGTGGGTTAGTGACTGAATTGTAAACAACTAAGAAAATGGGTAGGGGAAAGGGAAGGAAATAGCTAAACAGAAAGTAAATTACTCAAATGAACTTAAATCAAACAAAATAAAAACAAATGCTCAATCTAGTTATCCACCAATTTAATCATTGTTGATACAAAATCAATCCCTGGCAACGGCGCCATAAACTTGATGCATGGAAACTTATCTCTCAACAAATTTCCCTCGGCAAGTATAACGAATTGTCGTCAAGTAAAAAATTCTCCGGATCAAGTTCATTTTCATCTCTTCCTCAATCAATGCATTCATTGATCTCCTTGGCAATCTTAAGTGATTGAATTCCAATTCCTTGGTAATTCAATCTTTCAAATCAGATCAATAGCCAATTCCTTGGTCTAATTGCTCATGAGAAGAGATGAAGTGTGGTTACTGATTATACCACATGTATTTCCAAATCAAAGTATTAGGAGAATTATATGTCACCATATCCGCCCAAACCCCAATTCGGTCCAAGATGAGAAAACATTTCTAGCATGATCTCTTCATCCCTTTTCCAAGGTTCAGAAGAGGTCCATGTACGAATAGCTTCTTTTCCAAGATAACTACTCAATTGGATGAAGATTGAAAGCTTTCTAGTAAAATAAAGAGAAAAGAAAGAAGAAGGATTATGAAAACTATTATTGATCCATCAAATTACAACAGAGCTCCCTAACCCAATGAAAGGGGTTTAGTTGTTCATAGCTCTGGGAATGGAAAGCAAAGATGGAGAGCACATTCTGAAAGTTAAACTAGAAGTGTAGAGAAAGTAAAATACAGAGAGTAATTCTAATAATGCCAAAAGCTCTTTTTTCTAGTTCAAAGCTCTCCCTATTTATACTACTCTTCTGATCTTCTAGTTGGCTCTTCAAGTCTTGGATATGGGCCTTTGGATCTTGAGTTAAAGCAGTTATCTTCTTCAGTGGGCTCAGCTTTACTTGCAGAGAAATTGTGAAGTAGGCAGGGACTTTAGCTTAGGGCGTTAGTGGTAGCAACGTTAAGTGAAAATGGGGGGTTGAGAACGTTAACTTCAACGTTAGTGGCACTAATGTTGACCCTTGGCCCTTCGCAAACGTTACTGGGGTTTACCTTTTTCAATAACGTTGAGAGTACCCCTTTCTCCCTACGTTAGAGTTCACGTTAGAATAGTTAACATGGCCTTTAACGTAGGCTTGCCAAATCTTCGAGAGCGTTAGTGACACTTACCTTTGTCACTAACGCTTCAGAACGCCCCTACTTCCCACGTTAAAGTTCACGTTAACTAATTTAACGTGACTTCTAACGTGGCATTGATAGCCATCTCCAACGTTAGTGACAAAGGTGAGTGTCACTTATGTTGGCTCATCATCCCTCTTCTCCACGTTAGCTTCAACGTTAATGTAATTAACGTGGCAACTAACGTGGCTCATAGTGGCTCAATCCAACGTTAGTGACAAAGGTGAGTGTCACTAACGTTGGTGATTCTTGCTCCCTCCACGTTAGAGTCCACGTTAACTAGGTTAACGTGGCTTTTAACGTAGCCAATATGGGCTTAGTCAAATATTAGTGACAAAGGTGAGTGTCACTAACGTTGGCATCATCTTCTTCTTCCACGTTAGAGCTCACGTTAACTAAGTTAACGTGGATCTTAACGTGGCCAATTGCCCCTTTTGGAACGTTAGTGGCACTTACTTTTACCACTAACGTTGGAGTTCTACTTCTCTTCCACGTTAGCTTCCATGTTAACTATAGTTAACGTGGCAACTAACGTAGACTATGATGGCTTACGAAGGCGTTATTGGCAATCACTTTTCTCATTAACGTTGCAAGCTAGCCTTCATTCCATGTTAGTGGTCACGTTAGCTAGACTAACGTGGCTGCTAACGTGGTTCTTCCTTGCTTCCTTTATCCTGAAATCAAGCAATAAAGTGCATCAAAGCTCTGATCCAAGTTATGAGACATGCGTCATTCAATTTGTCCTTTAATTCATGTATAATTCTCACAAAATCATGTAAAATTCACAATGTTTGCTTGAATCAAGATGTAAGTGATTATTTACCCAAAACTTGCTTATTTCCTAAGAAAATGCATGAAACTACCTTAAAACCATAAAGAAAAGGTCAGTGAAACTGGCCAAAATGCCCTGGCATCAGCTTGCCTTATTTGTGAGATAGTTCTTTCAATCTCAGGATAAAAAAAATTTTTTTCTTCTTTTTCGTTTTTCCCAAAATAATTTTCGAAAAAAAAACCAACAAAATTAACAAAATCATAAAAACCAAAAATTTTTATATTTCTTGTTTGAGTTTAGTGTCAATTTTTAAGTTTGGTGTTGACGTGGCAGAAATTGGCGAGTCAAGAAATTTTTATAAGAGATACGTTGCAAGTACAGTTCTTAACCAACCAAAAATCCACTTATCAATTTAGAAGGGTTGTCACAAAATTAAAATTAAAATACTGGGAGTATGAATCCCAGGTCGTCTCCCAACGAGTTGTAGAAAGACGTGCTATTTTATTAATCAGATGTTTTCAAAAATGGTTTGAGTTGATAAACAGGAAATTAAATTAGAGAATTTATGTAATTTTAAGTAAAAACCTTGACCGGGAGTAGATTAGTTGGATGCCCTATTCTTGTTGGAGTACTCTCAAGATTAATTGATGATTGAAGGTTGTTCTGCTTAGTTATCCCTTACTAGGTAGAGGAAAGTCAAGCAAGTTGGAAAGCTATTTCTATTCACAAGTTCCAATCCTCTCCCTTGGAATGGATTAGTGTCAGTGACTAGAGGATAAGCTAACAATAAACCCAATTACAATTTTTCTCTTGAGCATTCCAACTCAAGGTCCTCCTTTCAATCAACTCCCAATCAAGTTATGGAACTACTCGCTCATTATGAATGTAAACTTCACAAAATAATAAAGAGAAATAAAGAAAGACATGATAGATAATAATAAAAAAGATCAATTAAAAATAAAAATAGTTTTTATATTAATAAATTCTAAAAATAATCCAATAGTAATCTAAATAAATTAAGGACATGGAAGAGTAAGAGGCAAATAAGGAAAACAAACTAGAGTAATGAAGTATTGGCGGAGGTAATAACTCTTCTCAATATCCCAGTCCAAGAAGCAAATAAAATCAAAATCCTAAGAACTATGAATGTGTAGAGAGAAAACCTATAGGAGGAGTAAAATCAGATCTAAAACTAAAATTATGCGGAATGAATATTGTCCTCTCGTCTCTGCATGTTCCCTGGCTCAAATCTGCTTTTCTGGGCCGAAAATTGGGTCAAAACAGGGCTAAAAATCGCCCCCAGCGAATTCTGCAGATTCTGCAGATCGCACACGTCACGCGATCGCGTCATTTAGTTCGCGTCATCCAGCATTTTGCCTTGCCACACGTGCCGTCGTCCACGCCTTCACGTCACTTGTGCAGTTTCTAATCCGCGCGGTCGCGTGAGCCATGCGTCCGCGTCACTTCTCGCTGGTCATCTCCTTAATTTCTTGTGTTCCTTCCATTTTTTCAAGTTTCCTTTCTAATCTCCAAGTCATTTATGCTTATAAAGCCTGAAACACTTAACACACAGATCACGGCATCGAATGGAATAAAGGAGAATTAAAATACAAAATTAAAAGTCTCTAGGAAGCAAGTTTTCACCCAAGAAGTATTTTTAGGGAGGAATTATAAATGCATGCTAATCATATGAATAAGTGGGTAAAGATTTGATAAAACCGCACAATTAAGCACAATATAAACCATAAAATAATGGTTTATCAGGTGTCAATTGCATTCTTTTATTTTTCTTAAAAATTTTCGAAAAATTAATGCATGGTGTTCTTCATGATCTTCAGGTTGTTCTTGATGATTTTCCTTATTTGATTTTTGCATTTTTATGTTTTGTGTCTTTTCTTGTTTTTCATATGCATTTTAGAATCATTGGTGTCTAAATATTGAAAACTTCTAAGTTTGGTGTCTTGCATATTTTTCTTTTCTTAAAAATTTTCAAAAATAAGTTCTTGATATTCATCTTGATCTTCAAAGTATTCTTGGTATTCATCTTAACATTCAAAGTGTTCTTGCATGCATTTTTTGTTTGGATTCATAATTTTTATGTCTTGTGTCATTTGTGTGTTTTTCTCTCTCATCATTAAAAATTCAAAAATAAAAAATATGTTTCCCTTATTTCACTTATAAATTTCGAATATTTGAGTTGACTTTTTCAAAAAATTTTCAAAATTTAGTTGTTTCTTATGAGTCAATTAAAATTTTCAATTTAAAAATCCTATCTTTGCAAATCTTTTTCAAAATCAAATCTTTTTTAATTTCCTTTTTATATTTTCGAATTCTTGCTTAAATTTTTTCAAAATCTTTTTCATTTTTCCTTTAATTCTTTTCAAAAATTTTAAAAATTAATTTCCAAATTCTTTTCCTTATTTTGCTTCATAATTATCGAAATTACTACTAGCATTTAATGTTTTGATTCAAAAATTTTTTCAAGTTGTTACTTGCCTATTAAGAAAGGTTCAATATTTAAATTTTAAAATCATATCTTTTAGTTTCTTATTAGTCAAGTAATCAACTTTAATTTTCAAAATCAAATCTTTTTAATTTCCTCTTCAATCATATCTTTTAAATCATATCTTTTTTCAAATTAATTGCAATCATATCTTCTCAATCATATCTTTTTCAAAATAATTTTCAATCATATCTTTTTGATTGCTAATTTCAAAATCTTTTTAAAAATCAAATCTTTTTAATTTCCTTTTCAAATCTTTTTCAAAATAATTTCAATCATTTCAATCATATCTTTTTCAAAAATCCATTTTCAAAATCTTTTCTAACTTCCTATCTTTTCAAATTTGATTTTCAAATCTTTTTTTTCAATTAACTACCTGACTTTTTGTTTGATTTTAAAAATTTTCTATTTCAATCATATCTTTTTCAAAACTACCTAACTAATTTTCTCTCTCTAATTTTCGAAAACTCCTTCCCCCTTTTTCAAAATTCTTTTTAATTAACTAATTGTTTTAAATTTTAATTTAATTTAATTGTTCTTTTTTAATCTTTGAATTCTAATTAATATTTAAAATAAAAACAAAAATATTTTTATTTTATTTTAATTAATTTTCAAATTTTTCTCTTCTCCTTCTTCTATTCTCCTCTTCTGCTACTCACATAAGGGAATCTCTATATTGTGACATAGAGGATTCCATACTTTCTTGTTCTCTTCTCTTTCATATGAGCAGGAATAAGGACAAAGGCATTCTTGTTGAAGCTGATCCTGAACCTGAAAGGACTCTTGAAGAGAAAGCTCAAAGAAGCTAAAGTACAACTCTCTATAGAGGACCTAACAGAACTTTTTTAAACAAGAAGAAGACATGACAGCCGAAAACAACAACAATGCCAACAATGCAAGAAAGGTGCTTGGTGACTTTACTGCACCCACTCCCGACTTCTATGGGAGAAGCATCTCAATCCCTGCCATTGGAGCAAACAACTTTGAGCTTAAGCCTCAATTAGTTTCTCTGATGCAACAGAATTGCAAGTTTCATGGACTTCTATTGGAAGATCCTCATCAGTTCTTAGCTGAATTTTTGCAAATCTGTGACACTGTCAAGACCAATGGGGTTGATCCCGAGGTCTACAAGCTTATGCTTTTTCCCTTTGCTATAAGAGACAGAGCTAGAACATGGTTGGATTCACAGCTTAAAGAAAGCCTGAACTCTTGGGAAAAGCTAGTCAATGCCTTCTTGGCAAAGTTCTTTCCACCTCAAAAATTGAGCAAGCTTAGAGTGGAAGTCCAAACCTTCAGACAGAAGGAAGGTGAATCCCTCTATGAAGCTTGGGAAAGATACAAACAATTGATCAGAAGGTGTCCTTCTGACATGCTTTCAGAATGGAGCATCATAGGTATCTTCTATGATGGTCTATCTGAACTATCCAAGATGTCATTGGACAGCTCTGCTGGAGGATCTCTTCATCTGAAGAAGACGCCTGCGGAAGCTCAAGAACTCATTAAAATGGTTACAAATAACCAATTCATGTACACTTCTGAAAGGAATCCTGTGAATAATGGGATAAGTCAGAAGAAATGAGTTCTTGAAATTGATACTCTGAATGCCATATTGGCTCAGAACAAAATATTGACTCAACAAGTCAATATAATTTCTCAAAGTCTGTCTAGAATGCAAGCAGCAACAGGCAGTACCAAAGAAGCTTCATCTGAAGAAGAAGCTTATGATCCTGAGAACCCAGCAATGGAAGAGGTGAATTACATGGGAGAACACTATGGAAACACCTATAATCCTTCATGGAGAAATCATCCAAACCTCTCATAGAAGGATCAACAGAGGCCTCAATAAGGCTTCAACAACAATAATGGTGGAAGAAATAGGTTTAGCAATAGCAAGCCCTTTCCATCATCTTCTCAGTAACAGACAGAGAATTCTAAGTAGAGTCACTCTGACTTAGCAACTGTAGTCTCTGATCTAATTAAAAGCACTCAAAGTTTTATGACTGAAACAAGGAGAGTGCAAGGCCATTAACATGACCCACACGGCCGAACCTGGAGAGGAGGAAGAGGCAGTAATCTCCACTGATGAAGACCTCACTGGACGTCCACTGGCCTCCAAGGAGTTCCCTAATGAGGAGCCATGGGAATCTGAGGCTTACACTGAGACCATAGAGATTCCATTGAATTTACTTTTGACATTTATGAGCTCTGATGAATATTCATCCTCTGAAGAGGATGAAGATGTTACTGAAGAACAAGTTGCTAAGTACCTTGGAGCAATCATGAAGTTAAATGCCAAGCTATTTGGTAATGAGACTTGGGAGGATGAACCCCCCCTTGCTCACCAAAGAACTGGATAACTTGACTAGGCAGAAATTACCTATAAAGAGACAAGATCCTGGAAAGTTCTCAATACCTTGTACCATAGGCACCATGACCTTTGAGAAGGCTCTGTGTGACCTAGGGTCAAGCATAAACCTCATGCCCCTCTTTGTAATGGAAAAGCTAGGGATCATTGAGGTACAAGCTGCAAGAATCTCACTAGAGATGGCAGACAATTCAAGGAAATAGGCTTATGGACTTGTAGAGGATGTCTTGGTAAAGGTTGAAGACCACTACATCCCTGCTGATTTCATAGTCCTAGACACTGGGAAGTGTATGGATGAATCCATCATCCTTGGCAAACCCTTCCTAGCCATAGCAAAAGCTGTGATTGATATTGACAGAGGAGAATTGGTCCTTCAAGTGAATGAGGACTCCCTTGTGTTTAAAGCTCAAGGATCTCCCTCTGTAACCATGGAGAGGAAGCATGAAAATCTTCTCTCACTACAGAGTCAAACAAAATTCCCACATTCAAACTCTAAGTTTAGTGTTGGGAGGCCACAACCAAACTCTAAGATTGGTGTTGAGAGGCTATCATCATGCTCTGAGTATCTGTGAGGCTCCATGAGAGCCCACTGTCAAGCTACTGATATTAAAGAAGCGCTTGTTGGGAGGCAATCCAATTTTACTTATCTATGTTAGATTTCTATTTTCTATTGTTATTTTATATTTTCTGTAGGTAGATGATCATGTGAAGTCACAAAAACAATTGAAAAGGCAAAAACAAACTAAAAAATAGAATGAAAAATAGCACACCCTGGAGGAGAAGGCTAATGGCATTTAAACGCCAGTAAGGGCAACAGAATGGGTGTTAAACGCACAGTCTGGCACCATTCTGGGCGTTTAACACCAGAAATGGACCCCAGACTGGTGTTGAACGCCAGAAAAGGGCAAGAAGCTGGCGTTAAACTCCAGAAATGGGCAGCAACCTGGCGTTTAACGCCAGGACTGGCAGCAGAGGGTGTTTTACACGCCTCATTGGTACAGGGATGAGAATTCCTTGACACCTCAGGATCTGTGGACCCCACAAGATCCCCACCAACTTCAACTCACTCTCTCTCTTCTTCACACCTTTTCATAATACTCTTCCCCAAATACCCTTCACCAATCACCTCAATACCTCTTCCCCAAAAACCCCTCACCTATCAAATCCTACCCTCTTCTCCATAAACCCTTCACCAATCCACATCCATCCATCATAAACCCCACCTACCTCACCATTCAAATTCAAACCACTTCCCCTCCCAAACCCACCCATACATGGCCGAACCATACCATCTCCCCACTCCTATATAAACCCATCTTCACCCCTTCATTTTCACACATCTTAAACACTACTTCTCCCCCTTGGCCGAAACACTAACCCCCCTCCATCTCCTCTATTTCTTCTTCCTCTAGTCGCTTCCTTCTTCTTTTGCTCGAAGACAAGCAAACCTTCTAAGTTTAGTGTGGTAAAAGCGTTGCTTTTTGTTTTTCCATAACCATTTATGGCACCAAAGGCCAGAGAAAACTCTAGAAAGAGGAAAGGGAAGGCAAAAGCTTCTACCTCTGAGTCATGGGAGATGGAGAGATTCATCTCAAAGGTCCATCAAGACCACTTCTATGAAGTTGTGGACAAGACTCCTCATTGAAGAGGACAAGCCCATCACTAAGAAAAGGATGGAGTAAACAAGAGATCCCACTCATGGACAAGAGCATGAGGAAATTCCTCATCATGAAATCCCTAAGATGCCTCAAGGGATTCATTTTCCTCCACAAAACTATTGGAAGCAAATTAACACCTACATAGGAGAATTAAGTTCCAATATGGGACAACTAAGGGTAGAGCACCAAGAGCGTTCCATCCTCCTTCATGAAATTAGAGAAGATCAAAGAGTCATGAGAGAGGAGCAACAAAGTCAAGGAAGAGACATTAAGGAGCTCAAGCACTCCATAAGATCTTCAAGAGGAAGAACTAGTCGCCATCACTAAGGTGGACCCGTTCTTTAATTTTCTTGTTCCTTATTTTTCTGTTTTTTGAAATTTTATGCTTTATGTTTATCTATGTTTGTGTCTTTATTACATGATCATTTATGCCTTAAAGCTATAAATATGAATCCATCACCTTTCTTAAATGAAAAATATTTTTAATTGAAAAAGAAAAAAAAGTACATGAATTTTGAATTTTAAAATAGTTTAATTATTTTGATGTGGTGGCAATACTTTTGTTCTTCTGAATAAATGCTTGAACAGTGCATATTTTTTATATTGTTGTTTATGAATGTTAAAATTGTTGGCTCTTGAAAGAATGGTGGAAAAGGAGAAATATTATTTGATAATCTGAAAAATCATAAAATTGATTCTTGAAGCAAGAAAAAATAGTGAAAAGCTTGCGAAAAAAAAATGGCAAAAAAAAAGAAAAAAAGAAAAAAAAAAGAGAAAGAAAGAAAAAGAAAAAGCAAGCAGAAAAAGCCAATAGCCCTTAAACCAAAAGGCAAGGGTGAAATAAAAAAGGATCCAAGGCTTTGAGCATCAGTGGATAGGAGGGCCCACAGGAATAAAATCCTGGCCTAAGCAGCTAAACCAAGCTGTCCCTAACCATGTGCTTGTGGCGAGAAGGTGTCAAGTGAAAACTAGAGACTGAGCAGTTAAAGTCGTGGTCCAAAGCAAAAAGAGTGTGCTTAAGAGCTCTGGACACCTCTAATTAGGGACTCTAGCAAAGTTGAGTCACAATCTGAAAAGGTTCACCCAGTTATGTGTCTGTGGCATTTATGTATCCGGTGGTAATACTGGAAAACAAAATGCTTAGGGTCACGGCTAAGACTCATAAAGTAACTGTGTTCAAGAATCAACATACTTAACTAGGAGAATCAATAACACTATCTGAATTCTGAGTTCGTATAGATGTCAATCATTCCGAACTTCAAGGGATAAAGTGAGATGCCAAAACTGTTCAGAAGAAAAAAGCTAATAGCCCCGCTCATCTAATTAAGACTGATCTTCATAGATGTTTTTGGAATTTATTGTATATTCTCTTCTTTTTATCCTACTTTGTTTTTAGTTGCTTGGGGACAAGCAACAATTTAAGTTTGGTGTTGTGATGAGCGGATAATTTATATGCTTTTTGGCATTGTTTTTAGTATGTTTTTAGTATATTTTAGTTAGTTTTTATTATGTTTTTATTAGTTTTTAAATAAAAATCACATTTCTGGACTTTACTATGAGTTTGTGTGTTTTTCTATGATTTCAGGTATTTTCTGGCTGAAATTGAGAGACCTGAGCAAAAATCTTATTCAGAGGCTGAAAAGAACTGCAGATGCTGTTGGATTCTGACCTCCCTGCACTCGAAGTGGATTTTCTAGAGCTATAGAAGCCCAATTGGCGCGCTCTCAATGTGTTGGAAAGTAGACATCCTGGGCTTTCCAGCAATATATAATAATCCATACTTTGCCCGATATTTGATGGCCCAAACCGGCGTTCTAAGTCAGCACAAAAATTCTGACGTCAAAAGGCCAGAACTGGCATAAAAACTGGAGTTAAATGCCCAAACTGGCACAAAAGCTGGCGTTTAACTCCAAGAAAAGTCTCTACACATGAAAGCTTCAATGCTCAGCCCAAGCACACACCAAGTGGGCCCGGAAGAAGATTTCTGTAACCCTAGGCTACTAGTTTTCTATAAATATGACCTTTTGCTATTGTATTTTCATACTTTGATAGACCTTTTCACGTTTGGGGGCTGGCCTTACGGCCATGCCTAGACCATTTTGTTCTTATGTATTTTCAACGGTAGAGTTTCTACACCCCATAGATTAAGGTGTGGAGCTTTGCTGTTCCTCATGAATTAATGCAAAGTACTATTGTTTTTCTATTCAACTCAAGTCTATTTCTTCTCCAAGATATTCATTCACAGTCAAGAACATGATGAATGTGATGATTATGTGACATTCACCACCATTCTCACCTATGAACGCGTGCCTGACAACCACTTCGTTCTACATGCAATCAAGCTTGAATATGTATCTCTTTCGTTTCTAATCTAAGATTAGAACCTTCGGGGCATAGGCTAAAATAATTGGCGGCCATTCCTGAGGTCCAAAAAGTCTAAACCTTGTTTGTGATATTCCGAGTAGGATCTGGGAAGGGATGACTGTGACGAGCTTCAAACTCGCGAGTGTTGGGCGTGTGACAGATGCAAAAGGATCAATGGATCCTATTCCAACATGATCAAGAACTGACAAAGGATTAGCCGTGCGGTGACAGCGCATTTGGAACATTTTCACTGAGAGGACGAGAAGTAGCCATTGACAACGGTGATGCCCAACATAAAGCTTGCCATGGAAAGGAGTATGAGTGATTGGATGAAGACAATAGAAAAGCAGAGGTTCAGAAGGAACAAAGCATCTCCATACGCTTATCTGAAATTCCTACGAATGAATTACATAAGTATCTCTATCTTATTTTATGTTTTATTCATATTTTAATTATCAATTCTCCATAACCACTTGAATCTGCCTGACTGAGATTTATAAGATGACCATAGCTTGCTTCATGCCGACAATCTCCATGGGATCGACCCTTACTCACGTAAGGTTTATTACTTGGACGACCCAGTGCACTTGCTGGTTAGTTGTGCGGAGTTATGACAAAGAGTTGAGATTACAATTGTGCATACTAAGTTGTTGGCGATATTGATGATCACAATTTCGTGCACCAATAACCACCCACCTGAAGAAGACCTAGACACCCTGGACTCCACTTCATTTACCAGCACAGGGAGCCATGACGGTCCCGATTATGGAGATGCTGCTACCAGCCCCCCTTTGTTCCTGACTGATGGCACCGAAGACGGTGCCAAGCTTTAAGTATGGGAAGGTCGGTCAGTACCTGACTTCCGGAGGTAATTTCTCTTTCTTAACACCAATAAATTAGTAATTTTTCTTTTTTTAGGATAGGATAGATAGCATAGTAATAGGTAGTTGCATGCATGTTCTATTTGGTTGAAAAATAATATGTTTCTTTTCAAGACTTTATTTTGAAAAATTTCACTAATTTAAATCAAAATCTTTGTGTTAAACTTGTTTGAAGATTGTATTTGGAACATGAATTATAGCGAAGAACACACAACCCGTGAGACTTGAGCTTAATTACATGGTTACACTATTTAACCATAAAAATTTTATTCTTGTGTGTTTGCTTCTCTATGGCTGTAATCTATATTTTGTCCCATCCTATATTTCCAATGTTTAATGTGTTATATGCATGCATATGATTGAGGCCATTAATTGATTATTAACTCACTTATCCCAAATAGCCTACCCTTTCAATTACCTTTGTTAGCCACTTTGAGCCTTTCTATCCCATTTGTTCTATATTTTACCACGTCACTAGCCTTAAGCGGAAAAACAAATCAACTATCCCAAAATTGAATCTTTGGTTAGCTTAAGATCGAAATTGTGTGTCAATAAATTGTGGGAAAGCTGTGGGAACATGGGTTAACAAGGGAATGTGTCATGTTTTTACAAATTGATAAAATATTGGGAATTTGGGTACCTACTCATGTGAAACTAGAAAAATTAAAAATCCAGGTGCATTGATAAAGTTATTTTTACTTTTACTTTAAAAAAAATCCAAAAATATTCAAGTAATTAAATAATTAAATAAATGTATAACGGGACAAAATTACCACAATGTTAAGTTTAATGAAAAATCAATGCATGTGTGAAACAAAGTTAAGAGAAAAGTTGATGCATGAGTATATGATACAAAAGTGGGAAAATTTTGGGTAGCTAGGCATGATTTAAAAGTATATAGAGTATGTATAGGTGAAGGCTTAGGTTGATCAAGGATTCAATTTATAGCTCACGTAGCCATATATATACTATCACCTTTACCTTGGCCCCATTACAACCTTAAAAAGACCTCATGATGTTTGCATTAGTACATTAAATACTTGTTGATTGGTTAGGTGAAGAACAAAATCTAGAAAGCATGATTAGAGAAGAGTAGAGTGATTACCCTATACACTAGAGTGACTAGAGTGCATATACACCATCAGTAAGGGTTCAATGCTTGATTCTATGTTCTCTGCTTTCATGAGCTGTCTTCTTACAAGTTTACTTGTTTTTACTGTATAATTTGAATTAGTGGAATTTGATTTATATATTCCTTGAAGAACTTATTTACTTTCAACCAAGTAGGCAAAATCGTTCTAGCGTATACTTGCATTCATAGATTGCATTGCATTGCATGAGTCTTACTTTTCCCTACTCATTTATTTTATCTCCTTGAGCTAAGCATACGGACATGCTAATGTTTAAGTGTGGGGAAGTTGATAAACCACTATTTTATGGTTTATCTTATGTTTAATTGAGTGGTTTCATCAAGTCTTTACCCACTTATTCATATGATTTGCATGATTTTATAATCCCTTCCTAGTTTTGTTTTATGATTGAAAACGTGCTTCCTAGAGATCTTTAATTTGTGTATTTTAATTCTCCTTTATACTATTTGATGCCGTGATCCGTGTGTTAAGTGTTTCAGGCTTTATAGGGCAGGAATGGCGTAGAGAATGGAGAGGAAGCTTGCAAAAATGGAAGGAACACAAGAAACTAAGGAGATGATCAGCGAGCACCGACGCGCACGCATGGCTCACGCAAGTGAGCGGAATGGAGAAATTTACAGCGACGCGTGTGCGTGCTTAACGCGTACGCATGGATTGTAGTCTGCACAAAAGACGCGCACGTGTGGATGACGCGTATGCGTGACAAGGAAATTCGCCAAATGACGCGCACACACGACTGACGCGTACGCATGACATGCGCGATCTGCAGAAATAACAGAAAATGCTGGGGGCAATTTCGGGCCACGTTTTGACCCATTTTTCGGCCCAGAAACACAGAATAAAGCCACAGAACATGCAGAGACTCAACATATATTCACATATTCTCATTAGGATAGTTTTAGGATTTTTAGATCTAAATCTAGAGAGAAATCACTCTTCCTTTAGGTTTTCTTTAAATTCACAGTTTCATAGTCTATTGCTTTTGCTTTTGGATATTGAAGAGTCATCACCTCCGTTGAAGATACTATTCTAGTTTGTTTTCTTACTTCTTTTATTTATTCCATATTCTTAATTCTTGTTTAGAGTTACAATTAGATTATTTTCATGGATTGTTAATGAAAAGGTTACTTTTACTTTTAATTAATTTGAATCTGTATTTTATTTAAATTATCATGTCTCTTTTCTATTCCAAACTCCCAATAACAAAGATGGTATCCATGTCAAGAAAGTAGATTCCCTACCTGACATCGGGATTGATTAAGAGGAGACACTTGAGTTGGAATGCTCAAGTGGTTAGTTAAATTGGAAGTTGTTGGCTAATTCTGCATTTACAAACGCTAGACCTTCCCAAGGGAGAGGACTAGGATTTGTGAATAAGAGTTAGCTCAATCACTTGACTTTCCTTTATTTAGTAAGGGTTAACTAAGTGAAAATAACAACCTCTTTATACTACACTTGAGAGAATCCCAACAAGCTAAGGATAGAACTTCGAATTAATCATTCCCCCAGTCAAGGCTTTTTATTTTGAATAATATAAATCCCTTTTAATTTTCATTGTACTTAATTACAATTATTTCTTTTCTGTCATTGAACTCTCAAAATTCTCAGAAAACTCCGTATTAATAACGTAGCACCCTTTTTAGCAACCCGTTGGGAGACGACCTGGGACTCATACTCCTAGTATTTTTATTCTAAATTTTTGTGACAACCTTTCTAAATTGATGAGGCGGATTTTTGCTGGTTAAGAGCTATACTCGCAACGCTGTTCTATTATATTATAATCTCTTAATTGTTCTAACTTCTGCCATGCATCAACAAGCAACAATTTAAGTTTTGTGTTGTGATGAGCGGATAATTTATACCCTTTTTGGCATTGTTTTTACATAGTTTTTAGTATGTTTTTGTTACTTTTTATTATATTTTTATTAGTTTTTATGCAAAAGTCATATTTTTGGACTTTACTATGAGTTTGTGTGTTTTTCTGTAATTTCAGGTATTTTCTGGCTGAAATTGAGGGACCTGAGCAAAAGTCTGATTTAGAGGCTGAGAAAGGACTGCAGATGCTGTTGGATTCTAACCCTCCTGTACGCGAAATTGATTATTTCGAGCTACAGAAGCCCAAATGGCGCGCTCTCAATTGCGTTGAAAAGTAGACATCTTGGGCTTTCTAGCAATGTTTAATAGTTCATACTTTTCCCGAGATTTGATGGCCCAAACTGGCATCTAAACGCCAGCTAGAGACCCTTTTCTGGCTAAAACGCCAGAACTAGCACCAGAACTGGAGTTAAACGCCTAAACTGGCATCCAAGCTGGCGTTTAACTCTAGAAATAGCCTATGCATGTGTAAAGCTCAATGCTCAGCCCAAGCACACACCAAGTGGACCCCGGAAGTGAATTTCTGCACTATTTGCAATTAGTTACTTATTTTCTGTAAATCCTAGCAACTAGTTTAGTATAAATAGCACTTTTACTATTGTATTCGTAGACTTTGATGGTTGGAAACCCTCTTTTCATTTTATGTTCATAATTGGGAGGCTGGCCATTCGGCCATGCCTAGACATTTTTCTCTTATGTATTTTTTACGGTGGAGTTTCTACACCTCATAGATTAAGGTGCGGAGCTCTGCTGTTCTTCATGAATTAATGCAAGTACTATTGTTTCTCTTTTAATTCACGCTTAATTCTTCTCCAAGATATACTCTCGTACTTAATTCAGTGAAGTCAAAATGAAGGGGTGACCAGTGACAATCACCCACTATCTTCGTTACTCGCTTAGCCAAGATCCGCGTGCCTGACAACCACAATCGGTCTACATGATGTTCAACGTAGTGACTGGACGACATCCAAAGTATATTCTCTTGGGTCTCTAATCCATGGACTGAGTTCGTGAGATTAGGATCTTCGTGGTATAGGCTAGAACCAATTGGCAGCATTCTTGAGATCCGGAAAGTCTAAACCTTGTCTGTGGTATTCCGAGTAGGATCTAGGAAGGGATGACTATGACGAGCTTCAAACTAGCGAATGTTGGGCGCAGTGATAGTGTGCAAAAGGATAGAGATATCCTATTCCGACGCTAGTGAGAACCAACAGATAATTAGCCGTGCGGTAGCTGTACCTGGTATTTTTCATCCGAGACGAGAAATCCGACAGTTGCTTAGCCGTGCAGAAACCGTACCTGGTATTTTTCATCTGAGAGGATCATACAGTTTGCCGTGGAAGGGAGCACGCATGATTGGAAGAAGACAATTGGAAAGCAAAGGTTCAGAAGCAATAAAGCATCTCCAAACGCTTATCTGAAATTCTCACCAATGGATTACATAAGTATCTTTATTTTATTTTATGTTTTATTTATCTTTTAATTATCAAAACCCCATATCCATTTGAGTCCGCCTGACTAAGATTTACAAGATGACCATAGCTTGCTTCAAGCCGACAATCTCTGTGGGATTGACCCTTACTCATATAATGTATTACTTGGACGACCCAGTGCACTTGCTGGTTAGTTGTGCGGAGTTGTGAAAAGTGTGATCACAATTTCGTGCACTAGTAGGCAACTCACATGTGGGTTAGAAACTCGGTTATCCAAAGAAACGGATTTAACATTGTAAGTATAGTCCTAACCCGATGAATTGGCCCCTCAAATCAAATTGGAAATTCACAAGATATGTCACAAGCAAAACCAAATTAAAACCGAGAGTATTAGACTCTCGAGTCGTCTCCCTAGGAGCACTTTAGAACAATGAGTGTGCAATTCCAGTTGTAGTGATCAACAGGTTGTGAATGTAGAAATGAACATATAAAGCCATAAAAGAACATGCAAAATTGTAATGATTGAACTAATTAAGAAATTAAAGAACCGACTATGCAATATAAACAAGTATAGTATAAAAGAAATCAACATATAAAGGTATAAAAGATTGAAAGCGTCAAAAAGAGTCTTGGCTTGGAGTGAGCTAAGGGTCCTTTCCTTTTTAGAACCACAACTATGACAATTATGATGGATTAGTCTCACTTGATCAACCCTCACATCGGAAAGTAAGTTAAATGAGCATAAGTGTCCTTAACCCACAAATCCTAAATTTCTTGCTAATTGCATTAGCAACAACTTAGCGTTAGTAGGAACAAGAACAATTAACAATCTAAGAATTGAAACTAAATGTTGGAAGTTCCAACTCTAGGAACCCAATTTCTCACTTTACCCAAGCCAAGAACCAAAAATTTAGCCTAAAACCATGTTTGACATTTTGTCAAACACTTGGTGGGCAAAAAGCTTAAACATGGAGAAAATAAGAAAAGGCTTGAAACTAAAAGCAACAATTGAACTCAATCAACAAGAATAACACAAGAAAGCATGTAACAAGCATCAAACATCAAATTCATCAACCAGAAATTGAAATTGCAAGAGAGAAGAAAAATTGAACTATAACTTGAATCAGAAGAAAGAGTAATGACAATGTAACTATAAAGAGTAATAACAAGAGAATACTTACAATGAAAGCTTGCAAAATCCAATATCAAAAATGGATAACTGAGAATAGATGGTGGTGCGACCATTGAGAATGCTTTCCTACGGTACAGATCCACACTTTATTTCTGTAAGGCAGAGGGGTTATTTCGTGCTACAGAAGTACCGCAACCACCTGTTCCATTTCTGTAGTGGCAGAGGGGTTATTTCCTGTATATAGAAGGTGTGTCGGCATACATCCCTATAATGGTAGATGTGTTATTTCCTGCGTGCAGTGGACCCTGTGGTGGCAGAGGGGTTATTTTCTGTACACAAGGGTATAGCGAACAGGAAAGCCTTACCCGTTTCAGCTGATTCGGGTTACGTCGGGAGCGGGTAGAAACCGATAAATGTGCTCATTACCTGCACTAGGGCTAGACATGCATCATACTTAGTTGTGCATTTTCTCTATTATGATTGTTGCATGAATATATGCGTTCCTTGTTTGTATTCTATTCTCTGTGTTTGTGTTCGTGTTATTTTCTTGTATTCTTCTGTTTGTGTTCTGCTATCTATTTTCTCTATCTTCTCTATTTATCTGTATTTTCTATTTATTGCTTCTCTGTAATCTGTTATTAGTCTGCTAAACAACATAGAATTAATGAACGTAACTAATAACCCCGGCCCTACTAAGAACTCTCCAGTTCTTACCCCTTCTCTCTCCCTTCCCCCTTCAGATGGAAGCATGAGTACCCTTCCGTAGTTCGCTAACGACCGTTTGCAAAAAGGATTCCACTCTAGGTAGTCTTTTGAGTCTAGGGTGAATCTCATTCTCTGTTTATATGTATATACTGTGAGACCAGCCATCGTCTGCACCCCGTTTGTACGTGAACTTTAACCTAAATCCTGTGTACGAGACTCCTGTTGTGTGGCTACTTGATGCGGTACCAGAGAGACGTCATATGGCAATGTCTGATCGTGCGGAGGAGTAGCAGATGATGTTCTACCTTTTGATGACGATCCACCTGACTTGAGTTTTGAAGACTTAGAACGTATTTTCCCTCGCTTTAGAAGTTTAGAGGGACTAAGTGAGTATAGAGTCTAGGCTAGCCTAGGTGCCAGCTTAGGGACCTCTTGAACAGGTCAGGACCTGGGATGTTGTATCTATGTATATGTATATAGTTATTATCTAGCTATATCTAGGGGTGTTCTAACTAAAGCTCTAAACTCTAATAAAGGCTGGATAACTGAATGTTGCTAGCTACTTGTGATGTATTTATGTGTGGTTGCTTATAATTGTTTTATCTGTTATCAGTTGTGAGTTGATTACGAATGATTCCGTCTATTAATCCAAACGTTTTAAAAAAAATATACCTTGCAAATTAACTACGCTTTTAACAATGAATCAGGCTCGTATGATAAATAATAGATAATAATTAGGAAGACAAATTGGTAGCGCTCGGTTTCCGGTATGATCTAGACATATTGAAAACTGGGTCGTTACACGCTCGAAGCACTCCACGCGCTCTGCTTGGGTGGCTGTGCGTACGCACAGGTAGCTGTTCGCACGCACACGTCTCTGAGCTCATCTCCTTTGATTTCTCTTGCTTTCTCCACTTTGTATGATCTTCTTCCATTTTCTCCAATCCATTCCTACTTTATATACTCGAAAGCACTTACCAACAACATCAAGGTATCGAATGGAAGGTAAATGAAATAAAAAAGATTCAATTAGGTATAAAAGAGCATATTTTCATGATCAAGCACAATTTGGAAGGAAAGTTCAAAAGCATGCTATTCGAGGGAATAAGTGTGAGTTTATGTGATGAAAATCCATTCAATCCTAACCAAAAATCATCATCAAATATGGATTCATCATATATATATTCAAGAAATAAGAGTAGAGGGTCAAGAGTACAGAATAACAAGCTCCAAACCTAGCCTGCGAAGCTAATACGTACATATATACATAAACCATGATCCAAAATACATATATAAAACCCTAGTTTTCCATACGCCTCTAAGAGGTACAAAAGTATAACCAGTTCTCAGGAGAGTTCTATACATATAACAATATATAAAATATACAAAATAAAGTCCCAAAAGATCCACTTCGCTGCAGACCTCCAGATGCCTAGCGAGATACCTAGCGAGGTGCCTCTCGACTTGCATCTGAAAAATACATGTTCGTATGGAATGAGAACCAGGGGTTCTCAGTACGGTAAAGGTTCCACGTACATAAGATATAAGGTCCCGGAAAAGCCAGAGGCAATCCTAGAACTCTGACACTCAATTTATAAATCTTAAAGAACTAAAACAGAAACCATAGGCGAGTGGTTCCCTAAGGATTCTTAAACTTAACCAAAACCTAACTAAAACCCTTACTCACTCCGTCTTTCCTCTGTTCCTCAAACTCTGGAGAAATCCAATAGATAAACAAGCAGTCAATGGCAAACACAGGTAGAATACAAGTAATACAGATAACAAGTATAATAATTAGCATATCAAAATCACTTAGGCATTCCCAAATAATGCACAAGCAATCCATTCAAACAATATGCATATGATGCATGCCTGTCCTATGGCTGATGAGTCTCGTCTGTCAGTTCTCAAGCTAACCCTACAAGTCCGGCTGGTAAACCCTAGACTGTCTCCCGTCGCGCATCCCCAAGAGTCTAGGCATATCTTTTTCTCACATAAAATTTGCTCTTTGGGGATATCCTTCCCGGGAATTTATACGTGCCCACCCTTACGATGTAGGGTCAACAGAGTATCAAGTCTCTACCTAAAACACGTGGTGGCAAGCCACGGTACTTTACCCAAGAAAATTTGTATCTCTAATAATTGAGTGCATAAGCTAATAAACATTCATAATCATTTATAATCATTGCATAACCATTCTTTACAGCCATGGCATCATATATACTTCATTTTTTTGCATTTTTCATACATAATTCATCATTTTTCAACCTTACTTCACCCCCAAGTTACTGCCTTTTCCTAGCTTCATCTTATTACTAGGCATACTATTAAGATCTACGGTTAGAAGAATGAAAGTAGAGGTTTAGAGGTTCAAAATTAAGCTTTAAAATACAAAATTCATGTTTTCTAAAACAGGGGCCACGCGTACGTATGGGCCACTTGTACGCATGGGCGTGTGTTTTGCCATGCTCGCGTACGCCAGCACCTTGCTCGCGTATGCGAGATACCCAACCCGAATAGGTTGGTTGCATCACGTGCAGGTGGTCGCATACGCAACCCCTTGAAAACCACTACTCGCGTACGCAAGCCCCTTGCTCGCGTACGCAAGCTGTGCAGAATAGCAAAAGTGTTGAATGCTGCAGAATTTTCAATTTTGCAATCCAAACTTTTGACTCACATAACTTTTTTGTTTTAAAACCTTTTTCATCCGTACTTCGAACGACGTAAACTTCACGGACCCAATTTTCATATGAAATAAGTTAGAAACAATTTGGGGCAAAAAAACCAAGTTATGGCTCGCCGAAGTTCGGCCAAAAATAAATTTTACACAAAAATCCTCAACCTCTATTTTCATTAAGAATCAAAGTCAAACCTCAACATTCCATATATATAATCAGCACCACAACACACCATATACAATACCAAAATCTCCACATCCTACCACAATCAATCATACCTCAATTCCTCACTTTAAACAACATGATCATCAACAATCCATCATCTATGCATAATCAATGTTATCAACTTGTCAATCATTAATCAATCACCATTTAGCATTGTATTTCCATTATAACAATGATCACCAACACATGCTCAATCCATATCATCAATTATTATCAAAAGTACTAAACATTTAACATACTTTATCATTTCAACCTATCCTATGGTCATCTATCCTAAGTTTTCACAAAACATTATAAATGAAATACAAGAAACCAAAACCGTACCTTGGCCAATTTTCTCGTATATCCCAAGACAACCCACTTAGGCAAGATTGTAAGCCTCAACACTAAAATTCAGTAACTAGTTCCAACTCCAAGATTCCAAATAAGCATCTAACATTTCCAATTGCTTCATATCACATATATACAAAATTCAATACCCACACACTTAATCAATGAACTCACTATGGGTTGAGAATTTTTACCATACATACGGACCAAATGAACCAAGCCCAATAATTCTCGCAAGCTAAATCGAACCTAAAGTACCAAAACCAACAAAATCTCAACATATATACTAACAAAGTTCGAAATTCAAGGGGTAGAGCAACTGGAGTGAGAGTGAGGCTTATCAATGAAATTGTTTCAATAGATTTGTAGAGCTCGACGTGGTGGTCACGTTGCTGTAAACGGTGCAGTGATCGGAGCTCGGAGTGAGAAGATATGGTGGTTTGATTATGGTGTTAGCATTTTGTTCTCTTCCCCCTTGTCCCTGAGCTTGCTTCAGCATTTGTGCTGAATGGGAGAAGAAGAATGAGTGTTCTTGAAATGTTTTGGGCTGATGGGTTGGGCCTTGCACCTATTTTGGGCCTGGTTCAATCGGTTCGGCGCGTTCGGCCCAATCTTGGGCCAAATTCTTTAAAATTAGTGTCAAAATTCTTATTTTAATTAGCTCTTTCTTTTTAAACTATAAAATTCACATTTCTAATTTCTTTTATTAAAAATTAATTTATTGATTAATTATTCGCTAATTTTACAGGGTTTACATCCTACCCATCTAATTAAGAATTTTGCCCTCGAAATTCAAATTTAGTTACCTGAAAAGAGGTGTGGGTAGTCTTTCCACATATCCAATTCGAGCTCCCAAGTATGTTCTTTGATACTCGCCCGACTCCAACCTACTTTCACCAATGATACTTCCTTTCCACGTAATCGTTTGATGCTTTGTGTGCCATGACAAGAAACGCAAAGGAAAAAGAGATAGAAGAACTACTGGCTGGGGAAAATTGTGTAAGTTCCCAGTTGTCACTATAGCTCTTGGTGTTAGCATTCTAGAGAAGAATTTGTTGAAAGCTGCAACGCGTATCTTATTCCTTGTCTAACATCATTAGAACAGTAAAAATAAGTTATGCTTAACTATTGAAACTGCTTGTTTTATTATTTAATGTTGGTTCAGGCCAGGGCCGGGAGTACTGAGAGCATGGACTGGGATGCAATGGTTATGTAGATGTATAAATCAATATATTCATAAACTATATATATTTTTCTATTGCATGATATACTTGTAATGAATCTTACTCTTACCAAAAGATTCTATAATTATAGAAATAAACAACAAGCATGTCATGAATGGTATGGGTTCAGAAGAATCAGATGTCTAAATATATTAACTTTTTTTAAAAAGATTTTCTAAAATAATACCACTTTTTTTTAAAGTTCACCCATATTTTTTTTTTAAATTTGATGAAGATATAGCAACATTTTAAAAGCGTGGCTGCATGTCCTCTATCGGTACACTTTCAAAGCCTATTCAAAACCAAACCAATGGGAATACTTTAAAAGCATGGCTATATGTCCACATTTTGGCATGCTTTAAAAGCATGGCTACAAGGAAATAAATACGGCCATGCTTTTAAGCGTGATAATAGATAAAAATGTGTCAAAAAAGCACACCAATAGATCGAGAAAAGCATGGCGATAGAGCAACCGGCACGCTTATATATGTGAACCTTTCAAAAGCATGCCGATAGCTCAAAAAGCATGGCACAAAGCTATCAGCAGGCATTTTCACACTTTTTGGCACACTTTAAAAGTGTGACAAAAAGTTTATTTTCTTGTAGTGGCGGTTTAATTTATTTTCTTGAATTGGAAGTTCAATGCCCTAGAGACCTCATAGCATGTGGATCCCATCAATGCTCAGCCTAAATACTCATTAAGTGGGATCCAAAAGTGGATTTTAGCACTAAAAAGACTGTTTTACCCTTACTAGTCATTAGTTTAGTATTTAAGGGATTGGATATATATCAATCAGGGAGACTTACACATCATTTACCATAATTTCGTTTGTACCATTGTATTTTCTATCAGTATGAGTTTCTAAACCTCCTAGGTTGAGGGGAGGAGCCCTGCTGAGTCATGTGAATTAATAAAAGTATTACTGTTTCTCTTCGATCTGTGTTTGATTTAATTCTAAGATTTATACTCGTTCTTCAACATGGTGAATAGGATGATCAGTGACAATCAGCTCTGGTCATCATACTAGGACCGCATGCCTAACAACCACCAGTGTCTACTTGGGTTTGTGTGAATACGTGACTAGAAAGCGCAAATCGCCTGCTAGATTATACATCTCTCAGAGGGCTAATCCACGACTTCGTCTGGGACTTCTAGAGACACCAGTTCAGCTAATTTCTAGGGAGATTAGGGTCTCTGTGGTAGAGGCTAGAACCCAAAGGAGCAGCATTTTCTGATCTGGAAGATTCGATCTTGTCTGTGGCATTTTGAGTAGGATCGCCAAGAGAATGAACTGCTAGAGCTTCACCCTCGTTCAGATTAGATAACCACGGCCAATCCTGTTTGATCTGAAGCAGAGGAGATTGATGACCACAGGCAATGGTGTTAATCACATATAGTCTGCCATAGAAAAAATTAGTCACAAGCAAAGAAGACAGTAATACCAGAGTTAATTCAGAAAGACAAAGCAACTCCAATCCTTAACCATATTCGCCTGACTAAAATATTCAATACCCAGGCTTTCTGGCATTGAACGCCAGAGAGGAACCACTCACTGGGGTTCAACGCCCAACCAGGCACACTTTCTGACACTAAACGCCAGTGAAGAACCCCTCACTGGGCGTTCAACGCCCACTAACCCAGGGAAGCTGGCGTTGAACACCAGCATGGGCATCCCTGCTAGGCATTCAACGCCCAGAATACTAGAGGGACTGGCATTTAACACCAGTCAGAGTGGACAGCAAGGGCATTGAACGCCAGTAAAAGCACACCCTTTGAGTGCCCCACTCAACAACCCTCTATCCCATTCCCAAAGGAAATCATAAAGACCATTGAGGTTCCTTTGCATGCACTTTTGTAGCACATGAGTTCTGATGACTACTTATCCTCGGATGAGGATGAGGACACCGGGGAAGAGCAAGTTGCTCGGTACCTAGGAGCTCTTATGAAGATGAATGCCAAGTTATTTGGTACAAAGCCTCTGGAGGAAGAACCTCCACTGCTTACCAAAGAACTCTATGCTTTGGTTAAGCAGAGGCTATCTCAGAAGCTTCCAGATCCTGGACACTTTCTGATTCCTTACACCATAGGCACTATGACCTTTGAAATGGCTCTGTGTGACCTAGGGTCAAGTATAAGCCTCATGCCACTCTCTGTAATGGAGAAGCTGGGAATCCGAGAGGCACAAGAAACAAGGATTACCTTGTATAAGGGTGATGTGACGCCCAAATACACGGGTTTGGATTTTAACACTTAAAGTAGAATTTGTCCGTTGCAAGTATAGTCCAAACCTAACAATTGAACATCAATCAAATAATAAATTCAATACACAGTAACCGAGATGAAGAGTACTTCAACCTCGGGTTGTTCTCCCTAGGATGCAATTGGAAGTGTTTCTGCTTCGATTGTGAGGTAAAGGGGGGTTTTCAAGCTAGAAATGAAAGATTAAAAGAACTAAGAAATAAAAGAACTAAGTAATGAGCAAAATTGAGAATCAATGCAAGTATGAAGTAAGTGAGATCAAAACTAGTAAAAATGCAAAGATATGTAAAAGAGCCTTGACTTGGGGAGAACGACCCAAGAATTACCACTAAATGTCAGATATTATGACTCTAGTATCCTAGGAACTCAAACCACAAGCCAAGGTGGGAAAATCAACTCAAAACTCAAAGTTGGCATTTTCACAAACACCTTGTGTGCATAAAAACAAAACATAAGGAATTGCAAAGGAAAATGAAAAGCAATAACCAACTATGCACAAAATCAACAATAAACATCCAAACAAGCATAAAGGAGGCATAAAACATAAAATTCATTAATCAAAACTTCAAGAACTCAAATTGCAATTATAAACAAAGTAACTTGAACCATAATAAAATGAAAATAAAAGTGCTATAATTAAAGAGGAAATTGAAAGTACTTACAATCAAGATGAGCAAAATCAAAGTTCAAAGCTTCTGTAAAATGCTCCAATGGAGATGGAAATTAAAATGAAACCCTAAGAGAGCAATGCTACACTACTCGTACTCCTACTCCTAATTACCCTATAAAAAATGTAAAAAGTGGCCTTCTACCCTAATGAAAGCTTGTATGTTAATATGTGTTGAATCCCCCTTATATAGCACTCCAAATTCAGCCTCAAGCCTCCAAAATTTGGGCCAAAAGCCCTCAGAAAATGCACAGCACGCGTTTCATTAACAAAATCACGTGCAGGGACCTGTGCGGACGCACAGATGTGTGCGTCCGCACACATGGTTGTTTTGGCTCCTGTGCATACGCACGGGTACTTGTGCGTACGCACGCATAGAAATTTCCACTTGTGCATACGAACGCTAACCTGTGCGCACGCACGCTTGGCTGATGCGGTCTTGTGCATACACACTGATGTGCGAAATTATTGACGGTTTAGAATTTCACAAATGAATTCTCGTTGTAAAGTATAGTTTCCAAACCAATCAATAATCCTTTCATACAAAAATTTTTGGTTGTCACATGTAACAAACCCCAAATAAAAATTAACCGGTGTATTTAGGACTCCGGGTCGTCTCACAAAGAGTTGCAATGAAATGATCAATTATTGGCTATGAAAGGTATAAGGGGTTTTTGGTTGATTAGAGGGGGCAACAAAATAAATGACAAGAAAAGTAAATCATGCAAGTATTTAAAGAAGACAAGTAAATAAGAGAAAGCAATTGATAAAGAGAGAGACATTCATGGCAATGAATTGAGATCATAGGCTTTCCATCCTAGTCATGCAATGATTAATTCGCCTTATTTAGTTAACTCACACATTGGGAGAATGTCAAACAAGACTAATTAATCATGTCACAAATATAAATAAGAATTTATCTCATTACGTCATCTCCAACAAATAGGGAGAAAGTCTAACGAGACTAGCTAATCTCAATCCAAAAGTCCTAATCAACTTACTAATTAAATTAGCAAAAGATTAGTGTCAATGGAAACAATACTAGCTAACAACTCTAGATCGCCAACATAAGTTGGGTTTTCATGACTCAAGATTGCCCAATTACTCTTTCTAAGCCAAGAATGCTCAAATCTACTCTAACATCCTTCCAAGCATTTTGTCAAACACTTGGAAGGCTTACATGGAAAGCATAATAAAATGTGCAAGAATAATAAAATCTACCAACTACCAATTGTAAGAAAAGTAAATCAACAACTCAAATCAACATCAAAAGAACATCAAACAT
>NC_029787.2:60967022-60982135 GCF_000816755.2 Arachis ipaensis | reverse complement strand
ACTTGGAAGGCATAAAAGGAAAGCATGGTAAAATTGCAAAGAATGTAATCTACACTACTCAATTGCAAGGAATTAAACAACAACAAATCCAAATCAACAATAAAGGAACATGAATCATAAATTGCATTGAATCGAAAATAAAAGAACCAAAAAGTGCATCAACAACAAAGTAAGCAATTGCAAGAATGAGATACAAAATTAAAGAGAGAAAGAGTAGAGGAACAAGAAATTGTAAAGGAAAAAGTAAATCAAAGTATGAATTGAACCTAGATCTAAGATGAAAATGTCCTAGTCATAACCTAATTCTAGAGAGAAGAGGGAGCTTCTCTCTCTAGAAAACTAACTAAAGGCTCATGTTGACTAAACTAATTGCTCCCTCTTTGCCCAAGCTTGAATTCTGCATGAAATAGCTTCAGAAATGAGTTGGGTTGGGCCCAAAGTGCTTCAGAAATCGCTGGGGGCGATTTCATCTTTAGTGGGCCGAGCAGCATCGGCGCGCGCGCGCAAAGTGCGCGTGCGCGCCCCTCAGCGCGAAGTAACATATGGCAAAATTTATATCATTTTGAAGCCTCGGATGTTAGCTTTCCAACACAACTGAAATCGTCTCATTTGGACCTCTGTAGCTCAAGTTATGGTCGATTGAGTGCAAAGAGGTCGGACTTGACAGCTTTCCGGTTCCTTCATTTCTTCATTTGTTCTCCCGCTTGCATGCTTTTCTCCTCACTTCTTCCATCCAATAGTTGCCCTATGAACCTGAAATCACTTAACAAATACATCAAGGCATCGAATGGAATTAAAGTGAATTAAAATTACCAATTTTTGGGCCTAAAATGCATGTTTTCACATTTAAGCACAATTCAAGGGAGAATTACAAAACCATGCTATTTTATTGAATAAATGTGGAAAAAGGTGATAAAATCCCCCAAAATAAGCACAAGATAAACCACAAAATCGGGGTTTATCACACACGCTTGCTTGTGCGCACGCACAACTTGCTGTGTGCTTTTCCTTGTTTTTTCACGTGTTCTCCTTTCTACATGCTTTCTTCCACTTTTGCTTAGCCAATCTTGCCAAAATGACCTGAAATCCGAATGGCCTAAAAGTGGAATTAAATTACTCGATTTAAGCATACAAATACATGTTTTCACATTTAAGATCAAATTAGGGATCGAACACAAAAGTATGCTATTTCGGTGCTTAAGTGTGAGTTCATGTGCTAGAATCCATCCAAATTGAGTCAAAATACATCGAAAAATATGGACTCATCAATTCTCCCACACTTAAATAATAGCATGTCCTCATGCTAAACTAACAAGGAAAATAATCAAGAGGGGTTCAACTTATTAAATGCAACTATCTATATGCATGCCAGTATATTATATACTATTTATATATATCTATGTATCTATAGTTTCCTATTAATTTGGTAAAAACAGACAATCAAATTCCAAGCAAGATTATGGACATATAGGGCTAAGCAAAGAATTAATTCAATGCAATCAAAATCTAGAGAATTGATTCAAGTTTCAAAATGAAGCAACTTTCAAGAATGCATGATAAGAGAGGTGGAAACATAGAATTGAGTGATCGAACCCTCACTAGGTGTGTATATACACTGTAAACGCTCGGTGTTTAGGGTTTAATCACTCAAGTTTTCTCTAATCATGCTTTCAAGGATTTACTTTTCATCTTACAATCAACAAGTATTTGATGCATGTATGCAAGTATCATGAGGTCTTTAGAAGGTTGTAATGGGGTTGGGGTAAGGGTAGGATGAGTATTTGATGCATTCTAGCCACCCATTACTTCTTTTCACACACATTCATGCCTTAGTTTCTATTCAAAACACATATGCATTTCTTATTCCAATTTTTTTCTTTTTTTTCTATGAAAAATGCATATGGTTAAAGCAAACTGATACATGAATGTGCACCCATTTTTTTCCCAAATGTTTCAATAATTACCCAAAACAAAATTTTTCTCTACCAATGCTTCCCAAAATTTTCCCCCACACTTAAATGACACACACACCTTAACCTAAGCTAATCAAAGAAGCAATTCAAGGTTATTTATGGTTTTTTGCTCAGGGTTGTGATGTGCTAACAATTAGAACAAAGGGGATTAAAAAGCTCAAAAGGGGTTAACAAGGGTAGATGCAAGGGTAAGTCCATATGGGTGAGTGAGTTTAATTCAAAATGGCCTCAATCATGCTAAATTCATTCAAGACATCAAACATCGGAAATAAAAAATCAAGCAAAACCAACATCACAATCATAGAAGAGATATAGCACACAATGAACAAAATTAGTAGTTAAAAGGTGTAACCACTCATTATAGGCCCAAAAACTCACAAGGTATTTTGTTCTTTCCTCTTCTATGTTCCATAAAAATTCATTTAAGCAAGTTTAAAAACAATTTTCTAATCAATTTAATATAATGCCCTTGACAAAATTCTTGAAAATTTTTGCTGTTTTTTCACCAAAATTTATTTCCTATATGTATGTATGTTGTGATGGATGCAAATTTTAAAAATTTCATAGTTCTATTCCTAATTTTCAACAAGCAAAAAGTAACATGAACAATTAGGATAAAATTGAACTAGGTGCTATACTATTTACATCATCCAATCACAACTTCTCTCTAAAAAATATCTACTATGCAAAAGATGCAAAATGCAATAGTATAAGCTAAGATATATATACTAGAAAAGAATACAATGCAACAATTAAAAAGCACTCTACATATCTACAAGAGCATAATAAAAGGAAATAAAAATAAAGTACAAAGTGTTCGGAAAAAGAAAGTTTACACCCCAAAATGATGAATCCTCCCCCACACTTAAGCATTGCACGGTCCTCCGTGCATGAACATGATCCGGGGAGAATGTCTCTCAAGAGCTTCCTCCACCTTCAGTTGGTGGATGCGGAGGCTTGGGTTGTGTGAAAATCACCAAGTACAAAGCATGCTTGGTATCTCCATCCTCGGTTCCCTTCTCCTCTCCCGGCTCCTTGTCTTCATATCTCATCCTCAAAAAGAATGAATAAAGCATAATTAGAATTCATAGGCAAGTAGCACAAAAAGGTAAAGGAGAGAGCAACTAAGCATCTAATTGAGGAAGTTACATAGTGGTGTGGAATACACACAATGGCCGGTTAAAGTGGCATCCACACAATCAAAATGTAAGAATGAGTTCCTTAATTAAATGTCCTAAGATGCAAGTAAGAGATAAGTGTCATTCGAATACATGCAAACTTAGGCAATGACAACAAGAGTGAATTGAATGTAGGATTATTGGATATTGAAGTTGTGCAAGTGAAAGCGCAAGATTAATATAAAATAGCACAACCAACAATAACCAATGCAATGATGATGAGAACTACCTATTCATCCTTAAGAATAATCAAATAATCACATTGAAAGGTGCTTGCTACAAAAAGTGATAAGTCTTGATAAGAATCAAGTCAAGTCAACTCAAACAAATGCAAAGCATTAACAAGGAGAAAATACTTTGTTATGTGATTAGATTGACTTAAAAATCGTGATGAACAGGCAATTCCATTTAATTCACTGAATTCAATATGTACTTGTTAAAAATTGCACTAAATAAGAGACAAAAAGTCAATTTCTAAATTAATTTGGTGCTAGTAACTCAAGACAATGAACAAGTACATTATTGAAATCCTAATCCTAAAATAACATCATAATCATTCAAAGGTGCACAATTCTTAATTATAATGCCAAACAAGGATATGGTCTAAAACATATGGTCGCCACAACATATGCATTAAACGAAAAGTTCATTCAGGTATTATGTCAAACACATGGAGTGTGGTGCACATATTCACAAATTCAAGTCAAAATTCAAACATCAACAACCTATAATTCAGAAATTTGAACACTTGTAATTCAACAAACAGACAATTAAACAAAACTAAAGCTAAATTACTAAAGTTAAATAAAGAAAAATAGAAAGCAAGCAACTAAACATAACAAATATGATTAAAACAAGAAAAGTGAAAAGATGCAGAATAGAAAAGAAAGGGATAGGTAATAGTGGCACTTGTGATAGCCACTGCGAGGCTCACGGCGGTAGTTCTTCACCGGAGAAGAGAAGAAAGAGAGAAGAAAAAGAAAGACAGAAGAAGAAAGAGGAAGAAAGAGGGAGAAAAGAGAATAAAGAAAGAAATGGAGAAGAGGGAAGAAACCTGTGCGGACACACAAGGTCGTGCGGACACTGCGGACAGAAGATGTAATGTAACAACCCTGATTTTCGAGTATGCGAGATCTTTTCCGAAGGCACGGATTTCGCCAGGAAGATCAGTAAAGGGAACACCTTTTCTATATCAACAAGTATCTCAATCCTCATTGTCATTATGTCATCCTTAAGCTAGAACCTTTTCCGAGGCAAGCTCGATAACACGGTCACGAAGAACCTAGTTTTTGAACCGTATCGGTTGGCAGTTTTGATTCTGATTTTCGTAAATAGTCTCTGTTTGATGAACCGGACTCGATTCATGAGAGGAGATAGATAATAGTATAATATTATCATTATATTAGTATTATAAAATGCTTGAATGATATTATAAGGTTACCTGGTCTGTTTTAGTTAAAAACAGAAAATCGGTTTAACCGGGTTTACGATTTACTGGTGCAGCTTAGCACCAGCACTCTCTGATGACTTTAGCAATGCTAAGGCCTCATCATACATGTTCTATTCTCAAAATAAATATGTTACTAGTGTCATTTATGCTAGTAGCTCAGAAAACAATTTTTAGAGATGTTTTTACAAGTGTTCCGATACATCTAGTTTTAGTAGTTATACACCTGAGATATTTTAATATTATTTTAACCCACCTCCAAGCCAACCAATCACAACTCACCCTACACCCCCAAGACCTCCAAGGCTGTCTCATTTCATCATTTTGGCCGAAAATAACAAGAGAGAAAAGAGAGAAACTTTCATGAACACTTAATCTTCAAAGCTTGATTTCTTTTGAACTAAAACTCAAATCAAAACTCTGATTTCACCAAAATGATCCTCTCTTCTTCCTCTACATAACCTTGTGACTTATCAAGGATGGAAATAAGGTGAGATGGCTGTCTCCCTCCCATTTCAATTCGGTTTTCAAGGAAAACCATGCAAAACATGTGTTTTCTTGATGTTCTTCCTTAGGAATCATGCTTAACTTGACTTGAGTGCCAAGAAACATGAATTTTCAGCAAGTCTAATGTGAGATATCTCTTCCTAACATACTGAGTGAGATTTGGTCAGTTGAGAGTTTTTGGATTTAAAGTTGTTCTTGATGTGATTTAGGAGGAAAAAGTGCTTAAGGACCACCTGAAAGTTTAACCGAATTAGGAGCAGCAAAACCAGGTAGGGTTTGGTAAAACTAATGTTGATTGATTGTGTTTGAATTTTGTGTTTGTTATATAGATTGGTTATGCTTGAAATTGATTATTTATATGAGTAATTCTTGTTGAAATTTTGGTGAAAATTTGATGAAATTTGATGAAATTCAAGCTATCAATGTGTGTTGTTGTGGTTGTTTATAACTATTTTATTTGTTATCAGTTGTGAATTAATTATAAATTATTTCGTCTATTAGTCCAAATGTTTTAAAAAAAAAATACCCCGCAAATTAACTACGTTTTTAACAACGAATCAGGCTCATATGATAAATAATAGATAATAATTAGGAAGACAAATTGGTAGCGCTCAGTTTCTGGTATGATCTAGACATATTGAAAATTGGGTCGTTACATGTAACGCATCCTGTGCGTGCGCACAAGAAGGTGTGCGTTCGCACAAAAGGGGGACACGGGTTGGGTTAACACGCACAACCTATGTGTGCGCTACGGCCAGGGGGGTTTAAAGACGTGTGCGTGCGCACAGGCTTGTGCGCACGCACAAAGCACTTTTTTTTTTGAAAGTAAAAATGACCATGTGTGCGTACGCATAGAGAGTCGTACGCGCGCACAAAATGAATGTGTTGGGGGTTGCGCGTGCATAGAGGGTGCGAGCTCTGCGAAGAGAGCGTGCAACAACGAGTGTGCGGGTGCACACTGCTGTGTGTCCGCACAGGTCGGGACAAACAGGGGAAGTGTGCGTACACACGAGGCTGTGCGCACGCACAGAACTCTGTTTCTGCAACATTTTTAAAGCTTTTAAGGCACCAACCATGGTATCAATCAAAGTTTTTCAAGCCCCAAAACATATCATTCATGAAAAACACAGGATCAAACATAAAATTCAACTAAATTTAACCTAGAATGCAATCAAACTAAAATAAAGAAGGGTTGAAAGGATTTTACCATGGTGGGGTGTCTCCCACCTAGCACTTTAGTTTTAAGTCCTCGAGTTGGACTTTTGAGTGGAGCTTGTGTCATGGTGGCCTATGCTTCCACTCATCCTCGAGTTGCCACCCATGCTTGTTCTTCAAAAATCCTCCGGGATCCCACACAAAGTAAATCAAACTCTCAAGAAACCTCAAGTAAACGATTGGGATCCAAAATTGATTGTTGTAGAGTTGTATGCCCGGATCCCACACTTTGGCTCCTCTATCATTCTCTTGTTGACTTGCACATGTGCCCTTGGATACACAACCTCTTGAAGCACCTTTGAAACACCCACTTGAGTGTTAGACTCCTCCAAATTGGACCTTGCACCACTTTTTCCTTGAATTCCTTTGACAACCAACACCCATTCCTTCACCATTTGACACACCAATAAGTACTTTAAGTTGATAATCCGTTTCCAAGAGAGCAAATTGATGTGGACTTATGAAGCTCATTGAGGAAATTGTTACCCACTCAATTTGTCCTTGGGGTGGAGTTATCCTATTAAGCCCTTGCATGGAAGCTTCCACTTCATGGGTGATCACTGCTTCCTCACCACTCTTTTCTAGCTCTTCCCCTTCTCTCTCAAACTCCTAGGGGAAAGCTTCCTTAAGATCATTGAGGGGGTTGACCAAGGTGGACAAAAAATCATTGATGATACAATCCACTTCTTGATCAAACTCCCTCAATTCTTCATTTACCTCTTTCGTTTTACTAGCTCTATCTTCCTCCTCTTGTGACTCAAGCCTTGGCCCCTCTTCCTTTCCTTGAGACTCCATGTTCTCCTCCTCACTACACTCCTTCGTTGATCATCCACATTCCTCAAGGGGAATGTCTTGATTGCTTGAGTGTAGCAAGGTCAAGCGGTTCACCGCTTCGGCTATGGTAGCAATGAACCCCCTTGTGTCCTTCAGAACCCTTCTTGCTCTTGGAAGAATGCTTGAAGGTCTTGTTGTTCTTGGGACAAGGGTTGGAAAACTTCATATTAAGGTGGAAAAGAAGGTTCAAAAGTAGGGAAAAAAGTTGTATAGTTGGAAGGTGTATCATATGGATGAGGGTATTGAGGTGGTGTATAAGGGTGTGGTGGTGATGGTTCATAATGTTGGTAGCAAGATGTGTAGACATTTTGATTCCATGGAGGTGTATGATATGGTACTTGAAGGTTTAGTGGTTGGAGGTCGTGTATGGGGTATCCTTCATATGCTTGGGTTTGGTATTCATATAGGGGAGAGTGTGGCTCGTTGTAGCATGAGGGAGGTGTTTGCCATGAGCGTTGCTCATACACAATTGGTTCCTTCCTAAAGTGAGTCTCCCACTCCATGAAGCAATTCCAATTTGGATTTATCATACCCTACAAAACATTCACAACCAAGCTCTAAGCAACAAGGGTGATAGCTCATAGAGAAAGTAGCACATAAAAACAAAAAGACAAATATTCAATACAACCAAAAGCAACCAAATAACCAAAAAGGAAGATATTTACACTATCAACATACTCACTACAACCAAAAGTTAGCACTCAATTGCATCCCCGGCAACGGCGCCAAATTTGATGTCACGCCCAAATGCACGGGTTTGGATTTTCACACTAAAAGTAGAATTTGTCCATTGCAAGTATAGTCCAAACCCAACAATTGAACATTAATCAAATAATAAATTCAATACAAAGTAACCGAGATGAAGAGTACTTCAACCTCGGGTCGTTCTCCCTGCGATGAAATTGGAAGTGTTTCTCCTTCGGTTGTGAGGTAAAGGGGGGTTTTCAAGTAAGAAATGAAAGATTAAAAGAACTAAGAAATAAAAGAACTAAGTAATGAGAAAAATTGAGAATTAATGCAAGTAAGAAGTAAGTGAGATCAAAACTAGTGAAAATGCAAAGATATGTAAAAGAGCCTGACTTGGGAATGAGGGTCCAAGGAATCCTATCATTGCCATAACCACAACTATGGTAATTATGATGAGTCAATCTCGCCTAGTTAATCCCAACCATCGAGGAGTAAGTCAAGCAAGCATAATTAACCTTAATCCATAAGTCCTAGCCAACTTATCAAACTAGTTGATAAAAGGCTACGGCAATGGAAACAAGAGTCAACTAACTACCCAAGAATTACCACTAAATGTCAGACATTATGACTCTAATATCCTAGGAACTCAAACCACAAGCCAAGGTGGGAAAATCTACTCAAAACTCAAAGTTGGCATTTTCACAAACACCTTGTGTGCATAAAAACAAAACATAAGAAATTGCAAAGGAAAATAGAAAACAATAACCAACTATGCACAAAATCAACAATAAACATCCAAACAAGCATAAAGGAGGCATAAAACATAAAGTTCATCAATCAAAACTTCAAGAACTCAAAATTGCAATTATAAACAAAGTAACTTGAACCATCAGAAAATGAAAGTAAAAGTGCTATAATTAAAGAGGAAATTGAAAGTACATACAATCAAGATGAGCAAAATCAAAGATCAAAGCTTCTGTAAAATGCTACAATGGAGATGGAAATTAAAATGAAACCCTAAGAGAGCAATGCTACACTACTCCTACTCCTACTCCAAATTACCCTCTAAAAATGTAAAAAGTGGCCTTCTACCCTAATGAAACCTTGTATGTTAATATGTGTTGAATCTCCCTTATATAGCACTCCAAATTCAGCCTCAAGCCTCCAAAATTTGGGCCAAAATCCCTCAGAAAATGCACAGCACACGTTTCATTAACAAAATCACGTGCAGGGACCTGTGCAGACGCATAGATGTGTGCGTCCGCACATATGGCTGTTTTGGCTCCTGTGTGTACACACAGGTACTTGTGCGTAGGCACGCATAGAAATTTCCACTTGTTTGTACGCGCGCTGACCTATGCGCACGCACGCTTGACTGATGCGGTATTGTGCGTACGCACGCTTGCTTGTGTGCACGCACACCTTGCTGTGTGTGCTTTTCCTTGTTTTCTTCATGTGTTCTCCCTTTTACATGATTTCTTCCACTTTATTTAGCCAATCTTGCCAAAATTACCTGAAATCACTCACAAAACATATCACGGCACCGAATGGTCTAAAAGTGGAATTAAATTACTCGATTTAAGCACACAAACGCATGTTTTCACATTTAAGATCAAATCAGGGATCAAACACAAAAGTGTGAGTTCATGTGCTAGAATCCATCCAAATTGAGTCAAAATACATCAGAAAATATGGACTCATCAAAGGGCTGGATGGTGTTCATGTTTCTTGACCCTCCATTCCCAACCCTGCCCCAGGCAGTGAACAAAATCCTGTCTCTCGAGCTTATTAAGCTATTCCGTGAGAGCACAGGAAGGAAGCTCTGAGTAAGGAATAAGGATTTATTCCTCTATGACTATCTCCTTCCTTGAAAGGAGTTATCCGTCAAGCTAATGACAATAAAGAAGTGCTTATTGGGAGGTAACCCAACCTTAATTAATTATTTCCTTTTTTGTTTACCTTTTAGGGTCATGATCATATGCAGCAGTTAGAACAGAGACAGAAATTTTACAGCAGTGAAAACAGAACACTCTAGATGGAGTGTTAAAGTTGAACGCCAACCAGGGTATCCCTGCTAGGCATCAAACTCCCCTAATAGGCAGCATTGCTGGCATTGAACGCCAGCCAGGGAGCAGCCCCTGGGTGTTCAAACGCCAATGCAGCGAAGTAGGGAATCTGGATTCCCTAGCCTCTCAAGACCAGTTGGTCCCACAGAAGCTCCACCTACCCCACCTTCTTCTACCCTATTCTTCCCCATTGTTCATATTTGCTTGAGGACGAGTAAAACTCTTATGTTTGGTGTTGCAAAAGCTTTGCTTTTTGACTTTTACCACTCTTAAGTATGGAAGAAGAGGATGGAGCAAACTAGAAAGCATGCACATGAGCCTGTGCAGCCGCCCCAAAGACAAAGGAGTGACATTGAAGAGATCAAGCACTATATTGGATCCTCAAGGAGGAGCACTAGCCACCGTTATTCAGGTGGATTCGTTCTCTTTTATCTCCTTTCCTTTTATTATTTTTCTATTTTCTGTTATGTTTTGTCTGTTCTCTTGTTCTTGTTCATGATCATTTGCATTGATGTCTTAAAGTTGTAAAATTTTCCATATATCTCCCACCTTGCTTAAAAGAAATTTTTTTATTTAAAAAGAATTGAGAGATGTATGAATTTCAAGTTTAAAATAAGAATAGTTCAATTAGTTTGATGTGGTGTCATTTGTTTTTGTTTTCTGAATGTATGATTAAATAGTGCATATTTGAAGTTGAAATTTTAGAATGTTGACTCTTGAAAGAATAAGGAAAAAGGAAAAGTATTATTGATAATCTAAAAAATCTAAAAATTGATTCTTGAAGCAAGAAAAAGTAGCAAAAAGCAAAAGAAAAATCATGTTGCAAAAGAAAATATATATATATAGCATGCGAAAAAAAAAGAAAGAGAAAAAGAAAAAAATTAAAAAGCAGAAAAAGGAGGGCAGATTGAAAAAGCCAATACCCTTTAAACCAAAAGGCAAGGGTAAAAGGACCCATGGCTTTGAGCATCAGTGGATAGGAGGGCCCAAAGGAAATAAAATCCTGGTCTAAGCGGCTAAACCAAGCTGTCTCTAACAATGCGCTTGTGGTGTGAAGGTGTCAAGTGAAAAGCTTGAGACTGAGCGGTTAAAGTTGTAGTCCAAAGCAAAAAGAATGTGCTTAAGAACTCTGGACACCTCTATCTGGGGACTCTAACAAAGTTGGGTCACAATCTGAAAAGGTTCACCCAGTTAAAGTGTCTGTGGCATTATTGTATCCTGTGGTAATACAGGAAAACAAGGTGCTTAGGGTCACGACCAAGACTCTGAAAGCGGTGTTCAAGAATCAAAATAAGCTTAACTAAGAGAGTTAATAATATCATCTGGATTCTAAGTTCCTAAGGATGCCAACATCTCTGAGTTTCGAGATGCCAAAACTATTCAGAAGCAAAAAGCTACTAAGTCCCGCTCATCTGATTGTAACTAAGCTTCATTTGAAACTTAGAAATTTATTGTATCTTAATTTTCTTTTTATCCTACTATGTTTTTAGTTCCTTGGGTACAAGAAACAGTTTAATTTTGGTGTTGTGATGAGCAGATATTTTATACGCTTTATGGCATCACTTTCATATAGTTTTTAGTAGTTTTAGTTTAGTTTTTATTAAGTTTTTATTGGTTTTACTGTTAAATTTACATTTTTGGATTCTACTATGAGTTTTTAGTTTTTGAACAATTTCAGGTATTTTGTGGCTGAAATTGAGGAGCTGGAGCAGAAGTCTGATTCAGAGACAGAGAAAGCACTACAGATGTTGTCTAGATCTGACCTGCGTGCATTCGGAAGAGATTTTCTGGAGCTATAGAAGTCCAAATGGAGCGCACTCAATTGCTATGGAATGCTGACGTCCAGAGCTCTCCAGAAATATATAATATTCTATACTTTTTTTGGATTAGAAGGCCCAAAACTGGCATCCAACGCCAGCTACCTGCCCCTTCCAAGCATCCAGCGCCCAAAGAGTAGAGACCAATGTACAAACGCCGAAAGAGAACCCCCTAGCTGACCTTCCACGCCCAAGAGACCTCATAGCATGAGAATCTCATCAAATCTCAGCCCAAACACTCACCAAGTGGGCCTCAGAAGTGGATTTTAGCACTAAATAGACTGTTTTACCCTTACAAGTCATCTGTTTAGTATTTAAAGTGTATTTTACATAATCATTTGAACAACATACCATCATTCAGCACTATACACGTTTTACACTTTGCTTTACCTTCAGTATGAGTTTCTAAACCTCCTAGGTTGAGCGGAAGAGCCCTGCTGAATCCTATGAATTAATAAAAGTATTACTATTTCTTCTTCGATCCATGTTTGATCTATCTCTAAGATGTATAATCTTATCTTCATCATGGTGAATAGGATGATCTAACCAATTAGCTTTGTTCATCACATTAAGAAAGAACGTTCCTGACAAACACCCATGTCTACTTGGGTTCGTGTGAATACGTGATTGGTAAGCACGAGCCAACAGCTATGTTTATGCATCTCTCAGACGGCTAATCCATGACTTCATTAGGGACTTCTCGAGACACCAGTTTAGCCAATTTTCTTGGAGACTAGGGTCTCTGTGGTATAGGCTAGAATCCTAAGAATCAGCATCCTCTGATCTGGAAGATTCGACCTTGTCTGTGGCAATTTTGAGTAGCATCGCTAAGAGAAAGGACTGCTATTGGTACGCGGAATCGTGATTACACTTTAATTATGTAAAGTTCATTGCTCTTTCTTTCCCTGGAAATGGCGCCAAAAACATGATGTCAAAACCACGGTTCACAACTCCGTGTAACTGACCAGCAAGTGCACTGGGTCGTCCAAATAATACCTTACGTGAGTAAGGGTCGAATCCCACGGAGATTGTTGGTATGAAGCAAGCTATGGTCACCTTGCAAATATCAGTTAGGCAGATATAAATTGATAATGGTGTTTTCGAATTTAATATGATAAAATAGGGATAGAAATACTTATGTAATTCATTGGTAGGAATTTTAGATAAGTGAATGGAGATGCTTTCATTCCTCTGAACCTCTGCTTTCCTGCTATCTTCATCCAATCAGTCTTACTCCTTTCCATGGTTGGCTTTATGTGATACATCACCACTGTCAATGGCTACTTTCGGTCATCTCTAGGGAAAATGATCCAATGCCCTGTCACGGCACGGCTAATCGTCTGGAGGCATCACCCTTGTCAATGGCTTCATCTTATCCTCTCAGTGAAAATGGTCAACGCACCCTGTCACGGTACGGCTATTCATCTGTCGGTTCTCGATCATGCTGGAATAGGATTTACTATCCTTTTGCGTCTGTCACTAACGCCCAACAAATCTTTGAGGAGCAGCAGAGCTCCACACCTTAATCTATGGAGTGTAGAAACTCTACCGTTAAAAATACATAAGTGAAAGGTCCAGGCATGGCCGAGATGGCCAGCCCCCAAAACGTGATCACAAGATCAAAATACAATCCAGGATGGTTAAAAAGACACCTAATACAATAGTTAAAGGTCCTATTTATAATAAACTAGCTACTAGGGTTTACAGAAGTAAGTAATTGATGCATAAATCCATTTCCGGGGACCACTTGGTGTGTGCTTGGGCTGAGCTTGAGTGTTGCACGTGTAGAGGTCCTTCTTGGAGTTGAACGCCAGTTTTTGTGCCAGTTTGGGCGTTCAACTCTGGTTTTGGCTCCTTTTCTGGCGCTGGACGCCAGATTTGGGCAGAAAGTTGGCGTTAAACGCCAGTTTACGTCGTCTATTCTTAGCCAAAGTATGGACTATTATATATTTCTGGAAAGCCCTGTATGTCTACCTTCCAACGCAATTGGAAGCACGCCATTTCGAGTTCTGTAGCTACAGAAAATCCACTTTAAGTGCAGGGAGGTCAAAATCCAACAGCATCAGTAGTCCTTCTTTAACCTCTGAATCTGATTTCTGCTCAAGTCCCTAAATTTCAGCCAGAAAATACCTGAAATCACAGAAAAACACACAAACTCATAGTAAAGTCCAGAAATGTGAATTTAACATAAAAACTAATGAAAACATCCGTAAAAGTAACTAGATCCTACTAAAAATATACTAAAAACAATGTCAAAAAGCGTATAAATTATCCGCTCATCACAACACCAAGCTTAAATTGTTGCTTGTCCCCAAGCAACTGAAAATCAATTAGGATAAAAAGAAGAGAATATACTATAAATTCCAAACTATCAATGAAACATAGCTCCAATCAAATGAGCGGGACTTATAGCTTTTTGCCTCTTGAATAGTTTTGGCATCTCAGTTTATCCATTGAAGTTTAGAATGATTGGTATCTATAGGAACTTCAGATTTCGAATAGTGTTATTGACTCTCCTAGTTCAGTATGATGATTCTTGAACACAGCTTCTTTATGAGTCTTGGCCGTGGCCCTAAGCACTTTGTTTTCCAGTATTACCACCGGATACATAAATGCCACAGACACATAATTGGGTGAACCTTTTCAGATTGTGACTCAGCTTTGCTAAAGTCCCCAATTAGAGGTGTCTAGGGTTCTTAAGCACACTCTTTTTTGCTTTGGACCCTGACTTTAACCGCTCAGTCTCAAGTTTTCACTTGACACCTACACGCCACAAGCATATGGGTAGGGACAACTTGGTTTAGCCGCTTAGACCAGGATTTTATTCCTTTAGGCCCTCCTATCCACTGATGCTCAAAGCCTTGGGATCCTTTTTATTTACCCTTACCTTTTGGTTTTAAGGGTTATTGGCTTTTTGCTCTTGCCTCTTGGTTTTAAGAGCTTTGGCTTTTTCTGCTTGCCTTTTCTTTTTCTTTCTATTTTTTTTCGCCTANNNNCTCTTCTCCAATCATGATGCTATGGATCATGATGGCCCGGTCTATAGTAACTTCAGACCGGTTGCTAGTGGGAAAGATTGAGCATTGAATGAACTCCAACCATCCTCTAGCAACAGGCTTGAGGTCCAATCTTCTTAGTTGAATCGGCTTGCCTTTGGAGTCAATCTTCCATTGAGCTCCTTCTACACATATGTCCATAAGGACTTGGTCCAACCTTTGATTAAAGTTGACCCTTCTAGTGTAGGGGCATTCATCTCCTTGCATCATGGGCAAGTTAAACGCCAACCTCACATTCTCCGGACTAAAATCTAAGTATTTCCCCCAAACCATTGTAACATAGTTCTTTGGATCCAGGTTCTTACTTTGATCATGGTTCTTGGTGATCCATGCATT
>NC_029787.2:60963005-60966762 GCF_000816755.2 Arachis ipaensis | reverse complement strand
CATTTCTTTTGAGTTTGAAAGGGACCTCAGGGATCACCTTCTTCTTGGCCACAACATCATAGAAGTGGTCTTGATGGGCTTTGGAGATGAACCTTTCCATCTCCCATGACTCGAATGTGGAAGCTTTTGTCTTCCCTTTCCCCTTTTTAGAGGATTCTCCGGTCTTAGGTGCCATCAATGGTAATGGAAAAACAAAAATCTTATGCTTTTACCACACCAAACATAGAATTTTGCTCGCCCTCGAGCAATAAAAGAAAGAATAGATGAAGAAGAAGAAGAAATGGAGGAGAGGGAGAGTGGGGAGTGTTTCGGCCAAGAAGGGTGTAGAGGGGTGTGTTGTGTGAATTTGATGAAGAATGGAGGGCTTTATATAGGGAAGGGAGGGGGGAAAGGTTTCGGCCATATGGGTGGGTTTGGGTGGGAAATTGGTTTTGAATTTTTGAAGGTAGGTGGAGTTTATGAGGTAGGTTTATGGGGAAGAGTGGATGGATGTGAGTGATGAAGAGGTGATGGGGAAGAGAGTATGAGGTGATTGGTGAAGGGTTTTTGGGGAAGAGTGTTTATGGGGTTATGTGAAAGAAAGTGGTGAGAAGAAGTGAGTGGAGGTAGGTGGGGATCCTGTGGGGTCCACAGATCCTGAGGTGTTCAAGGATTTACATCCCTGCACCCATTAGGCATGTAAAAATGCCTTTGCACACAACTCTGGGCGTTCAGCGCCAGGTTGGTGGCCATTTTGGGCGTTCAACGCCCATTTGTGTGCCATTTCTGGCGTTGAACGCCAGAACCATGCCTGTTCTGGCGTTCAGCGCCCAGAAGATGCCCATTTTGGGCGTTCAGTGCCAGAACCATGCTCTGTTCTGGCGCTGAACGCCAGACAGATGCTCCTCCAGGGTGTGATTTTTCTTCTGCTGTTTTTGATTCCGTTTTCAATTTTTTTATATTTATTTTGTGACTCCACATGATCATAAACCTACAAAGACATATAACTAAGAAAAATATAGTTAGATAAATAAAAATTGGGTTGCCTCCCAACAAGCGCTTCTTTAATGTCAATAGCTTGACAGTGGGCTCTCATGGAGCCTCACAAATATGCAGAGCTTTGTTGAGACTCTCCAACACCAAACTTAGAGTTTGGATATGGGAGTTCAACACCAAACTTAGAGTTTGGTTGTGGCCTCCCAACACCAAACTTAGAGTTTGACTGTGGGGGCTCTGGTTGACTCTGCTTTGAGAGAAGCTTTTTCTGCTTCCTCTCCATGGTTGCAGAGGGAGATCCTTGAGTTTTAAACACAAGGGAGTCCTTATTCCATTGAAGGACTATTTCACCTCTGTCAACATCAATCACAACTCTTGCTGTGGCCAGGAAAGGTCTTCCTAGGATGATGGATTCATCCTATTCCTTTCCAGTATCCAGGACTATGAAATCAGCAGGGATGTAAAGGCCTTCAACCTTTACTAACACATCCTCTACTTGTCCATAAGCCTGTTTTCTTGAACTGTCTGCCATCTCTAATGAGATTTTAGCAGCTTCCACCCCATAGATTCCCAGTTTCTCTATTACAGAGAGGGGCATGAGGTTTATTCCTGAACCAAGGTCACATAGAGCCTTAAAGATCATGGTGCCTATGGTACAGGGTATTATGAACTTTCTAGGATCCTGTCTCTTCTGAGGCAATGTCAGTTGATCCAGATCACTTAGTTCATTAATGAATGGTGGACGAAATTGTGATCACATTAATGTAGTACTCTTTGTTATTGTATGGAAACATTATTATGGCTCTTTACTATGTGTGGACACAACTCCGTTCAACTAACCAGCAAGTGTACTGGGTCGTCCAAGTAATAAACCTTACGTGAGTAAGGGTCGATGCCACAGAGATTGTTGGCTTGAAGCAAGCTATGGTCACCTTGCAAATCTCAGTCAGGCGGATTTAAACATGATATTTTATTAGATTAAAATAAACAATAAAAGGGATAGAGATACTTATGTAGATTCATTGGCAGGGATTTCAGATAAGCGAATGGAGATGCTTTTCATTCCTCTGAACCTCTGCCTTCTTGCTATCTTCATCCAATCAGTCTTACTCCTTTCCATGGCTGGCTGTATGCAAGGGCATCACCGTTGTCAGTGGCTACATCCCCTCCCCTCAGTGAATCATACGCTCACGCACCCTGTCACGGCACGGCTATTCATCTGTCGGTTCTCGATCATGCTGGAATAGGATTCACCCTCCTTTTGCGTCTGTCACTAACGCCCAACAATCCCGAGTTTGAAGCTCGTCACAGCCATTCAATCAGTGAATCCTACTCAGAATACCACAGACAAGGTTTAGACCTTCCGGATTCTCTTGAATGCCGCCATCATTCTAGCGTACGCCACGAAGATTCTGGTTAGGAGATCTAAGAGATACTCATTCTAGCTTAATTCATGTAGAACAGAAGTGTTTGTCAGGCACGCGTTCATAAGGGGGAAGGATGATGAGCGTCACACATAATCATCACCTTCATCACGTTCTTGGGTGCGAATAGATATCTTAGAAGTGAAATAAGAAGAATTGAATAGAAAACAGTAGTAATTGCATTAATCTTTGAGGAACAGCAGAGCTCCACACCTTAATCTATGGAGTGTAGAAACTCTACCGTATGAAAATACATAAGTGAAGGTCCAGGCATGGCCGAGAGGCCAGCCCCTCTAATCTAAGAACCAGGCGTCCAAAGATGCCTAATACAATAGTAAAAGGTCCTATTTATAATAAACTAGTCACTAGGGTTTACATGAGTAATGTTCAAGCATACATTCAGAAAACAAGAAGCATTGTCACCACATCAATATAATTAAACTAAGTTCAAGGATAAATTCGAAAGTCATGTACTTCTTGTTCTTTTGAATTAAAACAGTTTTTATTTAAGAGAGGTGATGGATTCATAGGACATTCATAACTTTAAGACAAAGTTACTAACTACTAATGATCATGTAATGAAGATACAAACATAGATAAGCACATAGAAAACAAAAAAAACAGAGAAAGTAAGAACAAGAAATGAGTCTACCTTGGTGATGTCCTTGAGCTCTTCTATGTCTCTTCCTTGTCTTTGCTGCTCCTCCTTCATTGCTTTTAGATCTTCTTTGATTTCATGAAGGATGATGGAGTGCTCTTGATTTTCCACCCTTAGTTGCTTCCAATAATTGTGTGGAAGAAAATGTATCCCCTGAGGTATCTCAGGGATCTCTTGATCTGCAGTCAAATGTTCTACCACTGAGCTATAGACCCTTGATGGAAGCTTTTGTCTTCCCTTTCCTCTTTCTAGAGGTTTCTCTGGCCTTAGGTGCCATCAATGGTTATGGAAAAAACAAAAAAAGCTATGCTTTTACCACACCAAACTTAGAATGTTGCTCGCCTTCGAGCAAAAGAAGAAAGACTGAAGAATAAGAAGAAGATATGGAGGAGATGGATGGGAGTGTGTGTTCGGCCATAAGGGTGGGATTGGGTGAGAGAGAGATGTTGAATTTTGAAGGTAGTGGTTGTATGGGTGTGAGTGGTAAATGGAAGACAGAAGGGATGAGTGTTTATTGGGAATAGAGGATGATTGAGAAGAGAGAAGAGAGTGAGTGAAGGTAGGTGGGGATCCTGTGGGGTCCACAGATCTTGGGGTGTCAAGGCATTTACATCCCTGCACCAATTTAGGCATGCAAAATGCCCTTGCACACAACTCTGGGCGTTCAGCGCCAGGTTGGTGCCTATTTTGGGCGTTCAAC
>NC_029787.2:60959388-60961796 GCF_000816755.2 Arachis ipaensis | reverse complement strand
TTTTTTTGTTTATTTTGTGACTCCACATGATCATGAACCTAAGAAAACATGGAAAACAATAAAAATAAGAATTAGATAAACGTTGGGTTGCCTCCCAACAAGCGCTTCTTTAATGTCAATAGCTTGAGAGTGGGCTCTCATGGAGCCTCACAGATGTGCAGAGCTTTGTTGAGACTCTCTAACACCAAACTTAGAGTTTGGATATGGGAGTTCAACACCAAATTTAGAGTTTGGTTGTGGCCTCCCAACACCAAACTTAGAGTTTGACTGTGGGGGCTCTGGTTGACTCTGCTTGGAGTGAAGCTTTTTCTGCTTCCTCTCCATGGTTGCAGAGGGAGATCCTTGAGTTTTAAACACAAGGGAGTCCTCATTCCATTGAAGGACTATTTCACCTCTGTCAACATCAATCGCAGCTCTTGCTGTGGCCAGGAAAGGTCTTCCTAGGATGATGGATTCATCCTCTTTCTTTCCAGTATCCAGGACTATGAAATCAGCAGGGATGTAAAGGCCCTCAACTTTTACCAATACATCTTCTACGTGTCCATAAGCCTGTCTTCTTGAGCTGTCTGCCATCTCTAGTGAGATTTTAGCAGCTTGCACCCCATAGATTCCCAGTTTCTCTATTACAGAGAGGGGCATGAGGTTTATACCTGAACCAAGGTCACACAGAGCCTTAAAGATCATGGTGCCTATGGTACAGGGTATTATGAACTTTCCAGGATCCTGTCTCTTCTGAGGCAATGTCAGTTGATCCAGATCACTTAGTTCATTGATGAACAAGGGAGGTTCAACTTCCCAAGTATCAATGCCAAATACTTTGGCATTTAGCTTCATGATTGCACCAAGAAACTTGGCAGTTTGCTCTCCAGTGACATCCTCATTCTCTTCAGAAGAGGAATACTCATCAGAGCTCATGAAGGGCATAAGGAGGTTCAATGGAAGCTCTATGGTCTCTAGATGAGCCTCAGAGTCCCTTGGTTCCCCAGAGGGACGCTCCTTATTGATCACTGGACGTCCCAGGAGGTCTCCCTCCTTGGGATTCACGTCCTCTCCTTTCCTCACAGGTTCGTGCAGTCCTTTTTCAACCTCTAAATCTGATTTCTGCTCAAGTCCCTCAATTTCAGCCAGAAAATACCTGAAATCACAGAAAAACACACAAACTCATAGTAAAGTCCAGAAATGTGAATTTAACATAAAAACTAAGGAAAACATCCCTAAAAGTAACTAGATCCTACTAAAAACATACTAAAAACAATGCCAAAAAGCGTATAAATTATCCGCTCATCAATGAACAAGGGAGGTTCAACTTCCCAAGTATCAATGCCAAATAATTTGGCATTCAGCTTCATGATTGCACCAAGAAACTTGACAATTTGCTCTTCAGTAACATCCTCATTCTCTTCAGAAGAGGAATACTCATTAGAGCTCATGAAGGGCATAAGGAGGTTCAATGGAATCTCTATGGTCTCTAGATGAGCCTCAGAGTCCTTTTGTTCTTTAGAGGGAAGCTCCTTATTGATCACTGGACATCCCAGGAGGTCTTCCTCCTTGGGATTTGCGTCTTCCTCTCCCTCTTTGGGTTCAGCCATGGTGCTTATATCAATGGCCTTGCACTCTCCTTTTGGATTCTCTTTTGTATTGCTTGGGAGAGTACTTGGAGGGATTTCAGTGATCCTTTTACTCTGCTGGCCCACTTGTGCTTCCAAATTTCTATTGGAAGACCTGGTTTCATTCATGAAACTCACAGTGGCCTTAGATAGATCAGAGACTAGATTTGCTAAATTAGAAGCATTTTGTTCAGAGTTCTCTGTCTGTTGCTGAGTGGATGATGGAAAAGGTTTATTATTGTTAAACCTGTTTCTTCCACCATTATTAAAGCCTTGTTGAGGCTTTTGATCCTTCCATGAGAAATTGGGGTGATTTCTCCATGATGAGTTATAGGTGTTTCCATAAGGTTCACCTAAGTAATTTACCTCTGCTATGGCAGGGTTCTCAGGATCATAAGCTTCTTCTGCATAAGAAGCCTCTTGAGTACTGTTGGATGCAGCTTGCATTCCATGCAGACTCTGAGAGATCATATTGACTTGCTGAGTCAATATTTTATTCTGAGCCAATATGGCATTCAGAGTATCAACTTCAAGAACTCCTTTCTTCATAGGCGTCCCATTACTCACAGGATTCCTTTCAGAAGTGTACATGAACTGGTTATTATCAACCATGTCAATGAGTTCTTGAGCTTCTACAGGCGTTTTCTTTAGGTATATGGATCCACCTGCAGAAGTGTCCAGTGATATCTTTGATAGCTCAGATAAACCATCATTGAATATATCCAGGATGGTCCATTTTGAAAGCATGTCAGAAGGACACTTTTTGGTCAACTGTTTGTATCTTTCCCAAGCTTCATAGAG
>NC_029787.2:60957952-60959312 GCF_000816755.2 Arachis ipaensis | reverse complement strand
AAATTGAAAATTTGATTTGACTCATGAGAAACCAATTTGATTTAAAAATTTTTGAAAAAGTCAATCCAAATTTTCGAATTTGATGAGAGAAAATGGGAAAGATATTTTTTTGATTTTTTAAAATTTTTATGATGAGAGAGAAAAACACTAAAGAGATGCAATGCATGAAATTTTTAGATCAAAACATGTGATGCATGCAAGAATGCTATGAATGTCAAGATGAACATCATAGACACAATTTTAAAAAATTTTTAATGCAAAGAAAACATGCAAGACACCAAACTTAGAATTCTTTAATGCTTAGACACTAAGAATTCAAGAATGCATATGAAAAACATGAAAAGACACAAAACAAAAAATCATCAAGATCAAACAAGAAGACTTACCAAGAACAACTTGAAGATCATGAAGAACACCATGAATGCATGAGAATTTTCGAAAAATGCAAGATGCACATGCAATTGACACCAAACTTATAACATGACTCAAGACTCAAACAAGAAACAGAAAAATATTTTTGATTTTTATGATTTTCTAAAATTTTTTTTTTTGGATTTTTTTTTCGAAAATTAATTGAAAAAGGAAAAATAAGGATTCCAAAATTTTTAATATGAATTCCAGGAATCTTGCAGTGTTAGTCTAAAGCTTCAGCCCAGGAATTAGACATGGCTCACTAGCCAGCCAAGCTTTCAATGAAAGCTCCGGTCCAAAACACTAGACATGGCCAATGGCCAGCCAAGGTTCAGCATGTAACATAAGAGAATATACTGCTCATTACTTATCGAAGTAACTTGCCTCTATGCTGATGGTTTGGAAGCCTCAGTCCAAAAGAATTTAGACATGGCTTTACAGCCAACCAGGCTTCACATGCTTCATGAAACACTAGAATTCATTCTTTAAAAATTTTGAATAAAATATTTTTTTTTTGAAAACAAAAGAAAAATTTTTGAAAAATTTTTGAAAAGAAAATAAAAAGAAAATTACCTAATCTGACCAACAGGATGAACCGTCAGTTGTCCATACTCGAACAATCCCCGGCAATGGCGCCAAAAACTTGGTACGCGGAATCGTGATTACACTTTAATTATGTAAAGTTCATTGCTCTTTCTTTCCCTGGAAATGGCGCCAAAAACATGATGCCAAAACTACGGTTCACAACTCCGTGTAACTGACCAGCAAGTGCACTGGGTCGTCCAATTAATACCTTACGTGAGTAAGGGTCGAATCCCACGGAGATTGTTGGTATAAAGCAAGCTATGGTCACCTTGCAAATCTCAGTTAGGCAGATATAAATTGATAATGGTGTTTTTGAATTTAATATAATAAAATAGGGATAGAAATACTTATGTAATTCATTGGT
>NC_029787.2:60931579-60957947 GCF_000816755.2 Arachis ipaensis | reverse complement strand
AAGATGAATTGAATAGAAAACAGTAGTACTTTGCATTAATCTTTGAGGAGCAGCAGAGCTCCACACCTTAATCTATGGAGTGTAGAAACTCTACCGTTAAAAATACATAAGTGTAAGGTCCAGGCATGGCCGAGATAGCCAACCCCCAAAACGTGATCACAGGATCAAAATACAATCTAGGATGGTTAAAAAGACACCTAATACAATAGTAAAAGGTCCTATTTATAATAAACTAGCTACTAGAGTTTACAGAAGTAAGTAATTGATGCATAAATCCACTTCCGGGGCCCACTTGGTGTGTGCTTGGGCTAAGCTTGAGTGTTGCACGTGTAGAGGTCCTTCTTGGAGTTGAACGCCAGTTTTTGTGCCAGTTTGGGCGTTCAACTCTGGTTTTGGCTCCTTTTCTGGCGCTGAACGCCAGATTTGGGCAAAAAGCTGGCGTTGAACGCCAGTTTACGTCGTCTATTCTTGGCCAAAGTATGGACTATTATATATTTCTGGAAAGCCCTGGATGTCTACTTTCCAACGCAATTGGAAGCGCGCCATTTCGAGTTCTGTAGCTCCAGAAAATCCACTTTGAGTGCAGGGAGGTCAGAATCCAACAGCATCAGCAGTCCTTCTTCAACCTCTGAATCTGATTTCTGCTCAAGTCCCTCAATTTCAGCCAGAAAATACCTGAAATCACAGAAAAACACACAAACTCTTAGTAAAGTCCAGAAATATGAATTTAACATAAAAACTAATGAAAACATCCCTAAAAGTAACTAGATCCTACTAAAAACATACTAAAAGCAACGTCAAAAAGCGTATAAATTATCCGCTCATCAGCTATGCACTTCACCCTTTGTCAGATTGGATGACCACGGCCAATGGCATTCAATCTATAGCAGAGGAGATCAATGACCATGGCCGATGGTGTTGATCACATACAGTCCGCCATAGAAAAAGATCATTCAAAAGCAGAGAAGACAGTAGTACCAGAGTTAATTCAGAAAGACAAAGCAACTCCAATCCTTAACGCTATTCCTATCAGTATTTCCTTCCTCTTTTTCTTTATTCCTGCATTAAATATTTTATCTTTATGAATGAAAACATATAAACCTTCTGATCTGCCTGACTAAGACCTACAAGATAACCATAGCTTTCTTCAAACCATAATCTCCGTCGGATCGACCCTGACTCGCTCAAGTATTACTTGGACGACGCAGTTCACTTGCTGGTACAATAGGATGAAAGTGTGGGGATTCGTGCTACCAGTTGCCTTCAGTCCCTCAATAGCAGGCTCCTAAGGTTCGACCTCCTTGGTGAAGACTACTCTCCCTTGATGAGGGAAAAATCGATTCCACACAAACTAACCGGCAAGTGTACCGGGTCGCATCAAGTAGTAAAACTCACAAAAGTGAGGTCAATACCACAGGGATTGATGGATTAAGTAACTTTAGTATGGTGATGAATTTATTTAAGCGAATGTTGATGAATTATGTGAGATTTTATTAACGGAGAGTAAATTGCAGGAAAGGTTAAATTACAGAATGTAAATTAATTGAAAAGTAAATGACAGGAAAGATAAATTGCTGAAACTTAAAATGCAAGAAATTAGAAGAGCTGAAACTTAAATTGTAAGAAAGGTAAATAACTGAATCTTAAAGTGCATGAAACTTAAATTTGCAGAATCTAAATTTCAAGGAAACATAAATTGCATGAATCATAAAGGGATTTGGGTGCTGGAAATCAGAACAGAAATGGGAAATGTAATTGTAGTGAAACTAGAAAACTATAAGTTGAAGAAATTCATAGAAAGTGATTCATCATGGATTGGAGATACTGTAACCCTTCATGAATCAAATTGGCCTCAACTCCTTTCTCAATCGTTTGGTAGATCTATGGCGGATTGAAATTGATTGGATCCCAATTCCTTGGCAATCCAATCTCTCTAATCATAATCAATCTTGCCATTTCCTTGATCTAATTGTCACGAGAAGAGGTTAAGTGCAAATCTCTCATCCACAAGCCACACTAACTATCAAGATCTTAATTCCCCCCGAATAGTGTTGATGAAGAGAGTAGTGATGACAAGTCATCTTATGCTAGTTTCACAAGCATTTTTCATTTGTTTCATTAGGTTTTATGCACTTTCTTACACAATAAGTAAGTGGTTGGAGTAGAATTTAATGTTTATTTTGATTCAATTAAACATCATTTATTTTAGACAAAATCATGAGATTTATGCAAGAATTAAGTGATTATTATGAATGATGCAAATTCTTATGATTTTGGTGAGACTTTGATTGCTTGTTTGGTTGATTTTAGGTGAGAAAATGAAGAAATGGAGAAGCATTCTAGAATAGCGTTGCGTTCAAATGAAGAACGTCACGCTCACCTGATGACGCGCACGCGTATCGGATGCTTACGCGTAGGGGCAAAATTCTGGAATCGACGCGCACGCGTCGATGGTGGATTTGGAAGGAACCACGCGAACGCGTGAGTGATGCTGAAGCATGGAATTGGTATTTGCTACCAACGCGCACGCATGGAAGACGCGCATGCGTGGGCAGCGTTCACTAAGCCAATGTAGCGCTCACTAAGTAAACGCCATTGAAGCACGCGTACGCATGAAATGAGCGCGCGGGCATGCTGGAGCTAAAGACTGACAGTGACGCGACGCGTGTGCAACGCGTACGCGTCGACGAGCAAAAAGGGAAAAAGGACGCGCACGTGTCAGAGACGTGTACGCATGGATGAATGAATGCTGCGCTCACTTTGAGAATGCAACATTCCCCTGGAAGCAGCCACCAAGTGCCATTTTGGTCCACTCCATCACAGGCCAAAAAGCCCACTCCATGTACTGGTTGACAGATTTAGAAAGTGTATAAATAGAGAAGAATTTGATTTCATAGGGAGCTCTCTTTTAATTTTCATTTTAGAATTTTAGAATTATAGATTAGATCTGGATTTTTCCTTTCTATTTTGCTTTCTCTTCTACAACTTCTATTTTCTGTTTTGGGTTTTGGGGATTGAAGAATTCTGCTGAATTTCTTCACCTTGAAGTCATCTTCTACTTTTCCTTGTTATAATCCTGAGAATTTGAGATCTGATCTTAGTTTTCCTTTCTGTTTTGCTTTCTTCTACAATTTTTTCTTTTCTGTTTTGTTAAGAGAGCAATTGAGATTTTAGTTTTCTTGTTGTTTCAATATTCTGCTGTCCTTTTTCATTTCTATTTTAAGACTTTAGAATTGATCTAAGTTTTCATTCTGCTTTGATTCTTCTGTTTCCATTTTTGTTTTGGTACTAAAATCTTAATTGATCTATTTTCTAAATTTCTTCATCTGAGAATTCTCAGGCTACTGCAATTTACTTTTCCCAGTTCTGTTTTGATTCCCAACACCCAAATCTTTTTATTATTCATGCAATTTAAGTTTCCCAGCAGTTTAGATTCAGCAATTTACATTACTTGCACTTTAAGTTTCAGTTATTTACTTTTCTTGCAATTTAAGTTTCAGCTCTTTTAAATTTCTTGCACTTTAAGCTTCTGTAATTTTACTTCTTCTGCATTTAAGATTCTATAAATTTTCATTCTGCTCTTTAGCATAGCTACAATTTATATTCTGTTAATCAAATTTCACCAAATTCATCAAATATTCACTTAACTAAATTCATCACCATACCAAAGTTGCTCAATCAATCAATCCCTGTGGGATCGACCTCACTCCTGTGAGTTATTACTACTTGATGCGGCCCGGTACACTTGCCGATGAGTTTGTGTGGAATCGTTTTTCCCTCATCAAGTTTTTGGCGCCGTTGCTGGGGATTGATTTAGATTGACAATTATTAAGTAGGTGATAATCTAGATTAATCATTTTTTCTTTGTTTTTGTTAAGCATTTTCACTGTTTGAGATTTTGTTTCAAGTAATCATAACCACACACTACAAGAAAATGGAACATTTGTAACAAAAAATTTGTATCAAATTTAAAATTGTTACAAAAAAATATTATTTTGTAATAATAATTTGTGATTGTTACAAAAGGATAATGTTTTGTAACAACATTACAAGTTGTTACAAAACATGATAATATTTTGTAACAATCTGTTTTATTTTGTTATAAATTATGTTAGTTTTTGTAACGAGATGGTGTTTTGTTACAAAATATTGTAATATTTTGTAACAAATAAAAATAAGTTGCAAAAATTCAAAATATTTTGTAACAAAATGTTTTTTTTTGTTTCAAAAACTCCAATTGTTTTGTAACAAAACAACTTTCTGTTTCAAAAACTCCAGTTATTTTGTAACAAAAAATTAATTTGTCACAAAATTTACTAATTGTATTACCATGTATTTCAATTAGAGTAATTTCTTGAGAATCAATAAGTATTTTTATATCGCAAATAATATTTTAAAATTTAGAGATTAAGTTAGTTTTTCAATTATTAATATTTTATACTCTAATTTTATTAAGAATATTTTATTCAAATTAAACCCAAAATCCCTAATTCTATACACAAACCCTAACCCTTTTATCCCACCGTCTTACTGTCATTCACCACCTCCATTCCCAAAAACCCAATACTGCTTTTGAAAACAAACGAAAAGAAAGAAAGAAAGAAAGAAAGAAAGAAAGAAGCAGAGGGAGCGAAGAGGAGAAAGGGGGAAAAGAAAAAGAGAAAAGGAGAGGAAGAGAGGGGGAGCTGCGCCGGCGGCACTGAACCCACCGTTGCCGTTGACGCCGCCGAGGGAAGGCGGACCGCGACCGTCACAAGGAGTCCTGTCGACGTCATCCTCGCGAGCTATCACCACCTCGCCGTCCACCTCAAATTTTAGGAATAAAGAAAATTAATCTTATTATCTTATAAATTCAATTAAAGAATTTGATTTCAAACCAATTAGTATTTTAATACAACAAATGATATTTTAAAATAATTTTCAAGATTAAATTAGATTTTTAATTAATACTCTATACCCCTAATTTTATTAAATATACCTAAACTACCCAAAACAAAAATAAAATTCCCAAACTATACCTATTAACCCTAGCCACCACCGCCACACCCCCCTTTCCCAAAAATAAACAGCTTCAGAATGAATTAAGAAAGAAAAAGAGAAGGGAAATGGAAACAGGGAAGGCAGGGAGAGAGGGTGAGATCCGAGAAAGCAGAGAGAAAGAGAGGGAAGAGCGCCGGGGGAAGGAGGAAGACGCGCCGGAGCTGGTGGGTTGTTCCGCCGCTCCTCGTCGCGGCTGAAGCCGTCGCCGCCACCGATGCGTCCGCGCCGTCGTGTGTCGCTGATAGAGGAAGAGGAGTGCAAACCAGAGCCATGCAAGGGGGGAGCAAAGCGCGCGCAGGGGAGGAGTCACCGCTACTATGGTTAAGGTCACCGACATCGTCCTCACCGCAAGCTAGAGTCACCGTCATCCATGGTGGAATCGAAGAGAGAGAGAGTTCGCGGGGAAAGGAAGGCTGTTCACGTTCTGCCGCCGCTGTTGGAAGGATGGCCGCCCTCGCCGATCTGCCCGCCACCGTTTATGCTTGCCGCTACATCGCCGGAGCTCCACGCCGCCGCCGGAACCCTTGTCTTCTTGGTAATTGTTTTGTTTCCGAAACCCCTTGAGATCAGTGTTCTGTTATAATCTGTTAGAGATTCTGAGATGTTGGTATCGTAGGTTCGATTTCCCATATTTGAGCGTCGAAATTAAGGTTGTTGTTGAACCACCGGAGCTTCTGGTAGCCGCCGCCACTAGAGGTAATTGCCGGAGCTACCGCCTGATTGGTTCAGAGGGTCACTGCTGCTTTGTTTCTCGTGGTGAGATATTTGGTTCTGTTTCAATTTACCGTAATATTCCATTACTAATTTTGTTCTAATTCTGCTCAATATCAATTCCGCGTTAAATTCCAATTTATGTCAGAAAAGTGTTGTTGCTGCTACTCTTGATGCCGCTGTTGATATTGCTTGAAAATAAAGGTTGCTGCTGCTGTTGTAAAATTGAAAATAAATAAAAGAGGAATTGACACGTTTAACTACTGAGCTTTGACTAAATCGAGGTAGGGTTTTTCTTAAAATCTATTTTATATTATAGAGTTGTGATAAATAGATATTGATGCAAAGAGATTTACTTCTGTGATTATATTTGTCTTATGGATATGATGGTTTGTTGGACTGAATTACTCAATTATATTCATTACTCAGTTTCCTTGTTTCTACAGCAAAATGTTGACGAGGCTGCAGAGAAACTTAGGGCTAAAGGATGCGCCTCTTGAAGATAAGGAAATTGAAGGTTGGACTTGTTTGCCAATTTCATTATTCTAAATAAATTTGCCCAGACTTCTTCATTGCAAATACAATCTGTTTTAAAATGGACAGTTTTTTTTTTAGTCTTCCTATGTTTTCCTGATAATGCAACACAGGGTCCTGAATCCTGATAATGTAAGCTTCATTTTTAATTGATCCAATGTTAAGTACTATTGTTGTGTGCTTGTTAATACCACCAATACTTACTGATTTTAATTGTTCATTGCTTAGTCATAGGGATTCTTTTAATTATTGAATGCCAATGATATTTTTTCTTATAAATGATAATGAGTAATGGTTTGGGGTTTGGCTTGAAGCCTGAAACTTAATGAACTGATTGTATTTGCCCACCTATCTGCAGTGGCTGAAGATGATGCTTCCTTGGTCAAGCAAATTGGCCAGAGTTTCCGGTATTCTAAAATAGAGGTATATTCCTCTTCTTATATTCATGAATAGTCAGTTTGTTCCTTGTTAACATACATGAATCATCTATGTATGGAAGACTAAACATAGATCGAATCCATTTTCTTATCAAGGCGAGAAGGGAGGAACAAATCCAAGCTGCTCATGACGAAGCCATGTTTGGTGCTTTAGCACTTCCACCTCCTACCAGTACTGACAGTGAGCCTGAAAGGGAGAATGAGAAAGAAGTTGATAAAAATGCTGTTGTTACAAGCCTCTTAAGTGAAACGGTAAGTGGTTTCACTTTATATGGATAAGCATGATGAGTCATTTAAGTAATCCTTGTATTTGTGTGTGCATTTGTTGTTGAATAATTTCTCACATTAAGTTGTTATTGCTGCTCTATACTTGCTGTTGGTTGCTGCTGATTTTTCTCCCTCATTGCTTGCTTGTTGAATGATTGTTAAATTCAATGAGAAAGGAAATGCTGCTGAGTTATTGTTGTTTGTGTTGGAATAGAGGATGGTTGCTGAATTGAGATTAGTTTTATTGATAAATCTGTTGCTAAAATAGTTTAGTTTGGCTTGATTGATTTTCTGTTAAATTAATGGATAAACTGCTGTGCCCCTGCTACTTGCAAGTGTAATGGTTATTGACTTCAATGAATAGAATGTTGCCTGAATCCATTACCTTTGTTCATTTTACTGTTTTGGGTGCTGTATGATGGGCCATTGATTGCTGTTCTGCTGAGTGCTGCTCTGCTTCTTGCTGGTTGGATTGGTTTTAATTGTTTCCTCATATTTTCTTACTAGAATTGGCTTATTTACTTCCTTCCTATGAATTCCTTATGATTTTTTGTGTTTTTAACTGTCAAATAATTCATATGGAATTTGAATTGATTGATTGAAATTGTGAAATAGGCAAATTTACTACTGAAATGCTGCCGGAATTAATTTATCTTAAGCTGTTTTCAATATTCATCTTTGATTCAATTAATTGATTGAGTTGTTATTTAATTGCTTTTGGTTTTCAACTGTTGCTAAGCTCAATTAATTGATTATCCGGCTAAGTGCTTCACTGTTTTGGTTGTTGGAAGTTGGAAGCTTCGGGTTTTGTTATTCACTATTTGGTTGTTGTCCTATTTGGTTTCTCAATTAAACTGCATTGTGTTGTTTGAGCAAACAAGTTCTATTTGACGAATTTGTGTCAAAATAGACCCTTGATTTCTACATGATTTCTGATTGCCTCAAGATATTTCTTTTGACTATGCACCTAACTTTTTGTTTCGGATTTTCTTATTTATAGGAATGCTGAAATGGTGACCACATGCTACTTTGAGGGCTGAAGAATATTTTGATTCATAGAGACACTAATCTATGTTAGAATTTTTAACTTTTGGTTGAACTTGTGCAAGACATAATTTTTAGCTTAATGAGGCATGTTTGAATTATGTATGTTTTTACATATTATATAAATGTAGACTTGCTTAATAAAATAGTTAATATATTAGTTAATTAAAAAAAATGTTACAAAATAATTATTTTACTTTTGCAACTAAAGAAAAAAAATGTTACAAAATCAAGTTACATTTTGTAACAATTTTTTGATAGGAAAAAATAGATTGTCACAAAAAATACCTTGAAGATCAAAATTTGTTACCACTTTTGTAACGGCTTCTGGTTTTTTGTATCAGAAAAAATTGTTACAAAACATCATATTAAATTGTAACAGTTCCATTTTTCGTTACAAAAACTTTTTGTAACGGTACTTACTACAATGGCCCCTTTTTTTGTTACAAAAAACTTTTGTTTCAAAATTTTGACATTTTGTAACAATTTTTTTTGTTACAAATATGCCTTTTTCTTATAGTGACACTCTAGCAATAGAGTATTCTATTGTAGTTTTCTAGTTTTGTTTGTGTTGTATGCTAGGAGGAAGAAGAGGTGCATCCACCTCTTTTAATTCTGAGCCAGAAAGAACACTCTTGAGGTTGAGAAGATAAGCAAGAGGAAAGGGAGTTACTGGGGAAGAAGAATCAAAAGAAGAGGATAAGGAGATGGAGGGTAACATCCCAAATCCACTTGAGGATGTGGCCAACAACAATGGCCAGCCTCAGAGAAGAGTTTTAGCCTCTTACACTATCCCCAACCCAAGGAATTGTGGGAGCAGTATCCTAACCCCTAATGTCCATGCTAATAACTTCGAACTCAAGCCTCAGTTGATTACCCTGGTTCAGAATAATTGTCAATATGGAGGAAGTGCTGCTGAAGACCCAAACTAACACCTCTCTGTGTTTTTGAGAATTTGTGACACTGTCAAAACCAATGGAGTCCACCCTGACATATACAAACTCTTGTTATTCCCATTTTCACTGAGAGACAAAGCTACACATTGGTTAGAAACCTTCCCTAAAGAAAGCATCACCAATTGGAATGATTTGGTTAGAAAATTTCTAGCCAAATTCTATCCATCCCAAAGAGTTATTAAACTAAAAATTGATGTACAAACCTTCAGACAGTTAGAAGGAGAATCATTGTATGAAGCATGGGAGACGTATAAAGCCTTGATCAGAAGGAGTCCAGAAGGAATGTTTAGTGAATGAGTGGAGCTGCAGCATTTCTATAAAGGCTTGTCCTTACCTTCAAGGAAAGCTTTGGATTATTCATCAAGAGAATCTTTGCAAATGATGAAAACTGCTCAACAGGCACATGATCTTATAGACATGGTGGCCAACAATGAGTACTTCTACTCCTCTGAAATGCAAGCAGCTCCAAAGAAAGGTGTATTTGAACTTGAAGGAGTTGATACAATATTAGCTCAGAATAAAATCATGCACCAGCAACTTCAATAGCAAATTGAAATGATGTCAAAGAGGATGGATGGATTACAACTTGTTGTAGTGAGCACAACTAAGCAACCACCAGTGGTGTGTGGAAAGCAGGAGGAAAGCTATGAAGAACAGCAACCTGAACAAGTGTAGTACATGCACAATCAAGGTTCTAGACTAAATGACTTCCACGGAGACACTTACAACTCATCTTGGAGAAACCACCCCAATCTGAAATAGGGAGAGAACCAGAACCAGCAACCTTGGCAAAGAAACTCTAACCAAAACAACTCACGCAAGACAACTCACCAGAACCATCACTAAACTAATCGTAATCCATACAGAAAACCACAAAACAACTACCCCAATTCTAACTTTTATCCACCTCACAACCCGTCAACTAACCAAAATAATTTCCACCAACCACCTGCATTTGACACTCAGCCACAACCACCCCAAGAATCTTAAAGAATCTCCAACCTGGAGATGATGATGGAGAAAATGATCAAGCATCAAGAATTGGCCAACAAGAACCATGAAGCTTCACTGAAGAATCTGGAAAGAAAAATTGGACAGTTGTCCAAGCAAATAGTAGCTGAAAGACCAACCAATGCCCTGTCAAGTGACACTATTCCCAACCCCAAGGAAGAATGTAAAGCAATTCAGCTTAGGAGTTGAAAGACATTGGAGAATAACAAAGAAGCTAACAAGAAGCCAGCAGAGGATGATAGGGCCAATAGCAAGGAAGAAGTGACAATTAAAGAGAAGGAAATAAGAGTAAGAAAAAGGTTCCAAATGGGTGGAGAACCAAAAGAATTCCAACTAAAGGGTTCTTAAAAGGAGACAAAGTGAAACTGATCTACCAACAGTTGGAGACAGACCCTCAATCTGATGATTATTATACTGTCAATAAGATACTCTCACTGGAGCACATAGAGATTGTTCATCGAATCACAGGAAGAAGGCTCACAGTAAGAGGGGATAAGCTGAGGCACGATAATCATCAACCACCCTAATAAGGAACCAATGTCAAGCTAGTGACAGTAAAAGAACGCTCCATGGGAGGTAGCCCATGATTTAATGTTCCTGTTTTTGTTTTAATTTCAATAATTAATGGTCTTTCTAGCATAAATTTGAACTCTCATGGGTAAATTTGATAACTGCATAGATTATTTTGAAGCATATGTCTAACTCCTAAGTTTGGTGTTCCTAAAGGCACTCTAAAATGGCTTCTCAAGCATGCTGATCTTATAACCATTTTAGGACATATACTCATTCATTCTATTGAAGTATATAGCCAAACATTAAGTCTGGTGTTTACATATGCTATAAATTTCAGGAAAGTCACTTTTACTCAGAAAGTCAATTTCATGAAAAGATAAACCATATCTGAATCATTCTTGTGAATTGATTTTATTAAGGTAGGAAAAAAATGTTCCTTGTAATGAATACACTAATTATGACAAGAAATTCATTGGGTGTCATCTTAATCACTTAGTAGAAAACATGTTTGGTGTTCACCAATATTTTGTTCAATTCCTAAGGGGCATAGTTGGTGATTCATAAATAAGGAACATATAGTAAATTTTAATTTTTTTATATATACTTTGCACTTGATAACCACCACCGTGCTAAATTCAAGTTTTGAGATTAATGTTGCCTTGATTGAAATGAAAAGGTATGAAGACAAAAATGAAGAAAGGACAACACCATGGAAGTACGGGTGTTAAAAGGAGGAAAAGTGAGTCACATGTGCTTGGGAATTGGTTTTTAGGGAGCAAAAAAATCTGCAAGGTTCAGCACCTAGGAGACCAAACCACATGCCCAATGAAGAGGTGGTCCTTGTCCTCATCCTCTCTTACATGCACACCATCCATTCTAACTTTTTCAAAAGACATCCTGGCCATCCAGTCTTTATTAAAATTGCTATAAATAGAGTCACTTGGACTATGCCTCATAATCCAACTTTCACACTCCGTGCATTGAAAAAATTTAGATTTCAGTTTCCTTAAGAAAAAGTCCTAGTAACCGTGTTCTATGAGCTCTAAACCAATCTTGTCTCCTTAATCTTTTATTCTTGCTAAACACTCATCCTAAGGGTCACATAAATCCTCTCTCCCTCACCGTTCTTTAATTATCCACTCGGCCTCCTCCTTCCCTAATTAATGGCTTTATCAAGTTCCGGAAGAAGAAAACGGAAGCAACCAGTTGAAACTGAACCACCAACTTATGATGACAGAAGATTTAAATCTCAATTTTATGAGTCACAATATCATAGGTTGATGGAATCAAAAGAAGTCATTCCAGAGATTGGCTTTAAATTGAAGGAAGGAGAATACCCCATCATGAGAAGGATAATCGAACAAAGAAGATGGGAACTTTTATGTGAACCTCTCACGGACATAAGTGTAACCATGGTACGGGAATTTTATGCAAATGCTGTAAGACCAAGCAAAACCAGCCCTCCCTACAAGAGCTATGTTAGGGGGTTGATGTGGATTTCAGCCCATCATCCATCATGAGGGTCTTGCAGATAAGAGTGATACCCTTTGCAGATAAGAGGAACAAGCTTCTGGTGCAATAGACTTAAGCCAGATGCAAAGAGCCTTTGAAGAAATGTCTCAGCAATACATGAGAGCTCAGGAGCAAGAAGAGAACTGGCAGCTAAAGATGATGGATCAATAAGAAAACCGGTAGTTGAAGATGATGGACCAGTAGAGAGAATCCCAAGCAAGAATTCTGGAGCAGCAAGGGGAACAATCTAGTCACTCTCAAGAATCATTCGGCAAATTGTTCCAACAACACACTGAACAGGAAAAATACCTCCAGGATCTTTGTCAATGGAAGAGCTTATACCACGCAGCTAGAGAGGCTCGAAACTTGGACAGAATTGAGTATGATATAGAGACTCAAGCAAAGCTAAACTACGTGGTCTGTGGCATGCCAGTAGTAAATCAAGAGATCAAACCATTCGTCCAATGCCAGGAATTAGTAAACAAGCAAAGAGCAAGAGCCCATGGAAACATAGAAAGAATGGAACAACGGTTGAAAGAAGCTGGGCTCTGGGATCAGGTAGATTTCTCTTGGCCTCCGAAACAACCTGCTAAAGAGCCACAAGAAACAAACAAGAAGAGGAAACAGGAGCCAAAGAAGAAAGGAGAGTCTAGCAAAGGTAAAGAGCACAAAAAGTAGAGGTGGTGGAGTTCTTTCATAATCTTAGTAAATAAGGAGGATGCATATCTGCAACATGATATGCCTTCCAAGTTATGCAGTTGTTATAATTAAAATTTTATGCTTTGCACGTCTATGTTTTCAATAAGCTCTGCATTTTGTCTTTTGTTTTTCTTAATTTTCAAAATTAAGTGTTCTAGTATAAGTGTCTGCATCATTTTCATCCTACTTGAATATATGTCTTGTTCCTCTGCATGAATAAGAGAAAAATGTTGAAATAGAAAGTAATTGTCTGATGTGGTAGGAATAACAATAAAGTTCAGTGGTGGTATGTATGTTTGATTGTTAAAGTAAGCTCATTAATGTGTCCTTTGTAGCTTCATTCAGAAGTTCAAGACTCCGATAAGGGAGAACATTTGTCACCAAGTATGGGCCAGTCCATTTGGACTTGAGTTTGCCAGGAAAAACCTTGAGCTTGGAGTTATACAAGAGCATTTGTTGTCCTGGTTTGAACTCCCTTTTCAAGATTTTCTTGTCATGCCACCTTTTAGCTCTCTCCTTGTATATCTTTGCATTCTCATAAGCTTCCAATCTAAATTCATCTAGCTCATTGAGTTGCAATAGCCTTTTCTCTCATGCTACTTGAGAATCACGATTGAGGATCTTAGTGGCCCAGTAAGCTTTATGTTCTAGCTCCACAGGAAGGTGACAGGATTTTCCATAGATTAGCTGAAAGGGTGATTTTCCAATTGGGGTTTTGAATGCGGTTCTGTATGCCCATAGAGCATCATCTAATTTTCTTGCCCAATCTTTTCTAGTGATTCCAACTGTCCTCTCCAAGATTCTCTTTAGCTCACTATTTGCCAATTCAGCTTGTCCATTAGTTTGAGGGTGGTATGGTGTGGCCACTTTGTGGATAACTCCATATTTGTGGAGCATCTTTTCCATTTGTCTATTAAAAAAATGGCTACCACCATCACTAATGAGGCCTTTAGGCACCCCATATCTGGTGAAGATGTGTCTATTATGAAATTGAAGGACAATTGGTGCATCACAGGTGGTTGTGGCTATAGCCTCTACCCATTTGGAAACATACTCCACTGCTACCAAAATATATTTGAAAGAATAGGATGGAGGACAGGGCCCCATGAAATTCATACCCTAGAGATCAAATAGTTCCACTTCCAAAATGAAGTTTTGAGGTATTTCGTTCCTCTTTGTTAGCCCTCTAGCACTTTGACATTCATTGCATTGTTACAAAAATTCTCTGGCATCTTTGAATATAGTTGGCCAATAAAACCCACTTTGAAGCACTTTAGCAGCTATTCTTTCTGGCCCAAAGTGTCCACCATAAGCTGAACTATGACAATGCCACAGTATGCCTCTCATTTCACTTTCAGGAACACACCTTCTAATCATTCCATCTGGACATGTCCTAAACAAGAATGGCTCATCCCACAAGAATTTCTTGGCTTCATTAAGTAGCTTCTTCACTTGTTGCCTTGTGAACTCTTGGGGAATCTTTCTTCCCACCTTGTAGTTTGTAATATCAGCAAACCAAGGTGCTTGCTGGACTTGGAGAAGATGTTCATCTGGAAATTTCTCATTCACTGGTTATGGTGTATCTTGGTTGGCCTCTTGTGGTAATCTTGACAAATGGTCTGCCACTTGGTTCTAGCTTTCTTTCCTATCCTTCACTTCAATATCAAATTCTTGTAGCAGCAGCACCCACCTAATAAGCCTTAGCTTGGAATCCTGTTTAGACATGAGATACTTGAGAGCCGTATGATCAGTATACACTTCAACTTTTGAACCAATCAAGTATTGTCTAAAGTTTTCAAGTGCATACACAATAGCCAAGAGCTCTTTCTCTGTGTTGGTATAATTCTATTGTGCCTCATTTAACACTTTGCTTGCATAGTATATAACATGATGCAGCTTGTCTTTCTTTTGCCCCAATACAGTACCAATTGCAACATCACTTGCATCACACATAATTTCAAAAGGAAGTCCCCATTCTGGGGGTGTGATGATCGGTGCTGTAGTGAGTTTCTTTTTCATGGTTTCAAAGGCATGCTTGCAATTATCATCAATGATAAAAGGATTGTCAACCAGTAACAAGTTTCTTAGTGGTTTAGCTATTTTTGAAAAGTCTTTGATGAGTCTCCTGTAAAAACCAGCATGCCCAAGAAAACTTCTCACTGCTTTTACATTGACTGGTATAAGAAGCTTCTCTATGATCTCTATCTTAGCTTTATCAACTTCTATACCTTTTCTTGAAATCTTATGCCTAAGAACTATCCCTTCAGGAACCATGAGATGGCATTTCTCCCAATTCAAGACCAGATTAGTTTCTTGACATCTTTTCAAGACAAGAGTTAAATGATGCAAGCAAGTATCAAATGAATTGCCAAAGACAGAGAAATCATCCATGAATACTTCTGAAAATTTTTCTACCATGTCAGAAAATATAGAAAGCATACACCTTTGAAAGGTAGTAGGGGTATTGCACAGCCCAAAGGGCATCTTTTTGTAGGCAAAGACTTCGAATGAACATGTTAATAAGGTCTTTTCTTGATCCTTGGGATCCACCATTATCTGATTGTACCCAGAGTACCCATCCAAGAAGCAATAGTAGGCATGGCCAGCCAATCTTTCCAGCATCTGATCAATGAAGGGGAGAGGGAAGTGATCTTTCCTTGTGGCGTCATTCAATCTTCTATAGTCGATGCACATTCTCCACCCTGTTACTGTCCTTGTGGGAATGAGTTCATTCTTCTCATTAAAGATGACAGTCATGCCACCTTTTTTTAGCACTGATGACAAGTCATCTTATGCTAGTTTTACAAGCATTTTTCATTTATTTTATTAGGTTTTATGCACTTTCTTGCACAATAAGTAAGTGATTGGAGTGGAATTTTGTGTTTATTTTGATTCAATCAAACATCATTTATTTTATACAAAATCATGAGATTTTTGCAAGAATTAAGTGAGCATTATGAATGATGCAAATGCTTGTGATTTTGGTGAGACTTTCATTGCTTTCTTGGTTGATTTTAGGTAAAGAAGTTAAGAGAAAGAGGAGCACTGCAGTATAACGTTGCGTTCAAATAAAGAACGCCACGCTCACTTACGGTGCGCATGCGTACAAGACGCTTATGCGTCAGGGGCAAATTTTGAAGATCCATGATGCGTGGTAGAGGTTAGACCAATTCAGAGATTATAATATAATAGAACAGTGTTGCGAGTATAGCTCTTAACCAGCAAAAATCCGCCTCATCAATTTAGAAAGGTTGTCACAAAAATTTAGAATAAAAATTTTAGGAGTATGAGTCCCAGGTCATCTCCCAACGAGTTGCTAAAAAGGGTGCTAAGTTATTAATAAGGAGTTTTTCGAGAATTTTGAGAGTTGAATGACAGAAAATAAATAATTGTAATGAAGTGCAATGAAAATTAAAAGGGATTTATATTATTCAAAATAAAAAGCCTTGACTGAGGGAATGATTAATTGGAAGTTCTATCCTTGTTGGAATTCTCTCAAGTGTAGTATAAAGAGGTTGTTATTTTCACTTAGTTAACCCTTACTAAATAAAGGAAAGTCAAGTGATTGAGCTAACTCTTATTCGCAAATCCTAGTCCTTTCCCTTGGGAAGGTCTAGCGTTAGTAAATACAAAATTAGCCAACAACTTCAAATTTAACTAACCACTTGAGCATTCCAACTCAAGTGTCTCCTCTTAATCAACCCACATGTCAAGTAGGGAATCTACTCTCTTGACATGGATACCATATTTGTTATTGGGAGTTTGGAATAGAAAAGAGACATGATAATTTAAATAAAATAGAAATTCAAATTAATTAAAAGTAAAAGTAATCATTTTCATTAACAATTCATGAAAATAATCTAATTGTAACTCTAAACAAGAATTAAGAATATGGAATAAAAAGAAGAAGTAAGAAAACAAACTAGAATAGTATCTTCAACGTAGGTGATGACTCTTCAATATCCAAAAGCAAAAGCAATAGACTATGAAACTGTGAATGTAAAAAAAAACCTAGAGAAAGAGTGATTTCTCTCTAGATTTAGATCTAAAAATCCTAAAACTATCCTAATGAGAATATGTGAACGTATGTTGAGTCTCTGCATGATCCCTGGTTTTATTTTGTGTTTCTGGGCCAAAAACTGGGTCAAAACGCAGCCCGAAATTGCCCCCAGTGTTTTCTGTTATTTCTACAGATCGCGCATGTCACGCGTATGAGTCAGTCACTCGTGCGCGTCATTTGGCGAATTTCCTGTCACGCATAGGTGTCGTCCACGCGTGCGTGTCTTTTATGCAGACTCCAATCCACGTGTACGCGTCAGGCATGCGCACGCGTCGCTGTAAATTTCTCCATTCCGCGCGTTCGCGTGAGCCATGCGTGCACGTTGGTGCTTGCTGGTCATCTCCTTAGTTTCTTGTGTTCCTTCCATTTTTGCAAGCTTCCTCTCCATTCTCTAAGCCATTCCTGCCCTATAAATCCTGAAACACATAACACATGGATCATGGCATCGAATGGTATAAAGGAGAATTAAAATACACAAATTAAAGATCTCTAGGAAGCAGGTTTTCATTCATAGAACAAAACTAGGAAGGGATTATAAAATCATGCAAATCATATGAATAAGTGGGTAAAGACTTGATGAAACCACTCAATTAAACACAAGATAAACCATAAAATAGTGGTTTATCAACCTCCCCACACTTAAACATTAGCATGTCCTCATGCTTAGCTCAAGGAGATAAAATAAATGAGTAGGGAAAAGTAAGACTCATGCAATACTATGCAACCTATGAATGCAACTATACACTAGAATAATTTTGCCTACTTGGTTAAAAGTAAATAAGTTCTTCAAGATAAATATAAATCAAATTGCACTAATTCAAATTATACAGTAAAAACAAGTAAACTTGTAAGAAGACAGCTCACAAAAGCAGGGAACATAGAATCAAGCATTGAACCCTTACTGATAGTGTATATGCACTTTAGTCACTCTAGTGTATAGGGTAATCACTCTACTCTTCTCTAATCATGCTTTCTAGATTTTGTTCTTCACCTAACCAATCAACATGTATTTAATGTACTAATGCAAACATCATGAGGTCATTTTAAGGTTGTAATGGGGCCAAGGTAAAGGTGATGGTATATATATGGCTAAGTGAGCTATAAATTGAATCCTTGATAAACCTAAGCCTTCACCTATACATACTCTATATACTTTTAAATCATGCCTAGCTACCCAAAATTTTCCCATTTTTGTACCACATACTCATGCATCAACTTTTCTTTTAACTTTGTATCACACATGCATTGATTTTTCATTAAACTTAACATTGGGGTAAGTTTGTCCCCTTATTCATTTATTTAATTACTTAATTACTTGAATATTTTAGGATTTTTTTAAAGTAAAAGTAAAAATAACTTTATCAATGCACCTGAATTTTTAATTTTTCTAGTTTCATATGAGTAGGTATCCAAATTCCCAATATTTTATCAATTTGTAAAAACATAACACATTCCCTTATTAACCCATGTTCCCATAGCTTTTCCACACTTTATTGACACACAATTTCTATCTTAAACTAACCAAAGATTCAATTTTGGGGTAGTTAATTTGTTTTTCTGCTTAAGGCTAGTGATATGGTAAAATATAGAACAAATGGGATAGAAAGGCTCAAAGTGGTTAACAAAGGTAATTGAAAGGGTAGGCTATTCGGGATAAGTGAGTTAAACAATCAATTAATGGCCTCAATCATATGCATGCATATAACACATTAAACATTGGACATATAGGATGGGACAAAATATAGATTACAGTCATAGAGAAGAAAACACACAAGAATAAAATTTTTATGGTTAAATAGTGTAACCATGTAATTAAGCTCAAGTCTCACGGGTTGTGTGTTCTTTGCTATAATTCATCTTCCAAATACAATTTTCAACCAAGTTTAACACAAAGGTTTTGATTTAAATAAGTAAAAATTTTCAAAATAAAGTCTTGAAGAGAAACATATTATTTTTCAACCAAATAGAGCATGCATGCAAATACCTATTACTATGCTATCTATCCTATCCTAACAAAAGAAAAATTACTAATTTATTGGTGTTAAGAAAGAGAAATTACCTCCAGAAGTCAGGTACTGATCAACCTCCCCACACTTAAAGCTTGGCACCATCCTCGGTGCCATCAGTCAGGAACAAAGGGGGGCTGATAGCAGCATCTCCACAATCAGGACCGTCATGGCTCCCTGTGCTGGTAAATAAAGTGGAGTCCGGAGTGTCTGGGTCTTCTTCAGGTGGGTGGTTACCAACAAGTAGCTCCTTGAGGTATGTAAATCTGCGCTTGTTACGGCGCTCTCTTCGCTTTCCTTGCCGGTCAAGCCAGTCCAATTTCTCAAGTATCTGATGGAGCAGTTGGTTTGTTGAAGGTGCTTGTGATATGGAAGGAGAAGGAATATCTTTGGCTGGTTCTGTGCTTCGGTTGATAGTGGCTGCTGGAGGTCTGATATACTTCCCGTTAGGGACATACTGATCATCCCGTGGAATCATGGCCTTGGTGTCCCCAGCTCTGTATGAGACTCCGGCTGCTGAGACTAGATCTGAAACCAAGAAGGGAAAAGGTAGGTTGCCCGCAATCTGTACGTGTCCCATAGCATTCCGGATGTGTCTTGGTAAATTGAGAGGCTGGTCTGTAAGGATACACCAGAGTAAAACAGCCATATCTGCAGTGAAGGAGGACTCGTGAGTGCTCAGAAAGACGTAATGAGACATGATCTGTGCCCATACTCGAGCCTCCAAGGTGAGTGCTGAAGCCAATATTCCTTTAGGTCAGGATCGATGGAATCCATAGATCTATCTGCTGCCACGTTATGCTATAACTCTGAGAATGGCGTCCCAGTCAAATTGGTATGTCTGGCGCTTAAAAGAGGCTTTTTGGAATGCGTCCAATCCTTCTGGAGCAGACAGATGATCTAAAGCTTGCTGAATAGCTTCTGTAGTATGGGGACTTGTTTCTGATGGATATAGACAGACTGCAGAGATGGTATGTGAAAGTTTGAGTAGAATTCAACTACCCATGAGAGATTGACCTGCCGTGGCTGTCTCCGTAGGAATTCTCATTGTCTTCGCTCAATGCGGGCTCAACAAATTCAACAATGTGGGTCGGGAGGATGAGTAGGTTCTCATTATTATAGTTCCTCTCAGCCAAGATGGGGAACATCTGCTCACAGTAGCAGTTAGTGAACCGCGCAGTGTCCTTTGCTGGAAAGGCTTTCTCTTTTTCATCGACCTTGATGATCCTCTTGATTATTTTTATTGAGGGCTTTACTACTGTTGAAGAAGGTTCCACAGTTAGTGCTCTTTTTGTTCCTTTCCTTGCCGGTGGTTTGGGAGTAGCTTTCTCTTTTCCTTTCTTGGTGGCCATCCTGAAAAGGAAAAAAAAGAAAGCCAGTTTTAAAGCTAAGGGTTAGAGCAAGGAAGACGATGGTACAAGCGATAATCAATGCACAGTAAAGAAGGATGTCGTTAACACATGGTCATGACTACATGTGAGAAGTTCATCAATGGAAATATAGCAAGTGCATGTTATGGCAAGTAGATGCAAGATGTTTATTGGCATGCTGGCAAAGGCATGAGTAGCATAGATCAAGCATTAAATGCCTAATTTGATTATCACATGTTTCAAATTAAAAACCTGTTTGTATTGACAATTATATTCAATCAATAATATATAAAAAGGGGTTTTATGAAAAACAGGCATTAGAGTAGAAGAGTAGAATAAGTTAGATATGCACAATGCCATACGGGCTTTTTCACAAACACTTAGTATGCATGGTAAATATGTTATTGAAAGTATTGAATTTGAACATGCAAACAACCCAAAGATAATTATTGATAATTGTCAAACAATTCCTTAATAATCCACAATCAAAATATAGAATAAAATAAGCATCCAATGAAATTTCTAACACCAATTAAAATAATGTAAAAAGAAAAAGAAAGAAAAAGGAAACATAGATAATGAAAGTAAAAAAGAAAAAGAAGAAGAAAACATAAAATAAAAAATAATAATGAAAAATTAAAGAGGGAAGAAGAAAAGAAAAGAACCTTGATAATAAGTGTGAAAAAGAAGGAGGGAGAAAGTAAAAAAAAATGAGAAGGAATAAAGAAGAAAGAAGGAAGAAGAAAGAAATAAGAAGGGAGGAGTAAAATTAGGATTGGGGAAGAAAAGATAAGAATTCTGGTACTGATCTGGATAAACTGTGCGTTCGTGTGGTTGGCGCTATTTTCAAGTGACGCGGATGCGTAGGTGACACGCACGCGTGACCTGATTTGTGCCATTGGCGCGAGTGCAGCCTCGCGTACGCACAACTCTCTGTTTTATATGCACATTGCCAAGATTAAGGGTGACGCGTACGCGTGAGTGACGCACATGCGTGAATGCCTTCTTTTTGAAAAATGACGCGGACGCCTGGGGCATGCGTTCGCGTGATAAGGCTTGTGCTTCCAGCACCATTCCATCCCCACTCCATCATAACTCTCTGCCATACACCTCTTTATGTTGATTTCGCAGGGTCACGCGTGCACGTGGGTGACGCGTAAGTGTGGGAGGTTGGTTTTTCAAGTGACGCGAACGCGTCAGGGATGCGTTCGCGTGGGCGTGTTTATGCCTAAGGCATGCCTCCAGCCACGCTCCCATGTAACTCTCTGCTTCTTTTCTTCTTGTTTCGAATGCACCGATGACACGGATGCGTCAGCGATGCTTGCGCGTCGTGTGCCCTTTTTTTATGTAGGACGCGAATGCAAATGCAGACTATATGCAGATATTATGAGAAGAGTCACTAAGAAAAATAAAGTGGAATAAAATAAAATAAAACTAAGACTAACATGGAACGATCATACCACAGTGGGTTGTCTCCCACCTAGCACTTTGCTTTTACATCCTTAAGTTGGACGTTCTTCAAGCTCATTCTGCTTCTGTTGGTGGGTCTTCCTAGAGGAAGACCTCTAGTTCTTTGTGATCCTTAATCTTCTCTCCATGATAAAGCTTTAGGCGATATCCATTGACCTTGATGAATTTGGAGCTAGAAGGATGACACAAGTGAAAAACTCCGTATGGCTCTGCCTTTTCTACTCTGTAGGGACCTTCCCATCTTGATCTTAGTTTGTCTGGCATAAGCCTCAGTCTGGAGTTGTAAAGAAGAACTAACTCCCTTGGTCTAAACTCTCTCCTTTTTATGTGCTTGTCATGGACAGGCTTCATCTTCTCTTTGTATCGCCTGGAGTTGTCATATGCTTCTAGGCGAAGGTTCTCTAATTCAGCTAGTTGCAGCTTCCTTTCAGCACCAGCTTCCTCAAAATTCATGTTGCACTCCCTCACAGCCGAAAAAGCCTTATGTTCCACCTCTACTGGAAGGTGGCAAGCTTTTCCGTACACTAAGCGGAAGGGGCTCATCCCAATGGGTGTCTTGTATGCTGTTCGATTTGCCCAGAGTGCATCTTGTAGCCGGGCACTCCAGTCCTTCCTATGAGGCTTTAATATCTTCTCCAGAATACGCTTTATTTCTCTATTAGATATCCCTACTTGCCCATTAGTCTGGGGATGGTAAGCTGTTGCTACTTTGTTAACAATCCCATGCTTCTTCACTAATCCTGTTAGTCTCCTATTACAAAAGTGAGTGCCTTGATCACTCACGATTGCTTGTGGGGATCCAAAGCGACAAATAATATGGTTTCTAACAAAGGAAACAATAGTGTTAGCATCATCAGTACGGGTAGGAATTGCTTTCACCCATTTAGAGACATAATTTACAACTAACAGTATGTAAAAGTAACCATTAGAGTTTGGAAATGAACCCATGAAGTCAATGCCCCAAACATAAAAAATTTCACAAAAAAGCATAATTTGTTGAGGCATCTCATCCCTCTTGGATATATTACCAAACCTTTGGCATGGGGAACAAAATTTACAAAAAACAGCAGCATCTTTAAAAAGAGTAGGCCACCAGAATCCACAGTTTAAGATTTTTCTCGCTGTTCTTTGAGGTACACACCTTCTAATTACCTAGTCAGCTCCACACCTCCATAAATATGGATCATCCCATATATAATATTTAGACTCACTTTTCAGCTTGTCTCTCTGATGCTTGGTAAAATTAGGAGAGAAAGTATGGCTAACTAGATAATTAGCTACAGGTGCATACCAAGGAACTACTTCAGATACTGCATGCAAGCTATCAAATGAAAAAGTATCATTAATAGGAGTGGAGTCATCCTTAATGTGTTCAAGGTGACTCAAGTGGTTTGCCACTAAATTCTAGTTACCACTCCTATCCTTAATTTCTAAATCAAATTCTTGCAGCAACAGTATCCAACGTATTAACCTTGTTTTGGACTCTTTTTTAGCTAATAAATACTTTAGAGCTGCATGGTCTGAGAACACTACTACCTTAGTACCAAGTAAATAGGCTCGGAATTTATCCAGAGCTAAAACAATAGCTAGAAGCTCTTTTTTAGTAGTAGTGTAATTAGACTGAGCATAATCTAAAGTCTTAGACGCATAAGCAATAAAGAAAGGATCCTTACCTTCACGCTGAGCTAGCGCCGCTCCTACTGCATGGTTGGAGGCATCACACATAATCTTAAATGACTGGCTCTAGTCTGGTCCTCTCACGATTGGAGCTTGAGTCAGGGCGATCTTCAGCTTTTCAAATGCTTGCATGTAATATTCCTCACTGAACTCGAACTCAATATTTTTCTGCAACAGTTTGGATAAAGGTAATGCTACCTTACTCAAGTCCTTAATGAATCTCCTGTAGAAACCTGCATGGCCAAGGAACAAACGGACTTCCTTCACGGAGGAGGGGTAAGGTAAACTAGAAATGACATCTACCTTTGCTGGATCTACAGAAATACCAGTATTAGAAACAACTTGTCCTAGAACAATTACTTGTTTTACCATAAAGTGAGATTTTTCAAAATTCAATACATGGTTTGAACTAACACACCTGTCTAATACTCTAGCTAAACTATCCAAGCAAAGGTTAAAGGAATCACCATAAACGCTAAAATCATCCATGAAAACTTCCATACAGTTCTCAATAAGATCTGAAAAGATACTCATCATGCATCTTTGAAAAGTAGCCGGTGCATTACATAAGCCAAAAGGCATCCTTTTGTATGCATACGTTCCAAAGGGACATGTAAAAGTAGTCTTCTCCTGATCTACAGGAGCTACATGAATTTGAAAATAGCCTGTATAACCATCTAAAAATCAGTAATGGGATTTACCTGACAGGCGATCAAGCATCTGATCAATAAATGGCAAGGGGTAGTGATCCTTGCGAGTAGCTTGGTTGAGACGCCTATAGTCAATGCAAACCCTCCATGAATTCTGTAACAACCCCGATTTTTAAGTACGCGAGATCTTTTCTACAGGCACGGATTTCTCCATAAGATCAGTAAAGGGAACACCTCTGCTGTATCATCAAGCATCTCAATCCTCGTTGTCATTATGTCATCTTTAAGCCAAAACCTCTTTTGAGGCAAGCTCGATAATGCGGCCACGGAAAACCTAGTTTTTGAACCGTATAGGTTAGGAGTTTTGATTCTAGTTTTTGTAAAAAGGCTCAGTTTGATGAACTGGACTCGATTCATGAGAGAAGAAATAAAATAGTATAATATTATCATCATATTAGTATTAGAAGATTCTTGAATGATATTATAAGGTTACCTGGTGTGTTTTGGTTAAAAACAGGACATGGGTTTAACCAGGTTCACAGTTTACTGGTGCAGCTTTGCACCAGCACTCTCTGATGACTTTAGCAATGCTAAGGCCTCATCATACATGTTCTATTCTCATAATAAATATGTTACTAGTGTCATTTATGCTAGTAGCTCAGAAAATAATTTTTAGAGATGTTTTTACAAGTGTTCCGATACATCTAGTTTTAGTAGTTATACACCTGAGATATTTTAATATTATTTTAATCCACCTCCAAGCCAACCAATCAAAACTCACCTTACACCCCCAAGATACTCCAAGGCTGGTCATTTACTCCCTTTGGCCGAAATTGAAACGAGAGAAAAGAGAGAAAACTTCATGAACACTTAATCTTCAAAGCTTGATTTCTTCTGACCTAAAACTCAAATCAAAACTCTGATTTCACCAAAATGATCCTCTCTTCTTTCTCTACATAACCATATAATATATCAAGGCTGGAAATAAGGTGAGATGACTGTCTCCCTCCCTCTTCAATTTGGTTTTCAAGGAAACATGCTTAAACAAGTGTTTTCTTGATGTTCTTCCTTAGATCCCTTGCCTAGCTTGACTTGTGGGCCAAAGATCTTTGATTTCCTACACGTTTAAGGTGAGGATAACCTTCCTAAGATGCTGCTGAAGTTCGTTTAGTTGATGGTTTAGAGTTTTAAAGTTATTCTTGATGTGTTTTAGAAGGAAAAATTGCTTTAAGAACACTTCAAAGAGTAACCAGATTTGGAGCAGCAAATCAAGGTAGGATTTGACGAAATTAATCTTGATTATTTGTGTTTGAGTTGTGTGAATATTATATGATTTGGCTGTGCTAAAAATTTGTTGCATATATGATTGACTCATGGTGAAAATTTGGTGAAATTTTGATGAAATTTGATGAAATTCAAGCTTTAAAGCCCATGTTCTTGGAGCAGCTGGAAAAACGAAAACCTAGGCTTAAATTGAGGTTCAATTTATGTTGAAATCATGTGGAAAAGATGAGGTTTTAGTGGCTGGGAATATATTATGAATTATGGTAAAAATCAGTTGCTGAAAAAATTGAAAAATGGGTAAAAACAGAGAAAGAATATGAAGAATTTACGAAGAACATGAAGAACACCTTTTAGATCTTAGAAAGCACAAGGATGTAAATATTTTGGTGTTTGAGGGGTTATTTTGTAATTTCTGAAAGTTAGGGTGGTTAAAGTAGAAATATTAAAAGTTACGGGTGGTAAAAAGTGAATTTATAAAGTAAAAGGTTAAAGGAAGGTCATTTTCGAAAATTTAACGATAAAATAATAAATAATAATAAAATATTAACTAATAATATTTAATTAAAAATAATATTTTAATAAAATAATAAAATAATGCGGAAAAGGCAGTTTTCTGTAAAAGCTTTAGAAAGACAACTTTAAGCACAGAATCTCATAATTACCTTTATAAAACACTTAGGGAGTGGTAAAAACATACTAGTGAGGCAAAGATAAAGGAAAGATAAAAAGTTAAAGAAGAGATAAAAATCAAGGAAAAGTCTGTGAAGTTCTAATGACAGAAAAACAGACAGAAATTAGTGAACGAACTAGGGCAACATAGTTAGTCCTTGATTTGCGACTAGGGTTAGGTATAATATGAAAAGTTAAATTGTTTCAGTATAGACTTAATGAACCTATACTTGGGCCAGGTTAACTATTCATACCGAAATTTACATAAGCTTTAAATACATATGTTAAACAGAGAAATCAGAGCAGAGTAGAGAGACATAGATAACAGAGTAATTAGAGCAGAGTAAAGAGACAATGAGAAAGGGGTAATATAATAAAGAGAATAGAGAAAAAGAGTATAAAAATAAAGAGTTAAGCCTTGTGGCATGATATTCTATTGTATATTCATCTGTTGCTTT
>NC_029787.2:60919079-60931329 GCF_000816755.2 Arachis ipaensis | reverse complement strand
TTAAGCCTTGCGGCATGATGTTGTATTGTATGTTCATCTGCTGCTTTTCCATTGGCCCTAGAGGTCTTGTAGGCCCAAGTTCACCTACAGTGAGTTGTTATTCCTGTAGGCCGAAGTTCACCTGCAGTGAATATCAATTGTGTATCTCAGGGTGTTGCTCCTATAGGCTGAAGTTCACCTACAGAGAGTTGTGATACGTGTAAGCCGAAGTTCACTTACAGGGGCGTCATCTCTATAAGCCGAAGTTCACTTACAGAGGTGCCATTTCTGTAGGCCGAAGTTCACCTACAGAAAGTTATTCTATTGTGTTTAGACTATTCCTATAAGCGGAAGTTCACTTATGAGAGTGCTGTTTCTGTAGGCCGAAGTTCAGCTACAGAGATAAAGCCATATCTATGACTAGTTCCTGGGTAATGTCGGGATGTAGGGTGTAAACCGACACGTGAGCTCATGGCCTGCATAGGACAGACATGCATCATATTTGGTTGTGCATTTCCTCTGTTATGATTGTCGAATGAATGTATGCTTTGTTTGTTTGTATTCTATTCTTTGTATTTGTGTTTTATTTTCTTGTATTCTTTTGTTTACATTCCGCTTTCTGTTTTTCTATTTTCTCTATTTATCTGTATCTTCTGTTCACTACTTCTCGGTATTTTGCTATTCGTCTGCAAAACAATACAGAATTAATGAACTTAACTAATAACTCCAGCCCTACTAAGAACTCCCCAGTTCTTCCCCCTTCTCTCTCCCTTCCCCCTCCAGATGGAAGCAAAAGCATCCTTCTGTAGTTCACTGATGATCGTTCTGCAAAAGGGTTCTGCTCTGGGTAGTCTTCTGAGTCTAGAGTGAACTCCGTTATCTATTTATATGTATATATCATGGGACCAGCCGACATCTATGCCACGTTTATCTACGAACTTTAACCTAATTCCTTTGTACGATGCTGTTGTTATGCGGCCACTCAATAAAGTACCAGTGATATGCTCTAAGACGACGTATGATCATGCACAGGAGTAGTAGAAGATGTTTCACCTTTTGATGACGTTCTACCTGACTTGAGTTTTGAAGACCTAGAACGTACTCTCCTTCACTTTAGTAGTTTAGAGGGACTAGGTGAGTATAGAGTCTAGGCTAGCCTGGGAGCCAGCTTAGGGACTTCTTGAACAGGTCATGGCCTGGGATGTTGTATGTATATATTTGTATATAGTTATTATCTAGCTATATCTAGGGGTATTCTAACTAAAAGTCTATACTTAAATAAAGGCTATATCACTGAAATGTTGTTAACTAGTAGTGATGTATTTATGTGTGGTTGTTTATAACTGTTTTATCTGTTATCAGTTGTGGATTGATTATGAATAATTCCGTCTATTAATCCAAATGTTTCCAAAAAAAAAAATACCCCGCAAATTAACTACGTTTTTAACAACGAATCAGGCTCATATAATAAATAATAGATAATAATTAGGAAGACACGTTGGTAGCGCTCAGTTTCTAGTATGATCATGACGTACCAGAAATTGGGTCGTTACAAATTCTGCACTCCAGTTGTCAGGAGTTCTCCATGCTCATTCTTTACTGTCGTGACTCCAGACTTCTTGGGCAACACTTGTACTGAACTGACCCATTCACTGTCTGAGATGGGGTAAATGATATCTGCTTCAAGTAGCCTGGTCACTTCTTTCTTGACAACTTCTAAGATGGTGGGATTCAATCTTCTTTGGGGTTGACGGACAAATTTTGATTCCTCTTCTAAATATATTATGTGCTCACAAACTTGAGGGCTGATGCCTACTTGATGAGCGGATAATTTATACGCTTTTTGGCATTGTTTTTACATAGTTTTTAGTATGATTTAGTTAGTTTTTAGTATATTTTTATTACTTTAAAATAAAAATCACGTTTCTGGACTATACTATGAGTTTGTGTGTTTTTCTGTGATTTCAGGTAATTTCTGGCTGAAATTGAGGGACTTGAGCAAAAATCAGATTCAGAGGCTGAAGAAGGACTGCAGATGCTGTTGGATTCTCACCTCCCTTCACTCAAAGTAGTTTTTCTGGAGCTACAAAAGTCTAAATGGTGCGCTCTCAATTGCGTTGGAAAGTAGACATCCAGGGCTTTCCAGCAATATATAATAGTTTATACTTTGCCCGAGTTTAGATGACGCAAACTGGCGTTCAACACCAGCTTTCTGCCCTATTCTGGAGTTAAACACCAGAAACAGGTTGCAAAGCAGAGTTAAACGCCAGAAACAGGTTATAAACTGGCGTTTAACTCCAAGGAAGACCTCTACATGTGAAAGCTTCAATGCTTAGCCCAATCACACACCAAGTGGGCCCGAAAGTGGATTTCTGCATCAATTACTCATTTCTGTAAACCCTAGTTACTAGTTTAGTATAAAAACTACTTTTAGTGATTTATTTCACATCTTTGGATCATTTTTAGATCTTTGGAATGTTTTTCCTTAGACATTTAGGGGGCTGGCCATTCGGCCATGCCTGGACCTTGTTCTTATGTATTTTCAACGGTAGAGTTTCTACACACCATAGATTAAGGTGTGGAGCTCTGCTGTTCCTCATGAATTAATTCAAGGTACTACTGTTTTTCTATTCAAATCAAGCCTATTTCTTCTCTAAGATATTCATTCGCACACAAGAACATGATGAATGTGATGATTATGTGACGCTCATCACCATTCTCACTTATTAACGCGTGCCTCACAAACACTTCCGTTCTACATGAAAGCAAGCTTGAATGCATATCTCTTAGCCTCCTGATTTACGATCAGAGTCTTCGTGGTATAGGCTTGAATTATTGGCGGCCATTCGTGAGGTCCAGAAAGTCTAAACCTTGTCTGTGGTATTCCGAGTAGGATCTGGGAAGGGATGGCTGTGACGAGCTTCAAACTCGCAAGTGCTGGGCGTAGTGACAGACGCAAAAGGATTACTGAATCCTATTCCAGCAGGATCGAGAACCGACAGATGATTAGCCGTGCGGTGACAGCGCATTTTGGACCATTTTCACTGAGAGGACGGGATGTAGCCATTGACAACGGTGATTCCCAACATACAGCTTGCCATGGAAAGGAGTATGAAGGATTGGATGAAAACAGTAGGAAAGCAGAGGTTCAGAAGGAACAAAAGCATCTCCATACGCTTATCTGAAATTCTCACCAGTGAATTACATAAGTATCTCTATCCTATTTTAAGTTTTATTTATCTTTTAATTATTAAAACTCTATAACCATTTAAATCCGCCTGACTGAGATTTACAAGGTGACCATAGCTTGCTTCAAGCCAACAATCTCCGTGGGATCGACCCTTACTCAGTTTTATTACTTGGATGACCCAGTGCACTTGCTGGTTAGTTGTGCGAAGTTGTGACAAAGAACTAAGATTATGAACGTGCGTATTAGGTTTTTGGTGCCGTTACCAAAGAATGAACGGTCACGATTTTGTGCACCACTACTATATCTGCCAAGCTCCACCCAATTGCTTTCTTAAGTTTCCTCAGCACACTAAGCAGCTGCTTCTCCTGTTGGGAAGTGAGTTCCCTTGCAATGATAATTGGGAACTTCTGATTATCCTCAAAGTAAGCATACTTGAGGTGTGGAGGAAGGGGCTTCAATTCCAATTTCTGTTCATAGCTAGGCTCTGGATCATCCGGGGCTAGTGATAATGGCAAACTGTCCTCATTGTGTTCAGAGGGTGTCCCCACACTTGAACCTTGTTCCATGTGCTTTTCTTCTACTTCTTCTTGGTGAACTTCAGCTACAGTTTCATCAATAATGTTGCACTGGCAGATAGAATGATCTTCCAGAGGGTACTTTATAGCTTCATTTAAACTAAAACTCACTGTTCTGCCATCTATCTCAAAAGAGTAAGTTCCTGAGAATGCATCCAGCTTGAACTTCGAAGTCTTCAGGAATGGTCTTCCAAGCAGGATTGATGATGGTCTTCCTGAGTCATTAGGGGGCATTTCCAGGATATAGAAGTCAATGGGAAATGTGAGCCCCTTAATGCTCACTAATACATCTTCAGCAATTCCATCTACTATAATAATGCTTTTATCTGCTAACACAAAACGAGCTGCCGACCTTTTTAAGGGAGGGAGCCTCAGAGCATCATATATAGACAATGGCATTATACTAACACATACTCCTAAATCACAAATGCAGTCAGAAAATATTACACCTCCAATGGTACAGTTAACCATGCATGGACCTAGGTCACTATATTTTTCAGGTATACCTCCTATTAAGGCAGATATAGAACTACCAAAAGGAATAGTTTCTAATTCATTAATTTTATCTTAATGTATGCATAAATCTTTCAGAAACTTTGCATATTTAGGTACTTGTTAAATAACATCAAAAAAGGGAACAATTACCTTAACCTTTTTGAAAATTTTTACCATTTTGGGATCAAGTTCCATATGTTTCCTGGACTTCCTTGCAAGGTGTGGAAATGGGATAGGACTGGCGCCACTTGCAGCCTCTGCATCCTTTGGTGCTCCATTCCTTGGCTGAGTGATAAACCCATATTTTATGATGTATTTTGTGCTCAATTTAAGTGATTTATTCAATCCTTCACCCACTTATTCATGTAATTTGTATGGTTTTACTTTCCTTTCCTTATTATGTGTATATGTGAAAAAACATGTTTCCTATGCTTTAAAAATATTAATTTTAATTGCCCTTTATTGCCACTCGATGCCGTGACTTGTGTGTCAAGTGTTTTCAGATCTCCCAAGGCAGGAATGGCTTAGAGGACAGAAAGGAAACATACAAAAATGGAAGGAAAGCACAAAAATGGAGTTTTGAAGAAAATGGCAGCGACGCGAATGCATGGACGACGCGGCCGCGTGCTGATGAGCGGATAATTTATACGCTTTTTGGCATTGTTTTTATATAGTTTTTAGTATTATTTAGTTAGTTTTTAGTATATTTTTATTAGTTATTAAATAAAAATCACATTTCTGGACTTTACTATGAGTTTGTGTATTTTTCTGTGTTTTCAGATAATTTCTGGCTGAAATTGAGGGACTTGAGCAAAAATCAGATTCAGAGGTTGAAGAAGGACTGCAGATGCTGTTGGATTTTGACTTCCCTGCACTCAAAGTGGATTTTCTGGAGCTACATGAGTCCAAATGGTGCGCTCTTAATTGCATTGGAAAGTAGACATCCAGGGCTTTCCAGCAATATATAGTAGTTTATTCTTTTCCCGAGTTTATACGACGCAAACTGGTGTTCAACGCCAGCTCTCTTCCCTATTCTGGAGTTAAACGCCAGAAACAGGTTGCAAAGCAGAGTTAAACGCCAGAAACAGGTTACAAACAGGCGTTTAACTCCAAGGAAGACCTCTACACGTGAAAGCTTCAATGCTCAACCCAAGCACACACCAAGTGGGCCCGGAAGTGAATTTCTGCATCATTTACTCATTTCTGTAACCCTAGTAACTAGTTTAGTATAAATAGAACTTTTTACTTTCATGTTAATCATCTGATCTTTGATTAGTTTTATGCTCTCTTAGACCTTTATTGGGGGCTGGCCATTCGGCCATGCCTGGACCTTGTTCTTATGTATTTTCAACGGTAGAGTTTCTACACACCATAGATTAAGGTGTGGAGCTCTGCTGTTCCTCATGAATTAATGCAAAGTACTACTGTTTTTCTATTCAATTCAAGCCTATTTCTTCTCTAAGATATCCATTCGCACACAAAAACATGATGAAGGTGATGATTATGTGACGCTCATCACCATTCTCACTTATGAACGCGTGCCTGAAAAACACTTCCGTTGTACATCCAAACAAGCTTGAATGTGTATCTCTTAGCCTTCTGATTGTGAGATCAGAGTCTTCGTGGTATAGGCTAGAACTATTGGCGGCCATTCTTGAGATCTGGAAAGTCTAAACCTTGTCTGTGGTATTCTGAGTAGGATCTGGGAAGGGATGGCTGTGACGAGCTTCAAACTCGCGAGTGCTGGGCGTAGTGACAGACGCAAAAGGATTACTGAATCCTATTCCAGTATGATCGAGAACCGACAGATGATTAGCCGTGCGGTGACAGTGCATTTTGGACCATTTTCAATGAGAGGACAGGAAGTAGCCATTGACAACGGTGATGCCCTACATAAAGCTTTCCATGGAAAGGAGTATGAAGGATTTGATGAAAGCAGTAGGAAAGTGGAGATTCAGAAGGAACTAAGCATCTATATACGCTTATCTGAAATTTTCACCAATGAATTACATAAGTATCTCTATCTTTATTTTACATTTCATTTATATTTTAATTATTAAAACTCTATAACCATTTGAATCCACCTGACTGAGATTTTCAAGGTGACCATAGCTTGCTTCAAGCCGACAATCTCTGTGGGATCGACCCTTACCCACGTAAGGTTTATTACTTGGACGACCCAGTGCATTTGCTGGTTAGTTGCGCAAAGTTGTGACAAAGAACTAAGATTATGAACGTGCGTATTAAGTTTTCAGCGCCATTACCAAGGAATGAACGATCACGATTTCCCACACCACGTGCCTAGCGCGAAAAGGCAGCGACGCGAATGCGTGACTGACACGGACGCGTGCCTTGAGCAGAATGCAAATGACATGTATGCGTGACTGAAGTGAACGCGTGACAAGGAAAACTCCCAGATGACACGACCGCGTGACCAACGCGGACGCGTGACAGATGCCACGTGCAGAAACTGTAGAAAACGCTCCCAGCGATTTCTGAAACCCTTTTTTGGCCCAGATCCAAGTCCAAAAAGCACAGATTAGAGGTTATAAGGTGGGGGAATGCATCCATTCATGGAGAGATCGTCAATTATTCACTTTTCATAATTTAGATGTAGTTTTTAGTGAGAGAGGTTCTCTCCTCTCTCTTAGATTTTAGGATTAGGATTCCTCTTAAAGGATTTAGGATTTCAACTTCTTCTCAGGTTCAATATTCCTTTTACTTTATACTTCTCTTTTACTTTCAGATATTTTAATGCTTTTATTCAATTACTTATGTTGCCAAATTGGCTTATGAACCATTCATGTTAGAATTTTCTTTATTTAATATAAATTGAGGTATTTCAGATTTATGATTCTTATTTAGCTTTTTATATTCTTGGCTCTAATTGATTAACTGGAGACTCTTGATTTATCAAACTTATCGTGGTTGTTAATTGTTATTTTTGCTAATTGAATTGAATTCCCCTAACTCTAGTCATTTCTTAGGAGTTGGCTAGGACTTGAGGATCTAACTAATTAGTCCACTTGACTTTCCCTTACTTTATTAAAGGTTAACTAAGTGGGATTAAAACTCAATTCTCATCATCATCGATAAGGATAACTAGGATAGGGCTTTCGAATTTTCATACCTTGCCAAGAGTTTTATTAGACATTAATTTATTAATTCCTGTAATTTATTTTCCTTGTTCAAACCTTTTAAAACCCAAAAACACTGTTTTCCATAACTAATAATAAGAACACCTCCTTGCAGTTCCTTGAGAAGACCACCCGAGGTTTGAATACTTCGGTTTATAAATTTTATTGGGTTTGTTACTTGTGACAACCAAACATTTGTACCAAAAGGATTTTCTGTTGGTCTAGAAGCTATACTACCCACGTGATTATATTGGTGAATTTCTTTACCGATAGGAAATCAGTTCGTCAAAATGGCGCCGTTGCTGGGGAATTGCAAACGTGTTCCTTATTATTGGTTATTGTAAATATTTTTCTTTTACTTGTTTATTTGTTTCTATTTTTCCCTTTTATTTCTATTAGCTACCATGAATTCTCACCCCTCTCGTTTTGAGTTTGGTTCTGAATTTGTTGAAAGGAGTGGAAGCTATAACAGGAATATGCATCAAGGTCTAAGCAATCAAAGATGGATGGAACCAAGAGGATCTGATCAACCCTTTAGGCAATAACACCCTCCAAGATATCATGGGAAAGAACCATTCTACAATGCATGCCAAGGCAATAGGTATGGTGGACCCCCTTGTAATTACCAACAAGCCCCACCTTGTGCTTATAGATCATCCTCTCAACATAACTTTGAACCACCACACTCACAAGTTCTTTTTCACCATTCATCACCGTATGACCTTTATCCACCACAATCCCAATCCAATTACTCCCAAGAACCACCACATTCTTATTATGAACCCTCTCTCCCAACCAATGAACCCTCATATCCACCCCAATCTCCAATGAATGACAAACTTCGTGTTCTTCTTCAAGGACAAGTGAAGATGCAAAGGGACGTGCTAGAACTTACTACTGCCTTAACTGAGGTAGTCAATAAATTAGCTTCCCAACGTTTGAGCACTCAGAGTACTCCCATGGCTACATGTGGAGAATCAACAGAAGAGCGTAGCATGAAGGAGACACTAGAAACATCGGTGGACAATGAGGAACATGGCTTTGTATTGGAACAAGTGGAGGAAGCCATAATAGTTGTAGAGGAGGAAGTGGTTGAAGATTTAGGAGATGCTAAACCTCCACGGGAATCGAGAACTGTAAAGGATTCTGCTGAGAAGTTCGAAATTGATGCCAAGGAGGATAGTGCACAACCTTCAAAGCATATACCTTGTGAAAAATTGGACGGAACATACCACAAAGTTGATTCCATAGGCAATGATGATCATGAATCAAGCTGTCCTAGTCACGAACTTGCATCCGCAACTGAATTCCTTGAGCCTGAAGAACCTCATCCAAGTGAATACGAAGATGATGTCGAGGTAGATTTATCTCAACCACCAATGTATGACTTGAGTGACGAGGAAGACATAGAAGACTTTGATCAGGACGCAGTTGCAGTTGAAGAATTTTGCAAAGAAGTGGAGGAATTCGCAGAAGAATAAAAGGTAGTAGAGCTTACAGAACCACTAGAAACAGCTATCCCAAGGCCATTACCACCTAATACAAGCTTCAAGTGGGTACAATCCTTAACCTTTATCTTTACTTTTCCACTCGAATATGGTTTGCTTGAAACAGATGGCCAGCTTAGAGCTCTCTACGGCTTTAAGGGTAAGAGGGAAATGGCTTGTACTCAGAGCTGGTGTACAAGATTCAATAAGGTTCCATGCCTCAATTCGAAGTACACGGATTGGTATCAAGTTCAATTGAATGGGTCTTGGTAGACATTTGGTCATCTTGGTGAGAATACAATTTCTAAACCGCCCAGATGGAAGAATATAGATCGAGACAAAGGCAGATTTAAAAGCAAAGTTTGGGATCCTGGAATCTATTCTGACATTCTGAACCCCGGGAGCCTGAGAATCTGTTTGAAGCTGCTCTGAAGCTTTACATGCCTAGTTTGGGACCCCGGAGGCTGTTGGCATTCCAAACATTGGTGGAGATTTCTGGATGAATTTAAGCACAAGCCACCATAACAGGAAGCTCATCAAATGTCCAACTTAAGGACTCTAACTAAAAGTGCTAGGTGGGAGACAACCCACCATGGTATGATTGTTTCTTTTTCAATTTTATTTCGTGTTGTTTGTTTTTATTTTATTTTATTATCATTGAACCTGGAAGTATTCACAGCATCAATATTAGCACTGCATATTGCATATTGCATAATTGAATAAAAAAAAATCATCACCCCACACAAGCGCGCAGGCCACGCATGGGCATGAGAAGGAAATCGGCATAAAGATCCAACGCCTAGAAAGTTGGGCTGGAATCATGCAGCTGGTGTGCGTTTGGCACAAACGGCCCATGCAAACGCGTCACTTGCAAAACACTCATCCCATGCGAAAGCGTGAGCGACGCGTCCGCGTCGCATGGATACAATGGCCCCCTAAATGGAAACAGAGAGTTGCGCTGAAACGACGCTGGAAGTGTGCGTTTAGCACAATTTATAGCGACGCGTTCGCGTGCCTTACGCGTCCGCGTCACCCATCTTTTAACCAACCCACGCGACTGCGCCAATCACGCGACCGCGTCAAACCCATCTCACCCTAGTCACGCGATCGCGTGCCCCACGCGTTCGCGTGGATTCAAAAATAATAACCCCCTTTCACATGAAACCCTACCCGTCGGGCCCCATACCCCCTTGTAACGACCCAATTTTCAATATGTCTAGATCATACCGGAAACTGAGTGCTACCAATTTGTCTTCCTAATTATTATCTATTATTTATCATATGAGCCTGATTCGTTGTTAAACGCGTAGTTAATTTGTGTGGTGTATATATTTTTTTTAAAACGTTTGGATTAATAGACAAAATCATTTATAAGAAATTCACAAGTAGTTGACAACATTCGGTGATTTAGCCTTTATTAGCATATAGACTGTTAGTTAGAACACCCCTAGATATAGCTAAATAATATCTATATACATATATATACATACAACATCCCAGGTCCTGACCTGTTTAAGAGGTCCCTAAGCTGGCACCTAGGCTAGCCTAGACTCTATTCTCACCTAGTCCCTCTAAACTACTAAAGCGAGGGAAAGTACGTTCTAGGTCTTCAAAACTCAAGTCAGGTGGAACGTCATGAAAAGATAGAACATCATCTGCTACTCCTCTTCACGATCAGACTTTTCCACAGGACGTCTCTCTGGTACCTCATGAAGTAGCCACACAATAGGAATCTCGTACACAGGATTTAGGTTAAAGTGTGCATACGAACGGGGTGCAGACGTTGGCTGGTCTCATAGTATATTCATATAATCAGAGAACGATATTCACCCTAGACTTAGAAGACTGCCTAGAGTGGAATCCCTTTTTGCGTACAATCGTCAGCGAACTACGGAAAGGAACTCTTACTTCCATCTGAAGGGGAAAGGGAGAGAGAATGGGTAAGAACTGGGGAGTTCTTAGTAGGGCCGGGGTTATTAGTTACGTTCATTTATTTGGGGTCAATTAGTTGACGAATAACATAATATAGCGAAGCAGTAAACAGAAAATAAGGATTGAAAGAGAAAGTAGAGAGAACAGAAAGCAGAACACAAACAAAAGAATACAAGAAAATAAAGCATAGAAATAGCATACGAGCAGACAAACATAAAGAAGTAGATCACACACAGAAAGGAATGCAACAGAGAATAATACGCAGACAAGAATGATGCATGTCTAGCCCTAGCACAGGCCATGAGCTCATGCGTAGGTTGGCTGCCCGCAATCCCGACATTTATCCGATCACGAGTAATCCCAATTTCCCGAATACGATTTTCCGTTCCTAAATAAATGCGCATATGATAATAGCCGCTCATTTGAGACAGCCTCTGCTTACTGCAGGAAAATATATATATACTCTGCTCTGCTCTGGGGAAGCGGAAAATGGCTGTAGGTAACTTAGTGTCCCTACAGAAGCTCTGGGTTGCATTAAGCAACTAATATATATTAAATATAGCTCTGGGTTGCATCAAGCAACTAATATATATAAATATCTCTTTATTATATTACTCTTCTCTTTATATCTACAGAAAACTGCCTTTTTCGCATTATTTTATTATTTTTATTAAAATATTATTTTTAATTAAATATTATTATTTAATATTTTGTTATTATTTATTATTTTATTATTAAATTTTCGAAAATTAACTTTACTTTAACCTTTAACCTTTAAAATTCACTTTTTACCACCCGTAACTTTTAATATTTCTACTTTTACCACCCAAACTTTTGGAAATTACAAAATAACCCCCCAAACACCAAAATATTTACTTCCTTGCCCTTTTATGGATCAAAAAGGTGTTCTTCATTGTTCTTCACCACACTCAAAGTGTTCTTCATGTTCTTCGTAAATTCTTCAGATTCTTTCTTTGTTTTTACCCGTTTTTCAATCTTTTCAGCAACCGATTTTTACCAAAATTCAAAATAAATTCCCAGGCACTAAAACCCCATCTTTTCTACATGATTTTAACATAAATTGAACCTCAATTTAAGGGTTAGGGTTTCATTTTCCAGCAGCCACAAGAACACACATTCATAGCTTGAATTTCATCAAATTTCATCAAAATTTCACCAAATTTTCTCCTTGAAAACCGAATTGAAATGGGAGGGAGACAGCCATCTCACCTTATTTCCATCCTTGATAAGTTACATGGTTATGTAGAGGAAGAAGATAGGATCATTTTGGTGAAATCAGAGTTTTGATTTGAGTTTTAGTTCAGAAGAAATCAAGCTTTGAAGGTTAAATGTTCATGAAAGTTTCTCTCTTTTCTCTCTTGTTATTTTCGGCCAAAATGATGAAAGACAGCCTTGGAGGTCTTGGGGGTGTAAGGTGAGTTGTGATTGGTTGGG
>NC_029787.2:60895725-60918965 GCF_000816755.2 Arachis ipaensis | reverse complement strand
TTCAAAAACTAGGTTCTTCGCGATTGCATTATCAAGCTTGCCTCAGAGGAGGTTCTAGCTTAAGGATGACATAATGATAATGAGGATTGAGATGCTTTATGATATAGAAAAGGTGTTCCCTTTACTGATCTTCTGGAGAAATCCGTACTTTCAGAAAAGATCTCATGTACACGAAAATCAGGGTTGTTACATTCTACCCTCCTAAAAGAAAATTTTGCCCTCAAAATTTTAGTTACCTAGGAATAAATGTGGGTAATCAGCTTTCATCTTATCTTCCAGTTCCCAAGTGTACTCTTCCTCTCCTCTTGGTTCCCATGCTACTTTGACTAAGCGAACAACTTTGCCTCTTAGCTGCTTATCACTTCTTTCTACTATCTGAACCGGTGATGCTTGATATGTCAAATCATTTCATAACTGTACTGTCTTTGGTTGTAAAACGTGACTCTTGTCGGGAATATATTTCTTAAGTTGCGAGACATGAAGAGCATCATGAAGGTTTGATAAATAAGGAGGAAGGACTATTTGATAAGCTACTAGACCGACTCTTTAAAGTATTTGGAAAGGTTATATGTATTGGGGGTTAAGCTTTTTAGTCTTAAGGGCTCTACCTATTCCAGTAAACAAAGTTACTTCTAGAAAGACATGGTTTCCCTCACTAAACTCTAAGGGTCTACGTCTATTATCGGCATAGCTCTTTTGACGGTTTTGTGCTGTCTGGATCTTCCGACAAACCTCCTTTATCTTCTCAGTAATTTCTTACACTATGTTTGGACCTAAGACACTAGCTTCTCCATCATCATTCCAACACAATGGTGTCGACATTTTCTTCCATAGAGAGCTTCATATGGTGCCATCTCGATACTTTATTGGAAACTGTTGTTGTAGACGAATTTGACCAAAAGCAAATACTTATCCCAGCTGCTTTGGTTGTCTATCATACATGATCGTAACATGTATTCTAACGTCTGGATTGTCTGCTCTGATTGTCCGTCTATCTGAGGATGGTATGCTATACTCGTGTGTTTGAATTCTTCATCTTCTCTTTTCTTCATTCTACTCTTCTATTCTTCTACTCACATAAAGGAATCTCTATACTGTGACATAGAGGATTCCTCTTCTTTTCTGTTCTCTTCTTTTTCATATGAGCAGCAACAGGGATAAAGACATTCTTGTTGAAGCTGATCCTGAACCTGAAAGGACTCTTAAGAGGAAACTAAGAGAAGCTAAAGCACAACCCTCTGGAGAGGACCTAACAGAAATTTTCGAAAAAGAAGGAGACATGGCCGAACCCAATAACAATGGTGGAGATGCAAGGAAGATGCTTGGTGACTTCATTACACCCTCTTCTGACTTCTGTGGAAGAAGCATCTCAATTCCTGCCATTGGAGCAAACAACTTTGAGCTTAAGCCTCAATTAGTTTCTCTAATGCAACCAAATTGCAAGTTTCATGGACTTCCATTGGAAGATCCTCATCAGTTTTTAGCTGAATTCTTGCAAATCTGTGACACTGTCAAGACCAATGGAGTTGATCCCGAGGTCTACAGGCTTATGCTTTCCCTTTTGCTGTAAGAGACAGAGCTAGAACATGGTTAGATTCACAACCTAAGGATAGCCTGAACTCTTGGGATAAGTTGGTCAGTGCTTTTCTGGCCAAATTCTTTCCACCTCAAAAGATGAGCAAGCTTAGAGTGGATGTTCAAACCTTCAAACAGAAAGAAGGTGAATCCCTCTATGAAGCTTGGGAGAGATACAAACAACTGACCAAAAAGTGTCCTTCTGACATGCTTTCAGAATGGACCATCTTAGATATATTCTATGATGGTCTGTCTAAATTATCTAAGATGTCATTGGACCATTCTGCAGGTGGATCCATTCACTAAAAGAAAACGCCTGCAGAAGCTCAGGAACTCATTGACATGGTTGCAAATAACCAGTTCACGTACACTTCTGAAAGGAATTCTGTGAGTAATGGGACACCTCAGAGGAAGGGAGTTCATGAAATTGATACTCTGAATGTCATATTGGCTCAGAATAAAATATTGACTCAGCAAGTCAATATGATCTCTCAGAGTCTGAATGGATTGCAAGATGCATCCAACAGTACTAAAGAAGCATCTTCTGAGGAAGAAGCTTATGATCCTGAGAACCCTGCAATAGCAGAGGTGAATTACATGGGTGAAGCCTATGGAAACACCTATAATCCCTCATGGAGAAATCATCCAAATTTCTCATGGAAGGATCAACAAAAGCCTCAACAAGGCTTTAATAATGGTGGAAGAAACAGGTTTAACAATAGCAAGCATTTTCCATCATCCACTCAGCAACAGACAGAGAATTCTGAGCAGAATCCATCTAGCTTAGCAAATATAGTCTCTGATCTATCTAAGGCCACTCTAAGTTTCATGAATGAAACAAGGTCCTCCATCAGAAATTTGGAGGCACAAGTGGGCCAGCTGAGTAAAAGGGTCACTGAAACTCCTCCTAGTACTCTCCCAAGCAATACAGAAGAGAATCCAAAAAAAGAGTGCAAGGCCATAACCTTACTTAGTGTGGCCGAACCCAGAGAGGAGGAGAAGGACGTGAATCCTAGTAAAGAATACCTCCTGGGACGTTCACTGACCAATAAGGAGTTTCCCTTTGAGGAACCAAAGGAATCTGAGGCTCATCTAGAGGCCATAGAGATTCCATTGAACCTCCTTTTACCATTCATGAGCTCTGATGACTATTCATCCTCTGAAGAAGATGAAGACATTGTTCAAGGGCAAGTTGCCCAGTATTTAGGAGCAATCATGAAGCTGAATACCAAGCTATTTATTAATGAGACTTGGGAGGATGAGCCTCCGTTGCTCATTAATGAACTGAATATCTGGGTTCAGCACACTTTACCTCAAAAGAAACAGGATCCTGGTAAATTCCTAATTCCCTGTAACATAGGCACCATGACCTTTGAGAAGGCTCTGTGTGACCTGGGGTCAGGCATAAACTTAATGCCACTCTCTGTAATGGAGAAACTAGGAATCTTTGAGGTACAGGCTACCAAATTCTTATTAGAGATGGCAGACAAATCCACGAAACAGGCTTATGGATTAGTAGAGGACTTGTTAGTAAAGGTTGAAGGCCTTTACATCCCTACTGATTTCATAATCCTAGACACTGGGAAGGATGAGGATGAATCCATCATCCTTGTAGGACCCTTCCTAGCCACAGCAAAAGCTGTGATTGATGTGGATAGAGGAGAGTTGGTCCTTCAACTGAATGAGGACTACCTTGTATTTAAGACTCAAGGTTCTACTTCTGTAACCATGAGAGGAAGCATGAAAAGCTTCTCTCACTGCAGAGTCAACCAAAGCCCCCACAGTCAGACTCTAAGTTTGGTGTTGGGAGGCCACAACCAAACTCTAAGTTTGGTGTTGAACCCCCACATTCAAACTCTAAGTTTGGTGTTGGGAGGTCCCAACAATGCTTAGAATATCTGTGAGGCTCCATGAGAGCTCAGTGTCAAGCTATTTACATTAAAGAAGCGCTTGTTGGGCGGCAACCCAATGTTATTTATTATATCTATTTATTTTCCATTGCTATTTTATGTTTTCTTTAGGTTGATGATCATGTGAAGTCACAAAAACTACTGAAAAATCAATAACAGAATGAAAAACAGCATTAAAAATAGCTCACCCTGGAGGAAGAATTTACTCACGTTTAAACGCCAGTAAGAAGCATCAAACTGGCGTTTAACGCCAGAACAGAGCATGGAATTGGCGTTAAACGCCAGAAACAAGCAGCAAGCTGGCGTTTAACGCTAGACATGAATTCTAAGGGCATTTTGCACGCCTAATTGGAGCAGGGATGCTAAGTCCTTGACCCAATTGGATCTGTGGATCCCACAGGATCCCCACCTACCCTACCTCTCTCTCTCTCCCTCCATCTCCTCCATTTTCTTCTTTTTCCCCTTCTTGCTTTCTTCTTTTGCTCGAGGACGAGCAAACCTTTTAAGTTTGGTGTGGTAAAAGCATCGCTTTTTGTTTTTCCATAACCATTTATGGCCCCTAAGGCCAGAGAAACCTCTAGAAAGAGGAAAGGGAAGACAAAAGCTTCCACCTCCGAGTCATGAGAGATGGAGAGATTCATCTCAAGGGTCCATAGCTCAGTAGTAGAGCATTTGACTGCTCAACAAGAGAGCCCACTCGTGGACCTCAACAAGAGCATGAGGAATTCCCTCACCAAGAAATCTCTGAGATACCTCAAGGGATACATTTTTCTCCACACAACTATTGGGAGCAACTAAGGAGAGGAGCACCAAAATCACTAGGGATGAAGCAACAAAGGCAAGGAAGAGACATAGAGGAGCTCAAGAGCACCATTGGTTCTTCAAGAAGAGGAAGACGCCACCCTCACTAAGGTGGACTCGTTCCTTAATCTCCTTGTTCTTATTTTCCTGTTTTTCAGTTTTTTGAGCCTTATGTTTTATTTATGTTTGTGTCTTTATTACATGATCAATAGTGTCTAGTGTCTATGCCTTAAAGCTATGAATGTCCTATGAATCCATCAACTTTCCTAAAGGAAAAATGTTTTTAATCACAAAAGAACAAGAAGTACATGATTTCAAATTCATCCTTGAAATTAGTTTAATTATTTTGATGTGGTGACAATACTTTTTGTTTTCTGAATGAATGCTTGAACAGTGCATATGTCTTTTGAATTTGTTGTTTATGAATGTTAAAATTGTTAGCTCTTGAAAGTATGATGAAAAAGGAGAAATGTTATTTGATGATCTGAAAAATCATAAAAATGATTCTTGAAGCAAGAAAAAGCAATGAATAGAGAAAAGCTTGCGAAAAAAAAAAAGAAAAGAAAATTGAAAGAAAAAGAAAAAAAAAGAGCAAGCAGAAAAAGGCAAGAGCTCTTTAAACCAAAAGGTAAGGGTAATAGAAAGGATCCAAGGCTTTGAGCATCAGTGGATAGGAGGGCCCAAAGGAATAAAATTCTGGCCTAAGCAGTTAAACCAAGCTGTCCTTAACCATGTGCTTGTGGCGTGAAGGTGTCAAGTGAAAAGCTTGAGACTGAGCGGTTAAAGTCGAGGTCCAAAGCAAAAACATAGTGTGCTTAAGAATCCTGGACACCTCTAATTGGGGACTTTAGCAAAGTTGAGTCACAATCTGAAAAAGCTCATCCAATTATGTGTCTGTGGCATTTTTGTATTCGGTGGTAATACTGGAAAACAAAGTGCTTAAGGCCATGGCCAAGACTCATAAAGTAGCTGTGTTCAAGAATCAACATACTGAACTAGGAAAATCAATAACACTATCTGAATTCTGAGTTCCTATAAATGCCAATCATTCTGAACTTCAAAGGATAAAGTGAGATGCCAAAACTGTTCAGAGGCAAGAAGCTACTAGTTCCGCTCATCTAATTGGAGCAAAGTTTCATTGATATTTGGAATTTATATTATATTCTCTTCTTTTTATCCTATTTGATTTTCAGTTTCTTGGGGACAAGCAACAATTTAAGTTTGGTGTTGTGACGAGCGCATAATTTATACGCTTTTTGGCATTGTTTTCACATAGTTTTTAGTATAATTTAGTTAGTTTTTAGTATATTTTTATTACTTTTTAAATAAAAATCACATTTCTGGACTTTACTATGAGTTTGTGTGTTTTTCTGTGATTTCAGGTAATTTCTAGCTGAAATTGAGGGACTTGAGCAAAAATCAGATTCAGAGGCTGAAGAAGGACTGCAGATGCTGTTGGATTCTGACCTCTCTGCACTCAAAGTGGATTTTCTGGATCTACAAGAGTCCGAATGGTGCGCTCTCAATTGCGTTGGAAAGTGGACATCCAGGGCTTTCCAGAAATATATAATAGTCCATACTTTGCCCGAGTTTACATGACGCAAACTGGCGTTCAACACCAGCTTTCTGCCCTATTCTGGAGTTAAACACCAGAACCAGGTTGCAAAGCAGAGTTAAACGCCAGAAACAGGTTATAAACTGGCGTTTAACTCCAAGGAAGACCTCTACATGTGAAAGCTTCAATTCTCAGCCCAATCACACACCAAGTGGGCCCGAAAGTGGATTTCTGCATCAATTACTCATTTCTGTAAACCCTAGTTACTAGTTTAGTATAAAAACTACTTTTAGTGATTTATTTCACATCTTTGGATCATTTTTAGATCTTTGGAACGTTTTTCCTTAGACGTTTAGGGGGCTGGCCATTCGGCGATGCCTGGACCTTGTTCTTATGTATTTTCAACGGTAGAGTTTCTACACACCATAGATTAAGGTGTGGAGCTCTGCTGTTCCTCATGAATTAATTCAAGGTACTACTGTTTTTCTATTCAACTCAAGCCTATTTCTTCTCTAAGATATTCATTCGCACACAAGAACATGATGAATGTGATGATTATGTGACGCTCATCACCATTCTCACTTATGAACGCGTGCCTGACAAACACTTCCGTTCTACATGAAAGCAAGCTTGAATGCATATCTCTTAGCCTCCTGATTTACGATCAGAGTCTTCGTGGTATAGGCTAGAATTATTAGCGACCATTCGTGAGGTCTGGAAAGTCTAAACCTTGTCTGTGGTATTCCGAGTAGGATCTGGGAAGGGATGGCTGTGACGAGCTTCAAACTCGCAAGTGCTGGGCGTAGTGACAGACGCAAAAGGATTACTGAATCTTATTCCAGCAGGATCGAGAACCGACAGATGATTAGCCGTGCGGTGATAGCGCATTTTGGACCATTTTCACTGAGAGGACGGGATGTAGCCATTGACAACGGTGATGCCCAACATACAGCTTGCCATGGAAAGGAGTATGAAGGATTGGATGAAAACAGTAGGAAAGCAGAGGTTCAGAAGGAACAAAAGCATCTCCATACGCTTATCTGAAATTCTCACCAGTGAATTACATAAGTATCTCTATCCTATTTTAAGTTTTATTTATCTTTTAATTATTAAAACTCTATAACCATTTAAATCCGCCTGACTGAGATTTACAAGGTGACCATAGCTTGCTTCAAGCCAACAATCTCCGTGGGATCGACCCTTACTCAGTTTTATTACTTGGATGACCCAGTGCACTTGCTGGTTAGTTGTGCGAAGTTGTGACAAAGAACTAAGATTATGAACGTGCGTATTAGGTTTTTGGTGCCGTTACCAAAGAATGAACGATCACGATTTTGTGCACCACTACTATATCTGCCAAGCTCCACCCAATTGCGTTCTTATGTTTCCTCAGCACACTAAGCAGCTGCTCCTCCTGTTGGGAAGTGAGTTCCCTTGCAATGATAATTGGGAACTTCTGATTATCCTCAAAGTAAGCATACTTGAGGTGTGGAGGAAGGGGCTTCAATTCCAATTTCTGCTCATAGCTAGGCTCTGGATCATCCGGGGCTAGTGATAATGGCAAACTGTCCTCATTGTGTTCAGACGGTGTCCCCACACTTGAACCTTGTTCCATGTGCTTTCCTTCTACTTCTTCTTGGTGAACTTCAGCTATAGTTTCATCAATAATGTTGCACTGGCAGATAGAATGATCTTCCGGAGGGTACTTTATAGCTTCATTTAAACTAAAACTCACTGTTCTGCCATCTATCTCAAAAGAGTAAGTTCCTGAGAATGCATCCAGCTTGAACTTCGAAGTCTTCAGGAATGGTCTTCCAAGCAGGATTGATGATGGTCTTCCTGAGTCATTAGGGGGCATTTCCAGGATATAGAAGTCAATGGGAAATGTGAGCCCCTTAATGCTCACTAATACATCTTCAGCAATTCCATCTACTATAATAATGCTTTTATCTACTAACACAAAACGAGCTGCCGACCTTTTTAAGGGAGGGAGCCTCAGAGCATCATATATAGACAATGGCATTATACTAACACATACTCCTAAATCACAAATGCAGTCAGAAAATATTACACCTCCAATGGTACAGTTAACCATGCATGGACCTGGGTCACTATATTTTTCACGTATACCTCCTATTAAGGCAGATATAGAACTACCTAAAGGAATAGTTTCTAATTCATTAATTTTATCTTAATGTATGCATAAATCTTTCAGAAACTTTGCATATTTAGGTACTTGTTAAATAACATCAAAAAAGGGAACAGTTACCTTAACCTTTTTGAAAATTTTTACCATTTTGGGATCAAGTTCCATATGTTTCCTGGACTTCCTTGCAAGGTGTGGAAATGGGATAGGACTGGCGCCACTTGCAGCCTCTGCATCCTTTGGTGCTCCATTCCTTGGCTGAGTGATAAACCCATATTTTATGATGTATTTTGTGCTCAATTTAAGTGATTTATTCAATCCTTCACCCACTTATTCATGTAATTTGTATGGTTTTACTTTCCTTTCCTTATTATGTGATATATGTGAAAAAACATGTTTCCTATGCTTTAAAAATATTAATTTTAATTGCCCTTTATTGCCACTCGATGCCGTGACTTGTGTGTCAAGTGTTTTCAGATCTCCCAAGGCAGGAATGGCTTAGAGGATAGAAAGGAAACATACAAAAATGGAAGAAAAGCACAAAAATGGAGTTTTGAAGAAAAGGGCAGCGACGCGAATGCATGGACGACGCGGCCGCGTGCTGATGAGCGGATAATTTATATGCTTTTTGGCATTGTTTTTATATAGTTTTTAGTATTATTTAGTTAGTTTTTAGTATATTTTTATTAGTTTTTAAATAAAAATCACATTTCTGGACTTTACTATGAGTTTGTGTATTTTTCTGTGTTTTCAGATAATTTCTGGCTGAAATTGAGGGACTTGAGCAAAAATCAGATTCAGAGGTTGAAGAAGGACTGCAGATGCTGTTGGATTTTGACCTCCCTGCACTCAAAGTGGATTTTCTGGAGCTACATGAGTCCAAATGGCGCGCTCTTAATTGCATTGGAAAGTAGACATCCAGGGCTTTCCAGCAATATATAATAGTCTATTCTTTTCCCGAGTTTAGACGACGCAAACTGGCGTTCAACGCCAGCTCTCTGTCCTATTTTGGAGTTAAACGCCAGAAACAGGTTGCAAAGCAGAGTTAAACGCCAGAAACAGGTTACAAACAGGCGTTTAACTCCAAGGAAGACCTCTACACGTGAAAGCTTCAATGCTCAACCCAAGCACACACCAAGTGGGCCCGGAAGTGAATTTCTACATCATTTACTCATTTCTATAACCCTAGTAACTAGTTTAGTATAAATAGAACTTTTTACTTTCATGTTAATCATCTGATCTTTGATTAGTTTTATGCTCTCTTAGACCTTTATTGGGGGCTGGCCATTCGGCCATGCATTACTGAATCCTATTCCAGTATGATCGAGAACCGACAGATGATTAGCCGTGCGGTGACAGCGCATTTTGGACCATTTTCAATGAGAGGACAGGAAGTAGCCATTGACAACGGTGATGCCCTACATAAATCTTGCCATGGAAAGGAGTATGAAGGATTTGATGAAAGCAGTAGGAAAGTGGAGATTCAGAAGGAACTAAACATCTATATACGCTTATCTGAAAGTTTCACCAATGAATTACATAAGTATCTCTATCTTTATTTTACATTTCATTTATATTTTAATTATTAAAACTCTATAACCATTTGAATCCACCTGACTGAGATTTTCAAGGTGACCATAGCTTGCTTCAAGCCGACAATCTCTGTGGGATCGACCCTTACCCACGTAAGGTTTATTACTTGGACGACCCAGTGCATTTGCTGGTTAGTTGTGCGAAGTTGTGACAAAGAACTAAGATTATGAACGTGCGTATTAAGTTTTCAGCGCCGTTACCAAGGAATGAACGATCACGATTTCCCACACCACGTGCCTAGCGCGAAAAGGCAGCGACGCGAATGCGTGACTGACACGGACACGTGCCTTGAGCAGAATGCAAATGACATGTATGCGTGACCGAAGCGAACGCGTGACAAGGAAAACTCCCAGATGACACGACCGCGTGACCCACGCGGACGCGTGACAGATGCCACGTGCAGAAACTGTAGAAAACGCTCCCAGCGATTTCTGAAACCCTTTTTGGCCCAGATCCAAGTCCAAAAAGCACAGATTAGAGGTTATAAGGTGGGGGAATGCATCCATTCATGGAGAGATCGTCAATTATTCACTTTTCATAATTTAGATGTAGTTTTTAGATAGAGAGAGGTTCTCTCCTCTCTCTTAGATTTTAGGATTAGGATTCCTCTTAAAGGATTTAGGATTTCAACTTCTTCTCAGGTTCAATATTCCTTTTACTTTATATTTCTCTTTTACTTTCAGATACTTTAATGCTTTTATTCAATTACTTATGTTGCCAAATTGGCTTATGAACCATTCATGTTAGAATTTTCTTTATTTAATATAAATTGAGGTATTTCAGATTTATGATTCTTTTTTAGCTTTTTATATTCTTGGCTTTAATTGATTAACTGGAGACTCTTGAGTTATCAAACTTATCGTGGTTGTTAATTGTTATTTTTGCTAATTAAATTGAATTCCCCTAACTCTAGTCATTTCTTAGGAGTTGGCTAGGACTTGAGGATCTAACTAATTAGTCCACTTGACTTTCCCTTGCTTTATTAAAGGTTAACTAAGTGGGATTAAAACTCAATTCTCATCACCATCGATAAGGATAACTAGGATAGGGCTTTCGAATTTTCATACCTTGCCAAGAGTTTTATTAGATATTAATTTATTAATTCCTGCAATTTATTTTCCTTGTTCAAACCTTTTAAAACCCAAAAACACTATTTTCCATAACTAATAATAAGAACACCTCCTTGCAGTTCCTTGAGAAGACCACCCGAGGTTTGAATACTTTGGTTTATAAGTTTTATTGGGTTTGTTACTTGTGACAACCAAACATTTGTACGAAAGGATTTTCTGTTGGTCTAGAAGCTATACTACCCACGTGATTATATTGGTGAATTTCTTTACCGATAGGAAATCAGTTCGTCAAAATGGCGCCGTTGCTGGGGAATTGCAAACGTGTGCCTTATTATTGGTTATTGTAAATATTTTTCTTTTACTTGTTTATTTGTTTTTGTTTTTCCCTTTTATTTCTATTAGCTACCATGAATTCTCACCCCTCTCGTTTTGAGTTTGGTTCTGAATTTGTTGAAAGGAGTGGAAGCTATAACAGGAATATGCATCAAGGTCTAAGCAATCAAAGATGGATGGAACCAAAAGGATCTGATCAACCCTTTAGGCAATAACACCCTCCAAGATATCATGGGAAATGACCATTCTACAATGCATGCCAAGGCAATAGGTATGGTGGACCCCCTTGTAATTACCAACAAGCCCCACCCTGTGCTTATAGATCATCCTCTCAACATAACTCTGAACCGCCACACTCACAAGTTCCTTTTCACCATTCATCACCGTATGACCCTTATCCACCACAATCCCAATCCAATTACTCCCAAGAACCACCACATTCTTATTATGAACCCTCTCTCCCAACCAATGAACCCTCATATCCACCCCAATCTCCAATGAATGACAAACTTCGTGTTCTTCTTCAAGGACAAGTGAAGATGCAAAGGGACGTGCTAGAACTTACTATTGCCTTAACTGAGGTAGTCAATAAATTAGCTTCCCAACGTCTGAGCACTCAGAGTACTCCCATGGCTACATGTGGAGAATCAACAGAAGAGCGTAGCATGAAGGAGACACTAGAAACTTCGGCGGACAATGAGGAGCATGGCTTTGTATTGGAACAAGTGGAGGAAGCCATAATAGTTGTAGAGGAAGAAGTGGTTGAAGATTTAGGAGATGCTAAACCTCCACGGGAATCGAGAACTGTAAAGGATTCTGCTGAGAAGTTCGAAATTGATGCCAAGGAGGATAGTGCACAACCTTCAAAGCATATACCTTGTGAAAAATTGGACGGAACATACCACAAAGTTGATTCCATAGGCAATGATGATCATGAATCAAGCTGTCCTAGTCACGAACTTGCATCCGCAACTGAATTCCTTGAGCCTGAAGAACCTCATCCAAGTGAATACGAAGATGATGTCGAGGTAGATTTCTCTCAACCACCAATGTATGACTTGAGTGACGAGGAAGACATAGAAGACTTTGATTAGGACACAGTTGCAGTTGAAGAATTTTGCAAAGAAGTGGAGGAATTCACAGAAGAATAAAAGGGAGTAGAGCTTACAGAACCACTGGAAACACCTATCCCAAGGCCATTACCACCTAATACAAGCTTCAAGTGGGTACAATCCTTAACCTTTATCTTTACTTTTCCACTCGAATATGGTTTGCTTGAAACAGATGGCCAGCTTAGAGCTCTCTACGGCTTTAAGGGTAAGAGGGAAATGGCTCGTACTCAGAGCTGGTGTACAAGATTCAATAAGGTTCCATGCCTCAATTCGAAGTACACGGATTGGTATCAAGTTCAATTGAATGGGTCTCGGAAGACAATTGGTCATCTTGGTGCCATAAAGTTAATTACTATCGAGTTTATTTAAATATATTATGACCTGCCCACCGAGACAATCATGCAACATATATCACTGGGATATCCTATACGCATGAGACACACAACAGAGTATGCAATGAAGCATAGTCAGCCCACTCCCCAGGCTCTACTGGGAACAAACTGCTCTGATACCAAATTGTAACGATCCAATTTTTAATATGTCTAGATCATACCGGAAACTGAGCGCTACCAATTTGTCTTTCTAATTATTATCTATTATTTATCATATGAGCCTGATTCGTTGTTAAACGCGTAGTTAATTTACGTGGTGTATATTTTTTTTAAAACATTTGGATTAATAGACATAATCATTTATAATCAATTCACAAGTAATAACAGTTAAAACAGTTATAAGCAACCACATAAAAATACATCACAAGTAGTTGACAACATTCGGTGATTCAGCCTTTATTAGCATATAGACTGTTAGTTAGTACAACCCTAGATATAGCTAAATAATATCTATATACATATATATACATACAACATCCCAGGTCCTGACCTGTTCAAGAGGTCCCTAAGCTGGCACCTAGGCTAGCCTAGACTCTATACTTACCTAGTCCCTCTAAACTACTAAAGCGAGGGAAAGTACGTTCTAGGTCTTCAAAACTCAAGTCAGGTGGAACGTCATCAAAAGATAGAACATCATCTGCTACTCCTCTGTACGATCAGACTTTTCCACATGACGTCTCTCTGGTACCTCATGAAGTAGCCACACAATAGGAATCTCGTACACAGGATTTAGGTTAAAGTGCGCATACGAACGGGGTGCAGACGTTGGCTGGTCTCACAGTATATTCATATAATCAGAGAACGATATTCACCCTAGACTTAGAAGACTACCTAGAGTGGAATCCGAAATAAAGCACAGAAATAGCATACGAGCAGACAAACATAAAGAAGTAGATCACACACAGAAAGGAATGCAACAGAGAATGATGCGCAGACAAGAATGATGCATGTCGCCCTAGCGCAAGCCATGAGCTCATGTGTCGGTTGGCTGCCCGCAATCCCGACATTTATCCGGTCACGAGTAATCCCGATTTCCCGAATACAATTTTCCGTTCCTAAATAAATGCGCATATGATAATAGCTACTTATTTGAGACAGCCTCTGCTTACTGCAGGAAAATATATATATACGCTGCTCTGCTCTGGGGAAGCGAAAAATGGCTGTAGGTAACTTAGTGTCCCTATAGAGGCTCTGGGTTGCATTAAGCAACTAATATATATTGAATATAACTTTGGGTTGCATTAAGCAACTAATATATATATAAATATAGCTATGGGTTGCATCAAGCAACTAATATATATATATATCTGGGTTTCTGGGTTGCATCAAGCAACTAATATATATAAATATAGCTCTGGGTTGCATCAAGCAACTAATATATATAAATATCTCTTTATTATATTACTCTTCTCTTTATATCTCTTTACTCTGTTCTGGTTTCTCTTTTCTCTGTATCTCTTTACTCTATTTTAATTACTCTATTCTCTGTATTTTTTTTCTCTTCTCTGATTACTCTTTTCATCTGTATCTATATTACTCTTTTTCTTCTTATCTCTTTACTTTACTCTGGTTACTCTGTGCTCTGTGTTACTTTATTCTGCTCTGATTTCTCTGTTTAACATGTGTATTTAAAGCTTATGTAAATTTCGGTATGAATAGTTCGCCTGTCCCAAGTATAGGTTCATTAAGTCTATACTGAAACAGTTTAACTTTTCATATAATACCTAACCCTAGTCGCAACTCAAGGACTAACTAGGGTTTCGTTTTCCAGCAGCTCCAAGAACACACATTCATAGCTTGAATTTCATCAAATTCCATCAAATTTTCACCAAAATTTCAACAAGAATTACTTATACATACAATCAATTTCAAGCACACCCAAACCATATCATAATTACACAACTCAAACACAATCAATCAAGATTAAATTTGTCAATCCCTACCTGGTTTTGCTGCTTCTAATTCGGTTAAACTTTCAGGTGGTCCTTAAGCACTTTTTCCTCCTAAATCACATCAAGAACAACTTTAAATTCAAAAACTCTCAACTGACCAAATCTCACTACGAGTCCGGTTCATCAAACAGAGACTATTTACGAAAATCAGAATCAAAATTGCCAACCGATACGGTTCAAAAACTAGGTTCTTCACGATTGCATTATCAAGCTTGCCTCAGAGGAGGTTCTAGCTTAAGGATGACATAATGATAATGAGGATTGAGATTCTTGATGATATAGAAAAGGTGTTCCCTTTACTGATCTTCTGGAGAAATCCGTACTTTCAGAAAAGATCACATGTACACGAAAATCAGGGTTGTTACATTCTACCCTCCTAAAAGAAAATTTTGCCCTCAAAATTTTAGTTACCTAGAAATAAATGTGGGTAATCAGCTTTCATCTTATCTTCCAGTTCCCAAGTGTACTCTTCCTCTCCTCTTGGTTCCCATGCTAATTTGACTAAGCGAACAACTTTGCCTCTTAGCTGCTTATCACTTCTTTTTACTATCTGAACCGGTGATGCTTGATATGTCAAATCATTTCATAACTGTACTGTCTTTGGTTGTAAAACGTGACTCTTGTCGGGAATATATTTCTTAAGTTGCGAGACATGAAGAACATCATGAATGTTTGATAAATAAGGAGGAAGGATTATTTGATAAGCTACTAGACCGACTCTTTAAAGTATTTGGAAAGGTTATATGTATCGTGGGTTAAGCTTTTTAGTCTTAAGGGCTCTACCTATTCCAGTAAACAAAGTTACTTCTAGAAAGACATGGTTTCCCTCACTAAACTCTAAGGGTCTACGTCTATTATCGACATAGCTCTTTTGACGGTTTTGTGCTGTCTGGATCTTCCGACAAATCTCCTTTATCTTCTCAGTAATTTCTTACACTAAGTTTGGACCTAAGACACTAGCTTCTCCATCATCATTCCAACACAATGGTGTCGACATCTTCTTCCATAGAGAGCTTCATATGGTGCCATCTCGATGCTGAAAAGCTCCCCAGAATCTAGTAGTAAACCTCGAAACTTGATTTGAGATAATTTACGAAGGTATCCCATGTAGTCGTACGATTTCTTGAATATATATATTCATTCCAGCCTTTCTAATGTATAGACAACTCGAATCGAAAAGAAGCACGCCGACTTTGGCAACCTGTCCACAATCACCCAAATGGCATTACGTCCTATTGAGGTTCTTGGCAATCTCGTGATAAAATCCATAGTAATCTGCTCCCATTTCCATTATGGTATTTCTAAGGGTTGCAGGGTTCCTGACAGCTTCTGATGTTCCACCTTCATCTTCTGGCAGGTTAAACATTTTGAGACATAATCAGCTACTTCTTTCTTTAAGCCCGGCCACCAGAACATTTGTTTCAAATCTCGATACATCTTTGTCACTCCAGGATGCATAGAAAATCTACTTTGGTGAGCTTCAGCAAGAATCTTTTGTCGCAATTCTCCAGAGTTAGGCACACAAATTCTTTTCTTGTACCTCCATAGGCCACTACAATCCTATCTCACAACTTCTTCAGCTCTGCAAGCAATGGTGACATCCAGTACAGTGCTATGGAAATTTGTCCGTTTCCAGGTACTAGATCAATGCTGAATTCTATCTCTCGCTGAGGAGGAGACTCAGGTGTGTCATCCAAGAAAACATCAGGAAATTCCTTCGCCATTTGGATTCGTTCTGAAATTAATTCACTATCATTCATGTTAGCTGCTAACAGAACGTACCCCTCACAATCACTCCCACCTAAGGTAACCCTTACAGAATTTAGATATAAGGTGTGAGACAGAAATGGTTTAGTACATAGACTATCAGATGGAATAACAGCAGTTCTTTTAAAATAATCAAGGAAAACATGATACTTAGATAACCAATCTAATCCTAAAATAACTTCTAAACCACATAGAGGCAAACAGATTAGATCGTGTAGAAAAGTCCTATTCCTAATAGCGAATGGTACTTGCAGGCACACTAAACTGGTCAAAGCATTTTGGGATGTAGGTGTATGGACAATCAAGTAAAAATTCAATTTAAAGAAATATAATCCTAACTCGTGAGCAATAGTTAGAGAAATAAAGAATGCGATACACCCAAATCATACAGTACAGTTAGAAATCGATTCTTGACATAACACTGACCTTGAATGAAGGCACCCGATTGCCCAACATCGTCAATAGTGATAGAAAACACTCGTCCTTGTTGTTGGGTTCTGACTGGATTTCGAGTAAATCCCTTCAGACAATCCTTGGCAATATGTCCAAGTTCTCCACAAGCACAGCAGTTAGGTGATCCAAACTGGCAAGACCTGTTACTATGCTCTTTTCCACATTGCTTACATGCAGGGTTTATGTAAGCCTGACAGGCTCGTTTACCATTGCCTTGCCTTACTTTACCTCGAGTGATAAATCCAAACTTTATAGTATTGCCAGCGGACTCATCTACCATTCTTTTTCGACAGTTTCTTGCCCGATGTCCTTCCTTATTACAGTAGTAACATAAACCTGTTCTGAACCGGTAAAGCCTACTACCATGATGCTTTCCACAAGTTGGGAATACTACACCACTTTGAGCTTGGTGAGGTTGACTCTCATGTCCTTGTTCAATGTCACGGTTATTGTCACTACCATTATTTCGAGTTAAAAGGCTGACATCTTGGTGGTTTCCATTCCAACACTGGAATTGATCAATGGCTTTAAAGTTGTGACCTTGAGGGGCTAAATTTTTAACAAAGTCTCTTTGTGAATCCTCCCTACTACTTGCTCGAGCTATCGCCACCTTCTTTGAACATTCTTCCACTAGTTTACTTTTATTCACTAGTTCAGTAAAATTTCGTATCTCTAGCGAAACAACAGAATTCATCAGTTCTTCTCGGAGTCCTCCTTCAAACTTTAAACACTTCCATTCCTCAAAGTCTTCTGGGTTTCCTTGACAAATCTTGGAGAAACGACACAAGTCATCGAAATTACGAGCATACTCAACAACAGTCATATCCCCTTGCCTCAGCTGCATAAGCTCTATCTCTTTAGCATCACGCACTGCTCTTGGGAAATATTTCTTGTAGAATTCATCTTTAAAAATATCCAAGGAATGTCACCTTCATTACTTTGTAGCAGTCGCTGTATCCCCTGCCACCAGTACTCAGCTTCTCCCTCGAGCATATAAGTAGCAAACTCCACGTGTTGTCCTTCCGGAACATGTTGCGCTCTCAGTGATCGTTCAATACCTCAAAACCAGTTATCATCGTCAGTCACAACGAGTGTACCCTTGAACTTAAGCGGATTAACCTTCAGAAATGTCGCAAGGGTCATAGGTCTTTCAGGATGCCCTAAGTTATTCTCATCATTCCCATTATCTTCTCCGTATTCATTCTCGTTCCCATTGCTCACTCCGAGACGCTCAACAGCCCTAGCCACTGCTACAGTAGCTTCACGCACTACTTCAGCCACGTTGTTCATGGTAGCCATAAACGTTTCCTGTTCCCTCTCGTAGTTAACATTAGGAATTCCTTCCCGTATGCCTCGTCTCTGTGAACCCATTGTAGTCTTGTTCACACCAAACAATCGTTGTTAAGGTGATCAGTCATAACACTTCAAGTCAAGTGTGAACATTCCCAAAATGAAAACACATAGACAATCATGCAACATATATCACTGGGATATCCTATACGCATGAGACACACAACAGAGTATGCAATGAAGCATAGTCAGCCCACTCCCCAGGCTCTACTGGGAACGAACTGCTCTGATACCAAATTGTAACGATCCAATTTTTAATATGTCTAGATCATACCGGAAATTGAGCGCTACCAATTTGTCTTCCTAATTATTATCTATTATTTATCATATGAGCTTGATTCGTTGTTAAACGCGTAGTTAATTTACGTGGTGTATATTTTTTTTTAAAACATTTGGATTAATAGACATAATCATTTATAATCAATTCACAAGTAATAATAGATAAAACAGTTATAAGCAACCACATAAAAATACATCACAAGTAGTTGACAACATTCGGTGATTCAGCCTTTATTAGCATATAGACTGTTAGTTAGAACAACCCTAGATATAGCTAAATAATATCTATATACATATATATACATACAACATCCCAGGTCCTGACCTGTTCAAGAGGTCCCTAAGCTGGCACCTAGGCTAGCCTAGACTCTATACTTACCTAGTCCCTCTAAACTACTAAAGCGAGGGAAAGTACGTTCTAGGTCTTCAAAACTTAAGTCAGGTGGAACGTCATCAAAAGATAGAACATCATCTGCTACACCTCTGCACGATCAGACTTTTCCACAGGACGTCTCTGGTACCTCATGAAGTAGCCACACAATAGGAATCTCGTACACAGGATTTAGGTTAAAGTGCGCATACGAACGGGGTGCAGACGTTGGCTGGTCTCATAGTATATTCATATAATCAGAGAACGATATTCACCCTAGACTTAGAAGACTACCTAGAGTGGAATCCCTTTTTGCGTACAATCGTCAGCGAACTACGGAAAGGAACTCTTACTTCCATCTAAAGGGGAAAGGGAGAGAGAAGGGGTAAGAACTGGGAAGTTCTTAGTAGGGCCAGGGTTATTAGTTACATTCATTTATTTGGGGTCGATTAGTAGACGAATAACATAATATAGCGAAGCAGTAAACAGAAGATAAGGATAGAAAGAGAAAGTAGAGAGAATAGAAAGCAGAACACAAACAAAAGAATACAAGAAAATAAAAGCACAGAAATAGCATACGAGCAGACAAACATAAAGAAGTAGATCACACACAGAAAGGAATGCAACAGAGAATGATGCGCAGACAAGAATGATGCATGTCGCCCTAGCGCAAGCCATGAGCTCATGTGTCGGTTGGCTGCCCGCAATCCCGACATTTATCCGGTCACGAGTAATCCCGATTTCCCGAATACGATTTTCCGTTCCTAAATAAATGCGCATATGATAATAGCTACTCATTTGAGACAGCCTCTGCTTACTGCAGGAAAATATATATATACGCTGCTCTGCTCTGGGGAAGCGGAAAATGGCTGTAGGTAACTTAGTGTCCCTACAGAGGCTCTGGGTTGCATTAAGCAACTAATATATATTGAATATAACTCTGGGTTGCATTAAGCAACTAATATATATATAAATATAGCTATGGGTTGCATCAAGCAACTAATATATATATATATAAATATAGCTCTGGGTTGCATCAAGCAACTAATATATATAAATATAGCTCTGGGTTGCATCAAGCAACTAATATATATAAATATCTCTTTATTATATTACTCTTCTCTTTATATCTCTTTACTCTATTCTGGTTTCTCTTTTCTCTGTATCTCTTTACTCTATTTTAATTACTCTATTCTCTGTATCTCTTTTCTCTTCTCTGATTACTCTTTTCATCTGTATCGATATTACTCTTTTTCTCCTTATCTCTTTACTTTACTCTGGTTACTCTGTGCTCTGTGTTACTTTATTCTGCTCTGATTTCTCTGTTTAACATGTGTATTTAAAGCTTATGTAAATTTCGGTATGAATAGTTTGCCTGTCCCAAGTATAGGTTCATTAAGTCTATACTGAAACAGTTTAACTTTTCATATAATACCTAACCCTAGTCGTAACTCAAGGACTAACTATGTTGCCCTAGTTCATTCACTAATTTCTGTCTATTTTTCTGTTATTAAAACCATACAGACTTTTCTTTAGTTTTTATCTTTTCTTCAACTTTTTATCTTTCTTTTATCATTGCCTCACTAATATGTTCTTACCACTCCCTAAGTGTTTTATGAAGGTAATTATGAGATTCTGTGCTTAAAGTTGTTTTTCTAAAGCTTTTACAGAAAATTGCCTTTTCCGCATTATTTTATTATTTTTATTAAAATATTATTTTTAATTAAATATTATTATTTAATATTTTATTATTATTTATTATTTTATTATTAAATTTTCGAAAATTAACTTTACTTTAACCTTTAACCTTTAAAATTCACTTTTTACCACCCGTAACTTTTAATATTTCTACTTTTACCACCCTAACTTTTGGAAATTACAAAATAACCCCCCAAACACCAAAATATTTACTTCCTTGCCGTTTTATGGATCAAAAAGGTGTTCTTCATTTTTCTTCACCACACTCAAAGTGTTCTTCATGTTCTTCTTAAATTCTTCAGATTCTTTCTTTGTTTTTACCCGTTTTTCAATCTTTTCAGCAACCGATTTTTACCAAAATTCAAAATAAATTCCCAGCCACTAAAACCCCATCTTTTCTACATGATTTTAACACAAATTGAACCTCAATTTAAGGGTTAGGGTTTCGTTTTCCAGCAGTTCCAAGAACACACATTCATAGCTTGAATTTCATCAAATTCCATCAAATTTTCACCAAAATTTCAATAAGAATTACTTATACATACAATCAATTTCAAGCACATCCAAACCATATCATAATCACACAACTCAAACACAATCAATCAAGATTAAATTTGTCAATCCCTACCTGGTTTTGCTACTTCTAATTCGGTTAAACTTTCAGGTGGTCCTTAAGCACTTTTTCCTCCTAAATCACATCAAGAACAACTTTAAATCCAAAAACTCTCAACTGACCAAATCACACTCAGTATGTTAGGAAGATATATATCTCCATAGACTTGCTGGAAATTCACGTTTCTTGGCCCTCAAGTCAAGTTAAGCATGATTCCTAAGGAAGAACATCAAGAAAACACATGTTTTGCATGGTTTTCCTTGAAAACCGAATTGAAATGGGAGGGAGACAGCCATCTCACCTTATTTCCATCCTTGATAAGTTACATGGTTATGTAGAGGAAGAAGATAGGATCATTTTGGTGAAATCAGAGTTTTGATTTGAGTTTTAGTTCAGAAGAAATCAAGCTTTGAAGATTAAGTGTTCATGATAGTTTCTCTCTTTTCTCTCTTGTTATTTTCGGCCAAAATGATGAAAGACAGCCTTGGAGGTCTTGGGGGTGTAAGGTGAGTTGTGATTGGTTGGCTTGGAGGTGGATTAAAATAATATTAAAATATCTCTGGTGTACAACTACTAAAACTAGGTGTACCGGAACACTCGTAAAAACATCTCTAAAAATTATTTTCTGAGCTACTAGCATAAATGAAAATAGTAACATATTTATTATGAGAATAGAACATGTATAATGAGGCCTTAGCATTGCTAAATTCATCAGAGAGTGCTGGTGCTAAGCTGCACCAGTAAACCGTAAACCCGGTTAAACCGATTTTCTGTTTTTAACAAAAACAGACTAGGTAACCTTATAATAACATTCAAGCTTTTTCTAATACTAATATAATGATAATATTATACTATTATCTCTCTCCTATCATGAATCGAGTCCGGTTCGTCAAACAGAGACTATTTACGAAATTCAGAATCAAAACTGCCAACCGATACGGTTAAAAAACTAGGGTCTTCGCGATTGCATTATCAAGCTTGCCTCAGAGGAGGTTCTAGCTTAAGGATGACATAATGATAATGAGGATTGAGATGCTTGATGATATAGAAAAGGTGTTCCCTTTACTGATCTTCTGGAGAAATCCGTACTTTCAGAAAAGATCTCATGTACACGAAAATCAGGGTTGTTACATTCTACCCTCCTAAAAGAAAATTTTGCCCTCAAAATTTTAGTTACCTAGGAATAAATGTGGGTAATCAGATTTCATCTTATCTTCCAGTTCTCAAGTGTACTCTTCCTCTCCTCTTGGTTCCCATGCTACTTTGACTAAGCGAACGACTTTGCCTCTTAGCTGCTTATCACTTCTTTCTACTATCTGAACTGGTGATGCTTGATATGTCAAATCATTTCATAACTGTACTGTCTTTGGTTGTAAAACGTGACTCTTGTCGGGAATATATTTCTTAAGTTGCGAGACATGAAGAACATCATGAAGGTTTGATAAGTAAGGAGGAAGGACTATTTGATAAGCTACTAGACCGACTCTTTAAAGTATTTGGAAAGGTTATATGTATCGTGGGTTAAGCTTTTTAGTCTTAAGGGCTCTACCTATTCCAGAAAACAAAGTTACTTCTAGAAAGACATGGTTTCCCTCACTAAACTCTAAGGGTCTACGTCTATTATCGGCATAGCTCTTTTGACGGTTTTGTGCTGTCTGGATCTTCCGACAAATCTCCTTTATCTTCTCAGTAATTTCTTACACTAAGTTTGGACCTAAGACACTAGCTTCTCCATCATCATTCCAACACAATGGTGTCGACATCTTCTTCCATAGAGAGCTTCATATGGTGCCATCTCGATACTTTATTGGAAACTGTTGTTTTAGACAAATTTGACCAAAAGCAAATACTTATCCCAGCTTCTTTGGTTGTCTATCATACATGATCGTAACATGTCTTCTAACGTCTGGATTGTCTGCTCTGATTGTCCGTCTATCTGAGGATAGTATGCTATACTCGTGTGCAATTCTGTTTCCAATGCTTTCTGAAAAGCTCCCCAAAATCTAGTAGTAACCTCGAAACTCGATCTGAGACAATTTATGAAGGTATCCCATGTAGTCGTACGATTCCTTGAATATATATATTCATTCCAGCCTTTCTAATGTATAGACAACTCGAATCGAAAAGAAGCACGCCGACTTTGGCAACCTGTCCACAATCACCCAAATGGCATTACGTCCTGTTGAGGTTCTTGGCAATCTCGTGATAAAATCCATAGAAATCTGCTCCCATTTTCATTGTGGTATTTCTAAGGGTTGCAGGGTTCCTGAC
>NC_029787.2:60891769-60895708 GCF_000816755.2 Arachis ipaensis | reverse complement strand
GTGCTCAATCCTAATATAAAGAAATTTAACTTAAAAATGAACTAACAGCAATAGTTAGAGAAATAAAGAATGCGATACACCCAAATCATACAGTACAGTTAGAAATCGATTCTTGACATAACACTGACCTTGAATGAGGGCACCCGATTGCCCAACATCGTCAATAGTGATAGAAAACACTCGTCCTTGTTGTTGGGTTCTGACTGGATTTCGAGTAAATCCCTTCAGACAATCCGTGGCAATATGTCCAAGTTCTCCATAAGCACAGCAGTTAGGTGATCCAAACTGGCAAGACCTGTTACTATGCTCTTTTCCACATTGCTTACATGTAGGGTTTATGTAAGCCTGACGGGCTCGTTTACCATTGCCTTGCCTTACTTTACCTCGAGTGATAAATCCAAACTTTATAGTATTGCCAGCGGACTCATCTACCATTCTTTTTCGACAGTTTCTTGCCCGATGTCCTTCCTTATTACAGTAGTAACATAAACCTGTTCTGAACCGGTAAAGCCTACTACCATGATGCTTCCCACAAGTTGGGCATACTACACCACTTTGAGCTTGGTGAGGTTGACTCTCATGTCCTTGTTCAATGTCACGGTTATTGTCACTACCATTATTTCGAGTTAAAAGGCTGACATCTTGGTGGTTTCCATTCCAACACTGGAATTGATCAATGGCTTTAAAGTTGTGACCTTGAGGGGATAAATTTTGAACAAAGTCTCTTTGTGAATCCTCCCTACGACTTGCTCGAGCTATCGCCACCTTCTTTGAATATTCTTCCACTAGTTTACTTTTATTCACTAGTTCAGTAAAATTTCGTATATCTAGCGAAACAACAGAATTCATCAGCTCTTCTCGGAGTCCTCCTTCAAACTTTAAACACTTCCATTTCTCAAAGTCTTCTGGGTTTCCTTGACAAATCTTGGAGAATCGACACAAGTCATTGAAATTACGAGCATACTCAACAACAGTCATATCCCCTTGCCTCAGCTGCATAAGCTCTATCTCTTTAGCATCACGCACTGCTCTTGGGAAATATTTCTTGTAGAATTCATCATTAAAAATATCCCAAGGAATGTCACCTTCATTACTTTGTAGCAGTCACTGTATCCCCTGCCACCAGTACTCAGCTTCTCCCTCAAGCATATAAGTAGCAAACTCCACGTGTTGTCCTTCCAGAACATGTTGCGCTCTCAGTGATCGTTCAATACCTCAAAACCAGTTATCAGCGTCAGTCGGAACGAGTGTACCCTTGAACTTAAGCGGATTAACCTTCAGAAATGTCGCAAGGGTCATAGGTCTTTCAGGATGCCCTAAGTTGTTCTCATTATTCCCATTATCTTCTCCGTATTCATTCTCGTTCCCATTGCTCACTCCGAGACGTTCAACAGCCCTAGCCGCTGCTACAGTAGCTTCACGCACTACTTCAGCCACGTTGTTCATGGTAGCCATAAACGTTTCCTGTTCCCTCTCGTAGTTAACATTAGGAATTCCTTCCCGTATGCCTCGTCTCCGTGAACCCATTGTAGTCTTGTTCACACCAAACAATCATTGTTAAGGTGATCAGTCTTAACACTTCAAGTCAAGTGTGAACATTCCCAAAATGAAAACACAGAGACAATCATGCAACATATATCACTAGGATATCCTATACGCATGAGACACACAACAGAGTATGCAATGAAGCATAGTCAGCCCACTCCCCAGGCTCTGCTGGGAACGAACTGCTCTGATACCAAATTGTAACGATCCAATTTTTAATATGTCTAGATCATACCGGAAACTGAGCGCTACCAATTTATCTTCCTAATTATTTTCTATTATTTATCATATGAGCCTGATTCGTTGTTAAATGCGTAGTTAATTTACGTGGTGTATATTTTTTTTTAAAACGTTTGGATTAATAGACATAATCATTTATAATCAATTCACAAGTAATAACAGATAAAACAGTTATAAGCAACCACATAAAAATACATCACAAGTAGTTGACAACATTCGGTGATTCAGCCTTTATTAGCATATAGACTGTTAGTTAGAACAACCCTAGATATAGCTAATAATATCTATATACATATATATACATACAACATCCCAGGTCCTGACCTGTTCAAGAGGTCCCTAAGCTGGCACCTAGGCTAGCCTAGACTCTATACTTACCTAGTCCCTCTAAACTACTAAAGCGAGGGAAAGTACGTTCTAGGTCTTCAAAACTCAAGTCAGGTGGAACGTCATCAAAAGATAGAACATCATCTGCTACTCCTCTGCACGATCAGACTTTTCCACAGGACGTCTCTCTGGTACCTCATGAAGTAGCCACACAATAGGAATCTCGTACACAGGATTTAGGTTAAAGTGCGCATACGAACGGGGTGCAGACGTTGGCTGGTCTCACAGTATATTCATATAATCAGAGAACGATATTCACCCTAGACTTAGAAGACTACCTAGAGTGGAATCCCTTTTTGCGTACAATCGTCAGCGAACTACGGAAAGGAATTCTTACTTCCATCTAAAGGGGAAAGGGAGAGAGAAGGGGTAAGAACTGGGAAGTTCTTAGTGGGGCCGGAGTTATTAGTTACGTTCATTTATATGGGGTCGATTAGTAGACGAATAACATAATATAGCGAAGCAGTAAACAGAAGATAAGGATAGAAAGAGAAAGTAGAGAGAACAGAAAGCAGAACACAAACAAAAGAATACAAGAAAATAAAGCACAGAAATAGCATATGAGCAGACAAACATAAAGAAGTAGATCACACACAGAAAGGATTGCAACAGAGAATGATGCGCAGACAAGAATGATGCATGTCGCCCTAGCGCAAGCCATGAGCTCATGTGTCGGTTGGCTGCCCGCAATCCCGACATTTATCTGGTCACGAGTAATCCCGATTTTCCGAATACGATTTTCCGTTCCTAAATAAATGCGCATATGATAATAGCCGCTCAATTGAGACAGCCTCTGCTTACTGCAGGAGAATATATATATACGCTGCTCTGCTCTGGGGAAGCGATATCTCTTTATTATATTACTCTTCTCTTTATATCTCTTTACTCTGTTCTGGTTTCTCTTTTCTCTGTATCTCTTTATTCTATTTTAATTACTCTATTCTCTGTATCGCTTTTTTCTTCTCTGATTACTCTTTTCATCTGTATCTATATTACTCTTTTTCTCCTTATCTCTTTACTTTACTCTGGTTACTCTGTGCTCTGTGTTACTTTATTCTGCTCTGATTTCTCTGTTTAACATGTGTATTTAAAGCTTATGTAAATTTTATTATTATTTATTATTTTATTATTAAATTTTCGAAAATTAACTTTACTTTAACCTTTAACCTTTAAAATTCACTTTTCACCACCCGTAACTTTTAATATTTCTACTTTTACCACCCTAACTTTTGGAAATTACAAAATAACCCCCCAAACACCAAAATATTTACTTCCTTGCCCTTTTATGGATCAAAAAGGTGTTCTTCATTTTTCTTCACCACACTCAAAGTGTTCTTTATGTTCTTCGTAAATTCTTCAGATTCTTTCTTTGTTTTTACCCGTTTTTCAATCTTTTCAGCAACCGATTTTTACCAAAATTCAAAATAAATTCCCAGCCACTAAAACCCCATCTTTTCTACATGATTTTAACACAAATTAAACCTCAATTTAAGGGTTAGGGTTTCGTTTTCCAGCAGTTCCAAGAACACACATTCATAGCTTGAATTTCATCAAATTCCATCAAATTTTCACCAAAATTTCAACAAGAATTACTCATACAAACAATCAATTTCAAGCACATCCAAACCATATCATAATCACACAACTCAAACACAATCAATCAAGATTAAATTCGTCAATCCCTACCTGGTTTTGCTGCTCCTAATTCGGTTAAACTTTCACGTGGTCCTTAAGCACTTTTTCCTCCTAAATCACATCAAGAACAAC
>NC_029787.2:60891154-60891592 GCF_000816755.2 Arachis ipaensis | reverse complement strand
AAAACAGACCAGGTAACCTTATAATATCATTCAAGCATTTTCTAATACTAATATAATGATAATATTATACTATTATCTCTCCCCTCTCATGAATCGAGTCCGGTTCGTCAAACAGAGACTATTTACGAAAATCAAAATCAAAACTGCCAACCGATACGGTTCAAAGACTAGGTTCTTCGCGATTGCATTATCGAGCTTGCCTCAGAGGAGGTTCTAGCTTAAGGATGACATAATGATAATGAGGATTGAGATGCTTGATGATATACCAGAGGTGTTCCCTTTATTGATCTTCTGTAGAAATCCGTACCTTCAGAAAAGATCTCATGTACACGAAAATCAGGGTTGTTACACCCCTTCTTCTTCCCTTCTCTGCAACTCCCTCCATCCTCTGCAACCACCATCGCCGACACCACCGCACCAGCCCCAACCTTCCCTTTC
>NC_029787.2:60786033-60890917 GCF_000816755.2 Arachis ipaensis | reverse complement strand
GCATCACCACTTTCGCCCCCTTCTTCCTTCCTTCACCCCTTGCCCAACCCTAACCCAACACCTCGCCCCTGCTCCACCACCACGCCGCCGTGCTCCCTCTCAGTGCCGCCGCGTCACCACCACCATCTCTCTGCCCTCATCTCTGTTTCAAACATTTGTACTTCTACACACCAGGTTCCGCTATACTGTGATTCCTCTTTTCGATTCCTTAGTTAGTTTTTCAATTATTGTTCAGAATAGGATAGTTAGAGATGCATGTTTGTAGTGGATTTTAGGTGGTTAGGTTGCTAGGATATGGTTAGTGAATTTAGGCCTGATAATTGCGCCGTTCTTGCTACCTATTTTATCTATTTCGTAATTCTGATTTTGCTGTGATGTTCATATTGTTCATACATTGTTCTTCCATGTTTCTTACTGCTGTTACACTGCTCTTTCATGTTCATGTTATTTGTGTCTATTCGCAACTCTATTTAAATTTATATGAACTGATTTTTCCTGTTGTTTATTACCCGGGAACATCCAATTTAGCTGGAATGCTGCCCAATTTTCTGCAAATTGTTTCATTTTCTTTCATGTATTGGTTTTGGCAATTTTGCATTTTACCTTACTTAGCCATTTTACCATAGCTTGCATTCTTATTCCTTTTGTTTCCCTGGTTAATAACTTGCTTTATTGATGATTGGTGCACAAAATCACAATCACACTTTTGCAATTCCGCACAACTAACCAGCAAGTGCACTGGGTCGTCCAAGTAATACCTTACGTGAGTAAGGGTCGATCCCATGGAGATTGTCGGCTTGAAGCAAGCTATGGTTACCTTGTAACTCTTAGTCAGGATATCAATAATTCTCAAATTTAATCGTAAAAAGTAGAAGAACATGAAATAAATACTTGTTATGCAGAAATAGAGAATAGGTTGAGGTTTTGGAGATGCTTTGTCTTCTGAATCTCTGTTTTCCTACTGTCTTCTTCTTCATGCACGCAAGACTCCTTGATGGTGTTTATTTGTGGAAAACTGAATTTTCGAAAACATCCAAAACTATCCGACAAGTGCACCGGGTCGCATCAAGTAATAATAACTCACATGAGTGAGGTCGATCCCACAGGGATTGAAGGATTGAGCAATTTTAGTTTAGTGGTTGATTTAGTCAAGCGAATCAAGTGTTGGTTGAGTGATTTGTGATTAACAGAAATTAAATTGCATGAAAAGTAAAGGGAGAGGGGTAGATTGCAGAAAATTTAAGAGAACGGAAAATAAAAGTGCTGAATCTTAAAGAACAAGAAATTAAATTGGCTGAAACTTAGAACGCAAGAAATGTAAATGACTGAATCTTAAGGTGCAAGAAATGTAAATGGCTTGAATCGTAAATGGGTTAGGGATGTGGAATTGCAGAAATTAAACATAGGAAAGTAAATTGCAACAAGCAGGGAAGTAAAGGATGAATTTAATTGCAGTAGATTTCAAACAGAAAATGTAAATTGCTTGAAGAAGCGTTCAACAGAGAAACTTAAAATAGAATCTCCAGATCTCAGGACCCAAGAGACTAGATAACCAAGTCTAGATCTCAATGCCTTCCTAGATCCAATTTCAGAATTCAATTGCAAGAAAAGTAAAGATGAAGCAGTAGAAGAAAGGAAATGAATTCGTAACTTCTCAATGATGCAGTAAATCAAACAGAAGAAAATCTCAAGGTGAGATTGAGACAGAATTTCCTCAATTCTCCAACCCAAGATTTAAAACAAGTGTAGATGAAATGTAAAACAAGAAAACTAAGAGGAAGAGAATTCAATTCTCCTTCCCCAAGACTCAGAATCTCCAAAATGCTCAAAACCCAAAAGCTCTCAACTGCAAGTATTAAAAATTCTAAAAAGAAAAGCTCTCAAGAAAACTCTCAACCAAAAAACCTCTCTAAAACTTTAAATCCTAAGCTATTTATACACTTTCTTCAAATGATCATTAAGCCTTGAATTGGGCCTTTAGCCTTGATGGAATTGGGTTGCTAGTAGCCTCTGTTGATTGCTCTTGGTGTTGGGATGAAATCCATTAGTGAACCAAGCCATGAACCATTCACGTTTGAGCCAACGTTTGAGGCAAACGTTGACTCAAACGTTACTTGAGTGAGGCATTATGCAGCTAGGCCATGTGCTGTCTTCCACGTTTGGCTCAACGTTTGAGGTCAAACGTGAGCTCAAACGTGGACCTCCCTTCTTGTATGCTTCTTGGGGGCTACTTTGTCCTCTTGTCGTGTTGCCAATTTTGTGCCCAATAGAGACTATTATATATGGTTGGAAAGCTCTGAATGTCAGCTTTCTAACCCACTTGAAATCACCTCAATTGGACATCTACAACTCAAGTTATTCTTGTTTGAAGTATGCCCCTTCATGCTGTTTGGTGCCAACGTTTGACCTCACGTTTGAGTCAAACGTTGGCTCAAACGTTGCTGCCTCCAGGGATGCCATTTCTCTTCTCTTCGGAGCCAATGTTTGACCTCTCGTTTGAGGCAAACGTTGGCTCAAACGTTGCTGCCTCCAGAGATGCCATTTCTCTTCTCTTTGGCGCCAACGTTTGACCTCATGTTTGAGGCAAACGTTGGCGCAAACGTTGCCTTCCCAGGAGCTTCATTCTTCAGCCAACGTTTGACCTCAACATTTGAGGCAAATGTTGGCGCAAACGTTGGCTTTTCCCGTTTCAGTTGATAATCCCGGGTTAGTTAACCCAAGTTACCAAGTGTTAATGCACTCCAAAGAACTTAATAATCCAAGCAGATCCTAGTACAAAGACACCACAGGCATATATTCTAAGGTTCAAGCTATTGGTGTCTAGCTTTGTTTCTTTTTATTTTTCTTTTGTTCTGTTGCCAATTTTGGCTTTTCCTTTTCTCTTTTTGTTTTTCTTTTCACACAAGGACTTTTATTTGATTGAGATTCATAGACAGTGACCTGCTTTCTTCTTAAAGAGAGAACAATCTATTCCTTTTATTCACTGATAGTGAGTTGCCACACAATCACACATATATGCCACCACTTACTATTATTTGACTTCTAGCTAACAATGAACCATCTTACTTCATGTTTCAAACATTTCTTTTATTGAATTGAAAAGATGCAGGGGACAAGGCATGCATTAGTTAAGTGAAAGTAACCACACAAGCACACACTTAGACTAGCTTACTTATTTTAAGAAAACTAAACATGATGCAAAAACTACTTTAAACAGAAAAGATGCATGGAGCAGATCCACCTTTCATTTATCGTGCTTTTTCTTTCTTCTTTCATATGTTTGGTTGTTGGTATTCCCTGTTTCCATGTTTGTTGTCTGTTGTCCACGCCAAAATCCAGCTCTATTCATCGTTTCTTCTACTCTATCTTCAAGCCTCATAGCATTACTTACTTCAATCTCACTTTTCCCTTTGAAGTACTCATCGAAAGTTGGAAACGCTGGATCCATGTTGTGCAGATGCTCTCCGATGTAGTTCAATTTAATTTGACTATTTATGTTGTAGTCGGCTTGGACTTCATATCTTGCCTCTTGGAGGGTTGTGAACTCTTTGAGAGCCCTCATATTTTCAACTTGCATTTGTGCCAACTTTCCAAATGATTCGTGAGCTTGAAAAGCATGCTCCTCTTGCATCACGAAGAATTTTGACTCAAACTCACTTTGTTTGTTCATCATCCTCAGCTGCCATTCCTCTTGCTCTTGTTGGTTTTTCATGTACTATGAATGGTATTCCTCTTGCCTTTCTTGAATTCTCATATACTGTTGTGATAATCTTCCAATGGCTTCCTGCATCTGAGTCATATCCAGAGTGTTGTGTGGTGGAATGTGTTGCTGTTCCTCCTCCTCTTGTAGCCCTTCTTCCTCCATTGGTTCATTATTTTGCCTTCTTCTTGGTAGTCTTCGGCTTTGCTGTGCTTCAGTAACAATCATCATTCTTTCAACGGTTATAGGCATGCCCGGGTGCAACCATGTTGGGTTTGCCTCTTCCATTGGCACTTTGGCTCTCATGCATAAACGCATAATGGTGCTCGGGTAGTGCAACCACCCTTCGGCCGAATTTTTCTCTGCTAACCTTTGGATGTCATTTGCAATGATCTCATGGACTTTCACTTCACCTCCCATGATTATGCAATACAACATGATAGCTCTCTTCTTATTGACCTCCGAGTTGTTTACTGTGCCTAGGATTGATCTCTTCATTAGCTCATACCAACACTTCGTTTCAGGGGTGAGATTTCCCCTTCTCAAGTACTTATACTTGTTTTTAGTAGTTCCTACCCATTCTGTGTTGACTACACTAATCTCACTGGCAATCTCATCATAGTCCTGTTCTTCATTTAGCCTTTGATGGTATCCTGGCTTATCAAAATGAGTTGCCCTTAGTTTCAATACTTTCATGATAGTATTTGGGCTAAAATCTACTTCAGTTCCCCGCACATAACTCCTGTAAGTTGGAGCTTGATCCATTTCGGTTCTTGGGGTGTTGGCATAAAATTCCCATATAATGTTCGCATTAATCTTGGTGATTGGTGAAATGAGCTCTTCCCACCTCCTTTTCCTAATCTTGACTTTCATTTCTTGGAACTCATCGTCCAGCAATAGGAGTGGAACCTCTGGATATATTTTCTTCTGCCTCATCCATTCAAGTTGTAGTTGATGGTACCAAGATCTAAATTTCCATCGATCAAATTCATGGGTGCTTTCCTCAATCATAGGCTCTTTTCCTCTTCTTCGTTTGGTTCTTGAGGAAGAGGCCATGATTGCTTAATTGGTTGATCTTTTTGAGGGTAGAGGAAGTGTGAAGAAAGTTGGAGATTTTTATGTGTTTTTGACAGAGGAATATTTGAGGCCGAGCTTATATGGTGAGGAATGATGGATGAATTGGAGTTTGAATAGTTGGAGTGCAGGGAGTGTGCAACTTTTTCGTTTATGTGCATGGCTTGAAGGTGGTGTTTTATGCTCATTTGATTGAACAATGGAGGGTTGGGATGCAATTAGATACTTTGCAAATCAACGGCGTGCATGCAAGTTGAATAAGGACAAAGCTTGCTTTTTTCAACGTTTTCAACGTTCTCTTTCCAAGAGTGTGCAGAATCACTCCTTGAAGCATGTGATGCATCTTTGTCTTCATTCTATGCCCCTCCTTGTCTTGTCCCTTTCATTGAATATTCTTTGACCACCTAACCATCACAACAAGACAACAAAGATAACATTCTCAAATCTTGGCAAGAAAGCTTATTAAATTACTATGTGAATTCTCATTCCTTATATCCATTTTGACCGTGACTCTTCTCTCTTTTTTTTCTTGGAGGACACCAAACTTAATGTTTGGCCATATAATCCAAAATATTTCTTCCTCCAACTAGTGTTTTTGAAATCTTAATGTCACTCTTGGTTATCTATTCATAAGGAATGCCTAAAAAAAATTACCTATGATCATCGATGCATGATTTTAGTTTCATTAATCAAGAACTGTTCTTTTGAAAACTCTACATATGCAGACACCAAACTTAATGTTTGGTCATATGCTTTATCAGAATGACTAAGCATATGGTCTAAGATTGTTTGAAAAAGAACTAATTTGGCGTGCTTGAAGGCACACCAAACTTAGAAGTCTTGGCATATGTTTTAAAACATTGTTTGCACTCATGAAAAAAATATCATGCTGGATGATCATAGGTTATTGAATTTAAAATAACAGAAATCTTAAATCATGGGTTGCCTCCCATGGAGCGCTCTTTTATTGTCACTAGCTTGACATTGGGGCTTTCTTTTATGGTGGTTGATGGTTGTAGTGCCTCAATTTGTCCCCTCTGACTGTGAGCTTCTTCTTTGTTGCTTGATGTTCTATCTCAGCATGTTCTAGTGAGATTATTTTGCTCACAGTATAGTAATCATCAGTCTGTTGGCTTGCTCCCAGTTGTTGATAGACTAGCTGCACTTTGTCACCTTTGGAGAGCCCTTCTGTTGGGATTTTTTTATTCTTCCACCCTTTGTGAGCCTTCTTCTTATTTTTCTTCCTTTTTCTGGTTAACCTTTCCTCCTTGACAGTAGCTTTAGTTGTGGCACTTTCCTTCTTGGTTATCTTCCAAATTTCTTTTTGAGTGCCTTCTTTTCCTTGCATCTGTTCACTTTTCTGCTTTACTGAAGTGTTGATTACTTGTCTTGAGAAACAGTCATTGATGACTTGGCTTCTTCCTTCAGAATTTTGTCGTTCTGGGAACACTTTCAGAGTGATGCTTTCCTCATGCATCCTAAGAGTTAGTTCTCCTTGCTCTACATCTATGATGGCTCTGGCAGTAGCTAAAAATGGCCTTCCCAAGATAATCGAATTGTTTCCTTCTTCTTCTGTTTCCAAGATTACAAAATCCGCAGGATAAATGAACTTGTCAACCTTAACTAAAAGGTTTTCGATCACTCCTTTGGGATGTACTACTGACTGGTCCACCAATTCCAATGACATCTGTATTGATTTCACCTTCTCTATGCCAAGTTTTTTCACTAAAGAGGATGGGATCAGATTTATGCTTGCTCCTAAATCGCACATCCCCTTGTTGATAAGTAGACTTCCAATAGTACAAGGTAGGAAGAAACTTCCTGGATCTTCCAACTTGGGAGGTAGTCCTTTTCTGATGAGTGCACTGCATTCTTCAGAGAGAAGTACAGTCTCCTTCTCCAGCCAGCTTCTTTTCTTGTTAATGAGTTCCTTCAAGAACTTGGCATATAAGGGCATCTGTTCCAATGCTTCAACCAGGGGAATGTTGATTTCCAGTTTCTTGAAAGTTTCCAGGAATTTGTGGAAGTGTTGATCTTTGGTTTCTTTGTTGAACCTCTGTGGGTATGGCAGCGGAGGAATGAAGACTTTCTCCTTTTTCTGTGCTTCTTCCTCTCTCTCATGTGTATTGATTGGCTGGTCTTCTTTTCTTTTGGGGTTCTCTGTGTTCTTGTTTGACACCATATTTTGATCATTGGCTTCCTCTGTATCTGTTGGCTTTTTGCTGCTTTCCACTGGCTTCTTTGTGGTGTCATTGTTGCTCATCAATGTTCTCCCACTTCTTAATTGTATTGTCTTGCATTCTTCCTTAGGATTTGGGATTGTGTCACTCGGTAATGAGCTTGAAGGTCTTTCAACAGAAATCTGTTTGGAGATTTGCCCAATTTGCTTCTCTAGGCTCTTCATGGAGGCTTCATGATTCTTGGTTGTCATTTCCTGGTGTTTCCACATTTTGTCTATCAATGTTTCCAAGTTGGTGAGTCTTTGAGATTCAGGTGATGCTTGTGGTGGGTTGTGAGATGTGAATGGTGGGTGGTGGGTATTTTGGTTTGTGAGTTGGTTATTGGATTGGTAATGGTTGGGGTGGTTGTTTTGAGGCTTTTTGTAAGGGTTTTGGTTAGTTTGCTGCTGGTTGTGGTTTTGGTTGTTTCTTGAAGTGTTTTGGTTTGAGTTCCTCTGCCATGGTTGTTGGTTCTGGTTGTGATTATCTCCCCATCTGAGGTTCGGGTGGTTCTTCCAGGATGGATTGTATGTGTCTCCATACACTTCATTCTGTCCAGAGTTTTGGTTGTGCATGTACTGGACTTGTTCTTGCTACTGCTCCTCTCTCCTCTGTTGTGGGTGATTGTTAACTCCTTCTCCTGGATTAGATGTATCTCCTTCCATCTCGTGGTATTCTTCCTCAGATTCTTCTTCTCCAACAATATTTTTCCCTCTTTCGGCTCTTCTTATCCTTCTAAGAGTTCTCTGATCAGCTTCAGATAACACAGGAATGGATCTCCCTGTACCTGACATACAAACAATCAAAAGAAACACCAACAATAACACTTCAATCTATTGCTAGAATGAAGTTTAGTTTAAGCAAAAATTCGAACAGTTAGTGGGTTAGCCCAAGATTAAAGAATCAGAAAAGAAAAAGTGCTTGATCTAGATCTCCACTTCACGTAATCATTGTCAATCTATTTCAATCCCCGGCAACGGCGCCAAAAACTTGATGGTGTTTATTTGTGGAAAATTGAATTTTCCAAAACATCCAAAACTAACCGGCAAGTGCACCGGGTCGCATCAAGTAATAATAACTCACATGAGTGAGGTCGATCCCACAGGGATTGAAGGATTGAGCAATTTTAGTTTAGTGGTTGATTTAGTCAAGCGAATCAAGTGTTGGTTGAGTGATTTGTGATTAACATAAATTAAATTGCATGAAAAGTAAAGGGAGAGGGGTAGATTGCAGAAAATTTAAGAGAACGGAAAATAAAAGTGCTGAATCTTAAAGAATAAGAAATTAAATTGGCAGAAACTTAGAACGCAAGAAATGTAAATGACTGAATCTTAAGGTGCAAGAAATGTAAATGGCATGAATCGTAAATGGGTTAGGGATGTGGAATTGCAGAAATTAAACACAGGAAAGTAAATTGCAATAAGCAGGGAAGTAAAGGATGAATTTAATTGCAATATATTTCAAACAGAAAATGTAAATTGCTTGAAGAAGCGTTCAACAGAGAAACTTAAAATAGAATCTCCAGATCTCAGGACCCAAGAGACTAGATAACCAAGTCTAGATCTCAATGCCTTCCTAGATGCAATTTCAGAATTCAATTGCAAGAAAAGTAAAGATGAAGCAGTAGAAGAAAGGAAATGAAATCGCAACTTCTCAATGATGCAGGAAATCAAACAGAAGAAAATCTCAAGGTGAGATTGAGACAGAATTTCCTCAATTCTCCAACCCAAGATTTAAAACAAGTGTAGATGAAATGTAAAACAAGAAAACTAAGAGGAAGAGAATTCAATTCTCCTTCCCCAAGACTCAGAATCTCCAAAATGCTCAAAACCCAAAAGCTCTCAACTGCAAGTATTAAAAATTCTAAAAAGAAAATCTCTCAAGAAAACTCTCAACCAAAAAACCTCTCTAAAACTTCAAATCCTAAGCTATTTATACACTTTCTTCAAATGATCATTAAGCCTTGAATTGGGCCTTTAGCCTTGATGGAATTGGGTTGCTAGTAGCCTCTATTGATTGCTCTTGGTGTTGGGAGGAAATCCATTAGTGAACCAAGCCATGAACCATTCACGTTTGAGCCAACGTTTGAGGCAAACGTTGACTCAAACGTTACTTGAGTGAGGCATTATGCAGCTAGGCCATGTGCTGTCTTCCACGTTTGGCTCAACGTTTGAGGTCAAACGTGAGCTCAAACGTGGACCTCCCTTCTTGTATGCTTCTTGGGGGCTACTTTGTCCTCTTGTCGCGTTGCCAATTTTGTGCCCAATAGAGACTATTATATATGGTTGGAAAGCTCTGAATGTCAGCTTTCTAACCCACTTGAAATCACCTCAATTGGACATCTACAACTCAAGTTATTCTTGTTTGAAGTATGCCCCTTCATGCTGTTTGGTGCCAACGTTTGACCTCACGTTTGAGTCAAACGTTGGCTCAAACGTTGCTGCCTCCAGGGATGCCATTTCTCTTCTCTTTGGAGCCAACGTTTGACCTCTCGTTTGAGAAAAACGTTGGCTCAAACGTTGCTTTCCAGGAGCTTCATTCTTCAGCCAACGTTTGACCTCAACGTTTGAGGCAAATTTGGTGCCAACGTTTGACCTCACGTTTGAGGCAAACGTTGGCTCAAACGTTGCTGCCTCCAGGGATGCCATTTCTCTTCTCTTTGGCGCCAACGTTTGACCTCACGTTTGAGGCAAACGTTGGAGCAAACGTTGCCTTCCCAGGAGCTTCATTCTTCAGCCAACGTTTGACCTCAACGTTTGAGGTAAACGTTGGCACAAACGTTGGCTTTTCCCCAGGGTGTTCTTCAACCGCTACTCACGTTTGAGTTGACGTTTGAGGCAAACGTTAGATCAAACGTGAATTCCATTTTCTCAAACCCATTCTTGCAACCTTCTTCAATAATGTTGGCACACCTTTTGTTTCCTTTCTTCACCTACAAGTAATCAAAACAACTAATCAAAGTATCACAAAATTCACAAGGTTTATAAATCAATTAATTATCAACTAAAGTTAGCTTGAACCTCATGATTTTGTATCAATTAAAAGGTGGTTGATTGATTTAAGGAAATCATGCAATTCCAATTCAAATGGCTAATTTATAATGCAAGAAAGTGCATAAAACTAAATGAAAACAAAAGAAAAAGGCTGGTGAAACTAGGCTAAGATGACTTGTCATCACAACACCAAACTTAAAGCTTGCTTGTCCCCAAGCAAGAAAAGAATTATTAAGAAGAAAGAATGAAAGTGAAAGAGAATGCTCATGTTAGCAGAATATTATTGGTAGTTCATGGGGTTTTATGCAGATATGTAACTTATGCAGATATCTAACTTGTCCCCAAGCAACTGAAAATCAAATAGGATAAAAAGAAGAAAATATACAATGAATTCCAAAAACATCTATGAAGATCAGTATTAATTAGATGAGCGGGGCTTTTAGCTTTTTGCCTCTGAACAATTTTGGCATCTCACTTTATCCTTTGAAGTTCAGAATGATTGGCTTCTATAGGAACTCAGAATCATGATAGTGTTATTGATTCTCCTAGTTAAGTATGTTGATTCTTGAGCACAGCTACTTTATGAGTCTTAGCCGTGACCCTAAGCATTTTGTTTTCCAGTATTACCACTGGATACATAAATGCCACAGACACAAAACTGGGTGAACCTTTTCAGATTGTGACTCAGCTTTGCTAGAGTCCCCAATTAGAGGTGTCCAGAGCTCTTAAGCACACTCTTTTTGCTTTGGACCACGACTTTAACCGCTCAGTCTCAAGTTTTCACTTGACACCTTCACCCCACAAGCACATGGTTAGGGACAGCTTGGTTTAGCCGCTTAGGCCAGGATTTTATTCCTGAGGGCCCTTCTATCCACTGATGCTCAAAGCCTTGGATCCTTTTTATTACCCTTGTCTTTTGATTTAAAGGGCTATTGGCTTCTTCTGCTTGCTTTTTCTTTCTTTTTCTCTCTTTTTTTTTCTATTCACTGCTTTTTCTTGCTTCAAGAATCAATTTTTTGATTTTTCAGATTATCAATAACACTTCTCCTTTTTCATCATTCTTTCAAGAGCCAACAATTATAACATTCATAAACAACAAATTCAATCATATGCACTGTTCAAGCATTCATTCAGAAAACAAGAGTATTGCCACCACATCAAAATAATTATACTGTTTTAAAATTTAAAATTCATGTACTTCTTTTTCTTTTTTAATTAAAAACACTTTTTATTTAAGAAAGGTGATGGATTCATAGGACATTCATAGTTTTAAGACATAAACTTTAAATTTTATTAATCATGGAATGACAATAAGACTCAAAAATAAATATAAGAGCAAACTAATAATAATAGAAGACAGAAAAGTAAAAAATAGAAAAGTAAATGACTATTAAAATAGACTCTTAATAATAAAGGTTATCACATAGTTAGGACTCAACAACCTTGATCTTGAAAACTGGATGCTCCCTCAATCTGTGGGGTGCTTGGTCCTTCAAGGGAGAGCTTCTGGCGCTTCAGCTCCTGTAGCTCATGCCCCTGCTTCTCCTGTTCCTTTAGCAGTTTGCAGAACATGCAGTTTTTATTCTGCTGTTCTTCCTTAAGTTGTTCCATAGCTTCTTGTAGCTTGGTAACAAATGCTTCTAGGTGGGTCCAGTAGTCAATTTCAGGAATTTCTGGGAGGAACTCCTGCGCCCTCCTTTTTATGGAGTTGTCTTGTACATGTCCTTCCATTGACTTCTTGGTGATTGGGTGTTCGATTGGGATGAATTCATCTACTCTGATTCTCACCCCAGCATCTTTACATAGCAGAGAAATTATGCTTGGGTAGGCCAGTTTGGCTTCAGTGGAGTTCTTGTTTGTAATTGTGTAAAACTCACAAGAAATCAGATGATGAATCTCCACTTCCTTTCGAAGCATAATACAATGAATCATCACTGCTCTTTTGACAGTGACCTCAGAGCGGTTGCTCGTGGGCAATATAGAACGCCCAATGAAGTCCAAACAGCCTCTTGCAACTGGTTTGAGATCTCCCCTCTTGAGTTGGTTTGGGACGCCTTTTGAATTGGTTATCCACTTAGTTCCAAGGAGGCATATGTCCTCTAGAACTTGATCCAACCCCTTATCTACTCTCACCATTCTCCTATTAAAGGAATCTGGATCATCTTGTAGTTGAGGCAGTTTAAAGACCTCTCTTATTTTGTCCAGATGGAAGTAAATAAGCCTCCCTCTGACCATGGTTCGGTAGGTATGAAAGGCGGTTCCAGTTATTCTCTGCTTATCTGTTAGCCACAAATTTGAGTAGAATTCCTGAACCATGTTTCTGCTAACCTTTGTTTCAGGATTAGCTCGAATTTCTCATCCTCTATTTCGAATTTGCTCTTGGATCTCTGGATATTCATCTTCTTTCAGATTGAATTTAACTTCCGGGATCACTGACCTCAGACCCATTATTTTGTGGTAATGGTCTGCATGTTCTTTGGTTAGGAACCTCTCTTGATTCCAAAGACTCTTTGGAGTATTCTCTTTCTTGCCTCTTGATGAGTCTTAGCTCAGTGATCACGGAAAAACACACCAAACTTAGAGGTTTGCTTGCCCTCAAGCAAAAGAAAGGAAAGGGGAGAGAGAGGCAAATTTGAATGGTGGAGAGGAAGGGATGGCCGAATGTGTATTTATAAGAGGAGGGGAGGGATTTCGAAAATTTTGAGAGAGATATGCCATAGAGATATGATTGGTGGAAGAAAATAAAATCATGATATGAAAAAGATGAGATTTTCAATTGAAAAAGGTATAAAGAGGTTAAATCTGATAATTTGGTTATGCATCTGAGAAATAAGAGATGATGTGATGGGTTTGAAAATATTTGAAAAGAAATTGAAAAGATACTTGAGTTTTTGAAGAAGATTTGGGAAGGATTTGAAAGAAAATTGAAAAGAGATTTAGAGAATTGTTGAATTTTTTAAAATTGAGGGTGAATAATGAAAGTTTGAAGCATGTTTATGCAGAAAATTATGAGTTAAAACATGAAAATTTGAAAAAATTTGAATTCGGAAACAAAATCTCCTCTTCCTACCTTTCTGGTGTTTAACGCCCAAGTGTTGGCCATTATGGGCATTTAAGGCCCAGCCAGGTACCCTGGCTGGCGTTAAACGCCAGAAACCCCTTTATCACTGGGCGTTTTGCTGAACGCCTATGATGCTGCAATTCTGGCGTTAAACGCCTAAAATGGTACCTTTACTGGCGTTAAACGCCCAGAATGGTACCCATTCTGGCGTTTAACGCCCAAAATGCCCTTTACTGGCGTTTTCTTGTCAGCAAGCTCCTTTTCTCTGCTTTTTGCACTGAATACTTCTGTAACTCTGTGAATTTCTTCAACTTTGATGATTAACCTTTTAAGAAAATGTATATCAAATTTCTACAAGTATTATTTAAAACAAATAACTTGCTAATGGCTGGGTTGCTTCTCAGCAAGCGCTTCTTTATTGTCTTTAGCTGGACCCTTACTGAGCTTCATTCAAGCCTCAGTTTTGAGCATTCTTGCTCAAAATTGCTTTCAAGATAATGTTTGATTCTCTGTCCATTAACAATGAACTTTTTGTCAGAATCAATATCTTGAAGGTCAACATATCCATATGGTGACACTCCTGTAATCATATATGGTCCCCTCCACCGGGATTTTAATTTCCCGGGAAATAATCTGAGCCTAGAGTTGAATAGCAGAACTTTTTGTCTTGGCTCAAAGACTCTGGATGACAATTTCTTGTCATGCCACTTTTTTGCTTCTTCCTTATAAATTTTTGCATTTTCAAAAGCATTGAGTCTGAACTCCTCTAGCTCATTTAGCTGGAGCAATCTTTTCTCACCAGCTAACTTAGCATCCAGGTTTAGGAATCTGGTTGCCCAGTAGGCTTTATGTTCCAGTTCCACAGGCAGATGACAGGCCTTGCCATACACAAGCTGGTATGGAGAGGTTCCTATAGGAGTCTTGAATGCTGTTCTGTATGCCCACAGAGCATCATCCAAGCTCTTTGCCCAATCCTTTCTACGAGCAATTACAGTCTGTTCCAAGATTCTTTTAGCTCTCTATTAGAGACTTCAGCCTGCCCATTTGTCTGTAGATGATATGGAGTTGCTACTTTGTGGCTAATTCCATATCGGACCATAGCAGAATAAAGCTGTTTATTGCAGAAATGGGTGACCCAACACTGATGAGTACTCTGGAAACACCAAATCTGCTGAAAATATGTTTTTGAAGAAACTTCAGCACAGTCTTGGTATCATTAGTGGGTGTGGCAATTGCCTCCACCCATTTAGATACGTAGTCTACTGCCACCAGAATGTAAGTGTTTGAGTATGATGGTAGGAAAGGACCCATGAAGTCAATACCCTATACATCAAACAACTGAATCTCTAAGATCCCTTGTTGAGGCATGGCGTAACCATGAGGTAAGTTGCCAGCTCTTTGGCAACTGTCACAGTTACGCACAAACTCTCGGGCATCTCTATAGAGAGTAGGCCAGTAGAAGCCACATTGGAGGACTTTAGTGGCTATGCGCTCACTTCCGAAATGTCCTCCATACTGTGATCCATGGCAATGCCACAGGATCTTCTGTGCCTCCTCTCTAGGGATGCATCTGTCGATCATTCTGTCTGCACATCTCTTAAAGAGATATGGTTCATCCCACAAGTAGTACTTTGCATCAGAAATTAGTTTTTTCTTTTGCACCCTGCTGTACTCTTGGGGTATGTACCTCATAGCTTTATAATTTGCAATGTCTGCAAACCATGGTGCTGGCAAAGAGTTGCTCATCTGGAAAGGTCTCAGAGATCTCAGTAGAAAGGAGGGACGCCCCAGCTACTGGTTCTATCCGGGACAGGTGATCAGCTACCTAGTTCTCTGTTCCTTTTCTGTCTCTTATTTCTATATCAAACTCTTGCAGAAGCAACACCCATCTTATGAGCCTGAGTTTTGAATCCTGCTTTGTGAGTAAATATTTAAGAGCAGCATGGTCAGTGTACACAATTACTTTTGATCCTACCAAATAGGATCTAAACTTGTCAATGGCATAAACCACTGCTAGCAGCTCTTTTTCTATAGTTGTGTAATTCTTCTGTGCGTCATTTAGAACACGACTGGCATAGTAAATGACGTGCAGAAGCTTGTTATGCCTTTGTCCCAATACTGCACCAATGGCATGGTCACTGGCATCACACATTAGTTCGAATGGTAATGTCCAGTCTGGTGCAGAGATGACTGGTGCTGTGACCAGCTTAGCTTTCAGGGTTTCAAATGCTTGCAGACACTCTGTGTCAAACACAAATGGCATGTCAGCAGCTAGCAGGTTTCTTAGAAGTTTTGCAATTTTTGAAAAATCCTTTATAAACCTCCTATAGAATCCTGCATGCCCCAGAAAGCTTCTGATTGCCTTAACATTGGCAAGTGGTGGTAATTTTTCAATCACCTCTACCTTGGCTTGATCCACCTCTATTCCCTTGCTTGAAATTTTGTGCCCAAGGACAATTCCTTCAGTCACCATAAAGTGACATTTTTCCCAGTTTAAGACCAGGTTAGTCTCTTGGCACCTTTTCAGGACAAGTGCTAAATGATCAAGACAGGAGCTGAATGAGTCTCCAAATACTGAGAAGTCATCCATGAAGACTTCCAAGAACTTCTCTACCATATCAGAGAAGATAGAGAGCATGCACCTCTGAAAGATTGCAAGTGCATTGCACAAACCAAAAGGCATTCTTCTGTAAGCAAATACTCCAGATGGACATGTGAATGCTATTTTCTCTTGGTCTTGAGGATCCACTATAATTTGGTTGTAGCCTGAATAGCCATCCAAAAAGCAGTAGTATTCATGGCCTGCTAGTCTCTCTAGCATCTGGTCTATGAATGGTAAAGAAAAATGATCCTTTCTGGTGGCTGTATTGAGCCTTCTATAGTCAATACACATACGCCACCCTGTAACTGTTCTTGTGGGAACCAGTTCATTTTTTTCATTATGAACTACTGTCATGCCTCCCTTCTTGGGGACAACTTGGACAGGGCTCACCCAGGGGCTATCAAAAATAGGATAAATAATCCCAGCCTCTAGTAACTTAGTGACCTCTTTCTGCACCACCTCCTTCATGGCTGGATTTAGCCACCTCTGTGGTTGAACCACTGGCTTAGCATCATCCTCTAATAGGATCTTGTGCATGCATCTTGCTGAGCTAATGCCCTTAAGATCACTTATGGACCACCCAAGGGCGGTCTTGTGTGTCCGTAGCACTTGTATCAGTGCTTTCTCTTCTTGTGGATTTAAAGCAGAGCTTATGATCACTGGAAAAGTGTCACCCTCTCCCAGAAATGTATATTTCAGGGATGGTGGTAGTGGTTTGAGCTCGGGTTTAGGAGATTTCTCCTCTTCCTGATGGATTTTTAGAGGTTCTTTAATTTCCTCTGGTTCCTCCATATCAGGCTGAACATCTTTAAAGATGTCCTCTAGCTCTGATTCAAGACTCTTAGTCATATTGATCTCTTCCACCAAAGAGTCAATAATATCAGTGTTCATGCAGTCATTTGATGTGTCTGGATGCTGCATAGCTTTGACAGCATTTAACTTGAACTCATCCTCATTGACTCTCAGGGTCACTTCCCCTTTTTGTACATCAATAAGACTTTGTTCAGTTGCTAGGAAAGGTCTTCATAGAATGAGAGTTGCACTCTTGTGCTCCTCCATTTCCAGCACTACAACGTCAGTGGGAAAGGCAAATGGCCCAACCTTGACAATCATGTCCTCAATTATACCTGATGGATATTTAATGGAGCCATCAGCAAGTGGAAGACATATCCGGGTTGGTTTGACTTCTTCAGTCAACCCAAGCTTTCTGATAGTAGATGTAGATATTAGGTTGATACTTGCTCCAAGGTCACATAGAGCTGTCTTAGTACAATACCCTCTAATGTGCATGGTATCATAAAGCTTCCTGGATTTTGAAGCTTTTCTGGTAAGCTTTTTAGAATGACTGCACTGCATTCTTCAGTGAGAAACACTTTTTTAGTTTCTCTCCAATCCTTCTTATGACTTAAGATCTCTTTCATGAACTTAGCATAAGAGGGTATTTGCTCGAGTGCCTCCGCAAACGGGATCTTTATCTCAAGAGTCCTGAGATAGTCTGCAAAGCGGGCAAATTGTTTATCCTGTTCTGCTTGGCGGAGTTTCTGAGGATAAGGCATCTTGGCTTTATATTCTTCAACCTTAGTTGCTGCAGGTTTATTCCCTACAGAAGTGGTTGGAGAAGCCTTCTTAGAGGGGTTACTATCAGCACTTGCAGGTGTCTGATCCCTCATTGGCCTTTGAACGCTAGGATTGGGTGCAGGATGGGCGTTTAACGCCAGCTTCCCATCCTTTTCTGGCGTTTGAACGCCAGAACTGGGCAAGGAATGGGCGTTTAACGCCAACTTTTCTCCCTTTTCTGGCGTTTGAATGCCAGAATTATTCCTCTTTGGGCTCTTGCTATCCTCAGAGGGATTTTGGGCAGTGGTTTGATCATCCTCTGTCATTTGTTCCTTTCTTGACTTTTTGCTACTTTGAACTGAATTATTCAATGTCTTCCCGCTCCTTAGTTGAACAGCTTGGCATTCTTCTATTATCTGTTTAGATAGCTGCTGTCTTGTCTGATTTAATTGTGCTTCTATATTCTTGTTAGCATTTTTAGTGTCTTGGAGCATCTCCTTGAATTCTGCTAATTGTTTTGTCATTAGAAGTAATTGCTGATTTAGTTCAACAATCTGTTCTTGAGGATTATAATCAGTAGTTGCTACCATAGCTTCTTTTTCTTTGGAGGGCTCATTGCTTGAGTACAGATGTTGATTTCTAGCAACTGTATCTATGAGTTCTTGACCCTCTTCAATTGTCTTTCTCATGTATATAGATCCACCAGTTGAGTGGTCTAGAGACATTTGAGCTCTTTCTGTAAGCCCATAGTAGAAGATGTCTAACTGTACCCACTCAGAAAATATTTCAGAGAGGCATTTCCTTAGCATCCCTCTATACCTCTCCCAGGCATTATAAAGGAATTCATGATCCTTTTGTTTTAAGCCTTGGATGTCCAGCCTTAGCTGTGTCATCCTTTTTGGAGGGTAAAATTGATTCAGGAATTTGTCTGATAACTGTCTCCATGTTTTTATGTTTGCTGTGGGTTGGTTATTTAACCACCTCTTAGCTTGATTTTTTACAGCAAATGGAAAAAGTAATAATCTGTAGACATCCTGATCCACTTCTTTATCACGTATTGTGTCAGCAATTTGTAAGAACTATGCCAGAAACTCAGTAGGTTCTTCCTGTGGAAGACCGGAATACTGGCAATTTTGCTGCACCACGATAATGAGCAGAGGATTTAGCTCAAAACGGCTTGCTTTGATGGGAGGTATACAGATGCTACTCCCATATGCAGCTGTAATGGGGTTGGCATATATGACTCCAGAGTCCTTCTGTACTGTTCATTTCCACTTATGTCCATGATAGAGAAAAGAGAATTGATATGAATTGCAAATAAATTATATTTTTTAAGGTAACCAAAATTAAAATAAGATAAAATAAAATAAAATAAAATAATTGAAAAATTGAATATAAATTAAAAAATTAGAAGAAATTGAAATAAAAGCAAATTGAAGACTAAATTAATTAATTAATTAAAAAGATTTTGAGATTAGCAATAAAAAAGATATGATTGAGGATTATTTTGGAAAAGATATGATTGAGAAGATATGATTGAAGAAATTAAAAAGATTTGAGTTGATTTTTTTTCTTTTAAAAAGATTTGAAAAGATCAATTTTTGAAATTAGAATTTTTACTTGATTAAAAAGAAGAGATATGATTTTGAAAATCTTTGACTACTTTAATGTTAAATTTGGAAAATTATGAGTAAAATAAGGAAAAGATATTTTTTTATTTTTAAATTTTAATGAGGAAAGAGAAAAACAACAAAACAACACTAAACTTAGAAATTTTAGATCAAAACAAAGAGAACAAACAAGAAAACTTGGAATATCAAGATGAACACCAAGAACACTTTGAAGATCAAGATGAACACCAAGAACAAATTTTTGAAAAATTTTTAAGTAAATAAAAGCACAAAAACACACCAAACTTCAAATTTTTAGAAAATCAAACACAAATTTTCGAAAAATTAAAGGAAAACACAAAGAAGACACCAAACTTATAATTTTTAAAGATCAAGAAACAACTAAGACTATGCAAATTCAAAAAATTAAAAGAAAGTAAAAGCTTGCAATTGACACCAAACTTAAAATATGAAACTAAACTCAAATAAAATACTCTAAACCAACAAAAATAAAATATTCCTAATCTAAGCAACAAGATAAACCATCAGTTGTCCAAACTCGAACAATCCCCGACAACGGCGCCAAAAACTAGGTGCACGAAATCACAATCACACTTTTGCAATTCCGCACAACTAACCAGCAAGTGCACTGGGTCGTCCAAGTAATACCTTACGTGAGTAAGGGTCGATCCCACGGAGATTGTCGGCTTGAAGCAAGCTATGGTTACCTTTTAACTCTTAGTCCGGATATCAATAATTCTCATATTTAATTGTAAAAAGTAGAAGAACATGAAATAAATACTTGTTATGCAGCAATGGAGAATAGGTTGAGGTTTTGGAGATGCTTTGTCTTCTGAATCTCTGCTTTCCTACTGTCTTCTTTTTCATGCACGCAAGGCTCCTTCCATGGCAAGCTTTATGTTGGGCATCATTGTTGTCAATGGCTACTTCCCGTCCTCCCAGTGAAAATGTTCCAAATGCACTATCACCACACGGCTAATCATCTGTCAGTTCTCGATCATGTCAGAATAGGATCCATTAATTCTTTTGCGTCTGTCACTACGCCCAACACTCGCGAGTTTGAAGCTCGTCACAGTCATCCCTTCCCAGATCCTACTCAGAATACCACAGACAAGGTTTAGACTTTCTGGACCTCAAGAATGACCACCAATAATTCTAGCCTATACTACGAAGGTTCCAATCTTAGATTAGAAACCCAAGAGATACACATTCAAGCTTGATAGCATGTAGAACGGAAGTGGTTGTCAGGAATGCATTCATAGGTGAGAATGATGATGAGTGTCACAGATCATCACATTCATCAGGCTGAAGTGCGAATGAATATCTTAGAATAGAGGCAAGCATGATAGAATTGAAAAGAGTAGTAATTGCATTAATTCATCGAAACACAGCAGAGCTCCTCACCCCCAACCATGGGGTTTAGAGACTCATGCCATAGAGAATACAATATAAAATGTGTAAAGTGTCATGAGGTACAAGATGAATTACTAAAAGTAGTTTTTATAGTAAACTAGTGACCTAGGGTTACAGAAAATGAGTAAGCTAGGGTGTTTAGTGTAAAAATCCACTTCCGGGGGCCCACTTGGTGTGTGCTTGGGCTGAGCATTGAAACTTTCATGTGTAGAGACTTTTCTTAGAGTTAAACGCCAGCTTTTGTGCCAGTTTGGGCGTTTAACTCCAGCTTTTATGCCAGTTCTGGCGTTAAATGCCAGAATTCTTAAGATGACTTGGAACACCAGTTTGGGCCATCAAATCTTGGGCAAAGTATGGACTATTATATATTTCTGGAAAGCCCAGGATGTGTACTTTCCAACGAAATTAAGAGCGCGTCAATTGGGCTTCTGTAGCTCCAGAAAATCTACTTCGAATGCAGAAAGGTCAGAATCCAACAGCATCTGCAGTCCTTTTTCAGCCTCTGAATCAGATTTTTGCTCAGGTCCCTCAATTTCAGCCAGAAAATATCTGAAATCACAGAAAAACACACAAAATCATAGTAAAGTCCAGAAAAGTGAATTTTAAATAAAAAATAATAAAAATATAATAAAAACTAACTAAAATATACTAAAAACATACTAAAAACAGTGCCAAAAAGCGTATAAATTATTCGTTCATCAATGATTTCATTTTAATTTTAGCTAATCCGGTACCTATATGAATTATCATCAATAACCTGATATCCTTGCTTGACTATGAGTTGATTATTCTTTAAACTTGTGAAATTTACTGTTAACTAGGAAACCATTATCATGCCCCCTATTTTAACTTCCTTTTTACTAACTCACTACTTTCACTTTCTAACTACCTTTTCACCTATCACCCAATTTTAACTCTCTAACTTCTCTTTTTGCTTTCTAACTAACTACTTTAACTTTCTAACTCAAGGCATGATTATTGTTTTTCCTAATTAACATGAATTCTACTTATATTATATTTTGGATTGTGATTTTTCACCTCAGATTTTTCCCTCAAATATAGTCCAAAATGTATATATATTTAACTCATTTAATAATTCTACTGCTCGTTTGCCTTTATGCTTACATTGATAAATCCTATTTGCCTACTTCTTTTCCTGCTTTTATTCTTCAATTATATCCTGGAATCTGCGCTTTTCAGGATGTCTGACCCTCAACGCAAAGGAAAAGGCAAAGCAACCACCGGCAAAAGGAAAAGAGGCGAATCCTCTATGTCCATTCTGGACATTTTGCATGATGACTCCTGGCGGGAAAAGCACTTTACCCCGCAGGAGAAAGCTGACCAGCTCCTCACTGCCAATGATCCAGTTAAATTTGCAAACAGATACAGTGAGCTAAAGTATCCAGTGTTTGCCACTTCCAGGAACCTGTACCTGGAAAGAACTCTAAAAATTTCAGAAGAACTACAGTAGTACACCTCCGAACAGATAAAAAAGAGAGGATGGTTCTTCTTGGAGAGAAACTTGACAGAGGTCAATGCTTCCTGGGTCAGACAGTTTTACTGCAACTATTTCAAGACTTCCGTGGATGTAGTGCACCTCAAAGGGAAACAGATTTTGGTCACTTTGGAAGCTATTGAGGACATCCTCCACCTTAAGCCTAAATCTGATCAGCCTGACGGTTACTAAAAGGCTGAAGAGGATATGCGCTTTATGAGATTTGACTGGGATGCTGTCAAGCAGAGAATAGCCCTTGATCCTACTGTCCCATGGGTCATGGGAAAGAACACAGTAATGTCTAAGGGAATAAAGCTGATTTATCTGAATGATGAGGCTCAGCTCTGGCACCAGATTCTGAGCAACTATGTGATGTCGAGCACTCATGAGATAGAGCTGCCCGCTGCTATGATCACCCTCATCTGGTGTGTGATGAAGGGTAAGGACCTGTATCTGCCACGTTTTATCCGGTATTATATGGCCAGGGTCCATGTCAGAGGCACTCTCCCTTTCCCTTATCTAGTCACCCAGCTAGGTTGTCGAGCCGACGTTCCTTGGGAGCTTGCTGATGAAAAGCTACCTGCTGTGGACTGCAAGAAGATTATCCCTCACAACAGGAATTTTCAAGCTTTAGGTTACAGACCCCCATTCCTCACCGCTTCTGATGAGACAGCCACACCTTCAGCTACCCCTTCTTCATCCACTGCTGCACCAGCTACCACCACTGCACCTCCACCTGCATCAGAGTCCATTTACCACTTCGTGCACCGCCTATTTTGGCAGCTGGACCAGATAGAGTGCCACAACCAACGGCGATATGAGAGATCTAAGCGTCGTAATAATCGACGCTATGAGCACCTCAAGTTGATGATCCAATCCGTCGGCGACATCCCCTCCGAGCCTGACACCCCTTCTGATACATCTGAGGTGGAGGAGGATGATCACGAGGAGGAGACACCTACCCAGGCTGAGCAGGCAGGACCAGAGCAGACTGCGCCACATCATGAGGAGCACCACCAGCTAAAGGCGGCAGACCCAGAGATTCATCTACAGTCCGCGCCTCCCCTGCAGTAGACAGATCCGCCTACACTTATCCAACCTGCAGACCCTTAGGCCACCACAGAGACTCCAGCAGCCCATCCTTCCGGTGATGACACTTCTTCACACCCAGCTTGAGTGAGCATCGAGGACGATGCTATATTTTAAGTGTGGGGAGGTCGCCATCCCTGGCGTATCTTTTTGGTGAACCACTACATACTCTTTTTATCTTATTTTGTTTATTTTTCTGTATTTTTTTTTATCTTTATTTTTATTTTTCAGTACTTGCACATTGTTCTTTTTCTGTATTTACTTTATTTCCGTATTTTGCACTTTAGTTTATATCTTAGACATTTAGTTTAGTTTGCAATTCTAAATTTATTAGTTATAGAATATGTGGATTAATTAGTATGGTTTACCCCTTTAGCATATGATAGTTGGTTTAATTGAAAATAAAAGGAAGTAAACTAGAGACTTTAGTAAATTAAAACAATCCACACACCTTGTATATATAGCATCACATGTTAGTTAGTTAACAACATTTCTTCAAGGAGGAACACTAAGATTTTAAGGACCACCCTAAGATTTACATTGAGAATAATGGGAACTCTTGATTTCTACTTGCATGACATACATAACTGATATATGATTTTTGAGTTGGAGAACACACAGCCTGTGAGTTTTGAGCTTAATTGTATGGTTACATTCGAACCATAAATTTCATTCCTGTGTGTTTTGCCCTTCTTTTTCATTCTGATGTTCTTTACTTTGTTTTAATCTATATGTCCAATATAGAATATAGATAGATACCAAGAGATGATTGAGGCCATCATTTGAATTTTTCCCCACTTATTCCAAATTAGCCTAACTTTTACATCACCCTTGTTAGCCCACTTGAGCTTTTTAATCCCCTCTTGTTCTATATCCACATTACTAGCCTTAACCAGAAAAATAAAATAAAAATCCCAAGTTGAATCCTTGGTTATCTTAAGATAAATATTGTGTACAATTTAAGTACGGGAAATTTTGTGGGAACATGGGATGATAGAAACAAAGTAGGAATTTAAAAAGAATAAGTTGTTTCAAAAACAAAATTTGGGAAGCATGCTCATGTGAAATCAAAACAATTGAATTGCCATGTGCATTGATGAAAAAAAATTATTTTCAGTATTTAAATAAGGGGATACAAAAATTCCCCGATTGCAAAATAAAAATCAATGCACATGGGGGCAAAATTTCAAAATTAAATTTAATGCATGAGCTTGTAATCCAAAATAGAAAATTTTTGGGTAAATTGGTTAAGGAACTTTAAATTTATATAAAGTATGTATGTTAGGTGAGATCTTGGACTAAACAATGATTCACTTATTAGCTCACTTGGCCTTAAACATATACCCTTACCTTTACCCTGGCCCCATTACAACCTTGAAAAAGACCTCATGATTTTTGTATGTCTATATTCCATAATTGTTGATTGGTTAGATGAAGAACAAAGTTTTAGAAAGCAAGAATAGAAAAAGAATAGAGTGATTAACCCAATAAACACTGAGTGACTAGAGAGTAAACACAAAATCCAGTAAGGGTTCAATAGCTCATCACCATATATCTCTGCTTAATTGTTAATTATCTTGCAAGTTTGTGAAATATTTTTACCCATCTCAATTGTAAAAGTGCTTTAACATTATCTAGGGTTTGGCTATGCATATATGATTCCTTGAGGATATGAATTAATTTAATTACATGTAAGCCCTATATACAAGTGAATAATAACTAGAATTGCATGACTCATTTAGGTAGCTTGCATATAGAATAGAATGCATTGCATGAAATTCTACCACCTTACCTTATTCTTTATCTTGGATTTAGCATGAGGACATGCTATTGTTTAAGTGTGGGGAGGTTGATAAACCCATATTTTATGATGTATTTTGTGCTCAATTTAAGTGATTTATTCGATCCTTCACCCACTTATTCATGTAATTTGCATGGTTTTACTTTCCCTTCCTTATTATGTGATATATGTAAAAAAACATGTTTCCTATGCTTTAAAAATATTAATTTTAATTGCCCTTTATTGTCACTCGATGCCGTGACTTGTGTGTCAAGTGTTTTCAGATCTCCCAAGACAGGAATGGCTTAGAGGACAGAAAGGAAACATACAAAAATGGAAGAAAAGCACAAAAATGGAGTTTTAAAAAAAGGGCAGTGACGCGAACGCATGGACGATGCGGCCGCGTGCCTAGCGCGAAAAGGCAGCGACGCGAACGCGTGACTGACGCGGATGCGTGGCTTGAGCAGAACGCAAATGACGCGTATGCGTGACTGAAGCGAACGTGTGACAAGGAAAACTCCCAGATGATGCGACCGCGTGACCCACGCGGACGCGTGACAGACACCACATGCAGAAAGTGCAGAAAACGCTCCTAGTGATTTTTGAAACCCTTTTTGGCCCAGATCCAAGTCCAGAAAGCATAGATTAGAGGTTATAAGGTGAGGGAATGCATCCATTCATGGAGAGATCATCAATTATTCACTTTTCATAATTTAGATGTAGTTTTTAGAGAGAGAGGTTCTCTCCTCTCTCTTAGGTTTTAGGATTAGGATTCCTCTTAAAGGATTTAGGATTTCAACTTCTTCTCAGGTTCAATATTCCTTTTACTTTATATTTCTCTTTTACTTTCAGATACTTTAATGCTTTTATTCAATTACTTATGTTGCCAAATTGGCTTATGAACCATTCATGTTAGGATTTTCTTTATTTAATATAAATTGAGGTATTTTAGATTTATGATTCTTATTTAGCTTTTTGTATTCTTGGCTTTAATTGATTAACTGGAGACTCTTGAGTTATCAAACTTATCGTGGTTGTTAATTGTTATTTTTGCTAATTGAATTGAATTCCCCTAACTCTAGTCCTTTCTTAGGAGTTGGATAGGACTTGAGGATCTAACTGATTAGTCCACTTGACTTTCCCTTACTTTAGTAAAAGTTAACTAAGTGGGATTAAAACTCAATTCTCATCACCATCGATAAGGATAACTAGGATAGGGCTTCCGAATTTTCATACCTTGCCAAGAGTTTTATTAGATATTAATTTATTAATTCCTGCAATTTATTTTCCTTGTTCAAACCTTTTAAAACCCAAAAACATTGTTTTCCATAACTAATAATAAGAACACCTCCCTGCAGTTCCTTGAGAAGACGACCCGAGGTTTGAATACTTCGGTTTATAAATTTTATTGGGTTTGTTACTTGTGACAACCAAACGTTTGTACGAAAGGATTTTCTGTTGGTCTAGAAGCTATACTACCCACGCGATTATATTTGTGAATTTCTTTACCGATAGGAAATTAGTTCGTCACTGAGCTACTTCTTCTTCAACCTTGTCTTGTACTTCATCTTCCTCTTCAGTTTCTTCCTCTTCAACTGGGGTGAGTTCTAATGGGCTTGGCTCCTCATGATTCCTCTCTTGCAGTGTGGTTCCGGACCTCAAAGTGATGGCATTGATGCCACCCTTGGGGTTCGGTAAGGGTTGAGAAGGAATTCTACTGGAGCTTGAAGGCTGGTTGGTGGAAGCAGGTAATGAATCTATTCGGGAGACGAGATAAAGTGGCATTCAGACTGTTTAGAGTAGAGTTCAGTGTAGTCTGTATGTCTTGTTGTCCTTGTGCAAGAGAACGAAGCATCTCGTCATTTGATGAGGAAGAAGGATAAGTGATCTAAGGGGTCTGTTGTTGATTATGCTGGGGTCCTTGGGATTGCCTAAGGTGAGGTGCTCTGTAAGGCTGGTTCTGATTCTGCTGTCTGTTGTTGTTATTCTACCTCTGATTTCTATTGTTGTCTCTGCCTCCTCTGTTATAGTTGTCCCTCCAGCCATGGTTGGTATTATCTCTCAAACCTTGGTTGGAGTTGTCCTGCCATCCTTGGTTGTAGTTCCCACCTTGGTTGTAGTTGCCGCCTTGTTGATTGTATCCTTGATTCGGGCGGTCATAAAAGTTATGAGTAGCTGCCACAGTGTTGTCTTCTTGTTGGATCTGCGGGCATTCATCAGTATAATGACTATAATCAGCACTGATTCTACATACTCTTTGGGGAACGAACTGTTGGCCTTGTTGTGGTGGGGAAGGCTGAGTTTGTTGTTGATTCAACTGCATCTGCATCAATAGGTTGGTCATTTCACATATACTTTGTATAAGAGCGGTAGTCTCACTGCTAGAGAAAACCTCTGCAACAGTATTTGAGTGGCTGTTTCTATGCCTGTGATTCCTAGTGGACTCAGCTAAGTCGCTGATCAGTTGCCATGCTTCATCTGCGGTCTTGTACTTTTTCAGAGAACCATTGCTAGCACCATCTAGGGTAGTTTTATCCCGAGGCTTTATGCCTTGAGTGAAGTAGCTGATCAACACTAACCTGTCAATCATGTGATAGGGGCATGCATCCAGAAGGTTCTTAAAGCGCTCCCAGTACTCATAAAGAGTCTCTGATTCTCCTTGGACAATGCACGAGATCTCTTTTCTCAATCTATCTGTAACTTCAGCTGGAAAGTATTTTTCCAGGAATTCTCTCATGAGCGTATCCCACTTGGTGACAGTTGCTTCAGGTTGGGAGTAGTACCACTTCCTCGCCTTTTCCTCAAGAGAAAATGGGAAGGCGGTTAACAGAATAGAAGTTTCATTTGCACCATGACGCCTTACAGTAGAACAGGCTGTCTGGAAATTCCTGAGGTGCTTTATAGGCTCCAGAGTAGGTAAGCCATGAAACTTGGGCATCAAGTTGATTAATGCAGTCTTCAGCTCAAAATCTGCAGCCAGAGTTGGATGATGCACTTGATATGGCTGCAGTGTAAAATCTAGAGCTCCAGCTTCCTGGAGAGTAATCCTCCTAGGTGCTGCCATTCTATCTACACGTGAATCAACAAAATCAATAGTAAAGGAGCTTGTTTCTCCCTCAGATGGTGGTTCAGATTCGCTCTCAGATGAGACTGGTGAATCGATAACAATCACTTCACCACCCTCTGAGGCTAACCTGCGCCGAGCTCGCCTAATATGTGAAAGAGTTTTTTCTATTTCAGGATCAAATACAGCTAAGCTCGGATCAGGCAGTGAACGCGTCATTCAATGAAAGAAACATATAGCTCATGGTAATAAAATAAAATAAAATATGCAAATAAAATAAAAATATGTACACTAATTAATAATTTAGCATACAATTGCAACTACTTGGCAATGGCGCCAAAAACTGATGCGTGGCAGAAGTTAGACCAATTCAGAGATTATAATATAATAGAACAGCATTGCGAGTATAGCTCTTAACCAGCAAAAATCCACCTCATCAATTTAGAAAGGTTGTCACAAAAATTTAGAATAAAAATACTGGGAGTATGAGTCCCAGGTCGTCTCCCAATGAGTTGCTAAAAAGGGTGCTAAGTTATTAATAAGGAGTTTTCTGAGAATTTTGAGAGTTGAATGACAGAAAATAAATAATTGTAATTAAGTGCTATGAAAATTAAAAGGGATTTATATTATTCAAAATAAAAAGCCTTGACTGGGGGAATGATTAATTGGAAGTTCTATCCTTGTTAGAATTCTCTCAAGCGTAGTATAAAGAGGTTGTTATTTTCACTTAGTTAACCCTTACTAAATAAAGGAAAGTCAAGTGATTGAGCTAACTCTTATTCGCAAATCCTAGTCTTCTCCCTTGGGAAGGTCTAGCGTTAGTAAATACAGAATTAGCCAACAACTTCAAATTTAACTAACCACTTGAGCATTCCAACTCAAGTGTCTCCTCTTAATCAACCCTATGTCAAGTTGGGAATCTACTCTCTTGACATGGATACCATCTTTGTTATTGGGAGTTTAGAATAGAAAAGAGACGTGATAATTTAAATAAAATAGAGATTCAAATTAATTAAAAGTAAAAGTAATCCTTTTCATTAACAATCCATGAAAATAATCTAATTGTAACTCTAATCAAGAATTAAGAATTTGGAATAAATAAAAGAAGTAAGAAAACAAACTAGAATAGTATCTTCAACGGAGGTGATGACTCTTCAATATCCAAAAGCAAAAGCAATAGACTATGAAACTGTGAATGTAAAGAAAACCTAGAGGAAGAGTGATTTCTCTCTAGATTTAGATCTAAAAATCCTAAAACTATCCTAATAAGAATATGTGAACATATCTTGAGTCCCTACATGTTCCCTGGCTTTATTCTGTGTTTTTGGGCCGAAAACTGGGTCAAAACGCGGCCCAAAATCGCCTCCAGCATTTTCTGTTATTTCTACAGATCGTGCATGTCACGCGTACGCATAAGTCACGCGTGCGCGTCATTTGGCGAATTTCCTTGTCACGCGTACGCGTCGTCCACGCATGCGCGTCTTTTGTGCAGACTAGAATCCACGCGTACTGTAATGACCCAATTTCTGGTACGTCATGATCATACTAGAAACTGAGCGCTACCAACTTGTCTTCCTAATTATTATCTATTATTTATTATATGAGCCTGATTCGTTGTTAAAAGCGTAGTTATTTTGCGAGATATTTTTTTTTTGAAAACATTTAGATTAATAAACAGAATCATTCATAATCAATTCACAACTGATAACAGATAAAACAGTTATAAACAACCACACATAAATACATCACAAGCAGTCAACAACATTCAGTGATCCAGCCTTTATTTAAGTATAGACTTTTAGTTAGGACACCCCTAGATATAGCTAGATAATTACTACATATATATACATATAACATCCCAGGTCCTAACCTGTTCAAGAGGTCCCTAAGCTGGCACCTAGGCTAGCCTAAACTCTATACTCACCTAGTCCCTCTAAACTACTAAAGTGAGGGAAAGTACGTTCTAAGTCTTCAAAACTCAAGTCAGGTGGAACGTCATCAAAAGATGGAACATTATCTACTACTCTTCTGCACGATCAACATTGCCATATGACGTCTCTCTGGTACCATATCAAGTAGCCACACAACAGGAGTCTCGTACATAGGATTTAGGTTAAAGTGCACATACGAACGGGGTGTAGACGTTGGCTGGTCTCACAGTATATACATATAAACAGAAAACGAGATTCACCCTAGACTCAGAAGACTACCTAGAGCGTAATCCTTTTTGCGAACGGTCGTCAGTGAGCTACGGAAGGGTACTCATGCTTCCATCTGAAGGGGGAAATAAGAGAGAAGGGGTATGAACTGGGGAGTTCTTAGTAGGGCCGCGGTTTTTAATTAAGTTCACTAATCTGTGTCGCTTAGCAGACATATAACAGAATATAGAGATGCAGTAAACAGAAGACAGATGAATAGAAAAAATAGAGTAAACTGAAAATAGATCACCAACAAAAGAATATAAGAAAGTAAAACACAAACACAGAGAATAGAATACAAACAAAGAAAGCATACATTCATACAACAATCATAATAGAGGAAATGCACAACCAAGTATGATGCATGTCTGTCCTATGCAGGCCATGAGCTCACGTGTCGATTTATACCCTACAGCCCGACATTACCTATGAACAAGTCCCAGATATGGCTTCCCTTTGTGACCTTAGTGCATATGTGTCGGTAGTAAGAATACCACTCCTTCGTGACTACCAGCAGTCGGCACAAAGCTTGACCCCATAATATACGCAAAAGGAGGAACAGTGATCCTCAGTTCGTGGGTGTCCCCGAGATCAACACAAAACAAAACAAAGATCCTCAATTCGTGGTCTCCGAGATCAATACACAAATAAAATAGAGATCCTCAGTTCGTGGGTTTCCCCGAGATCAACATACAACAAAACCGAGATCCTCAATTCGTGGGTTATACCCGAGATCAATACACAAATAAAATAGAGATCCTCAGTTCGTGGGTTTCCCCGAGATCCTCAATTCGTGGGTTATACCCGAGATCAGCACACAACAACACAACCGATCCTCAGTTCGTGGGTTATACCCGAGATCAGCATATAACAGTTAGTGGGTTATTCCCATAATCAGTGATTATCAATTCGTGGGTTTTTCATACACACGAAATAGTTAACAGTTCATAGGTTTCCCCGAGACCAATGATCATTCAGTTCGTGGGTACTACTACTCTTCTCTCTCTGTCTCTTTACTTTACTATGATTACTTTTTTCTCTGTATCTTTATTACTCTTTTTCTCTTTACCTCTTTACTATGCTCTGGTTACTCTATTTTCTGTGTTCTCTACTCTGCTCTGATTTCTCTGCTTAACGTATGTATTTAAAGCTTATGTAAATTTCGGTATGAATAGTTAGCCTGTCCCAAGTAAAGGTTCATTAAGTCTATAATGAAACAGTTTATCTTTTCATATTATACCTAACCCTAGTCGCAACTCAAGGACTAACTATGTTGTCCTAGTTCGTTCACTATTCTCTGTTTGTTTTTCTGGCGTTAAAACTTTGCAGACTTTTCATTTCTTTTTATCTTTTCTTTATCTTTTTATATTTCTTTTATCTTTGCCTCACTAATATGATCTTACCACTCCCTAAGTGTTTTATGAAGGTAATTATGAGATTCTGCACTTAAAGTTGTCTTTCTAAAGCTTTTACAGAAAATTGCCTTTTTCGTATTATTTTATTATTTTTATTAAAATATTATTTTTAATTAAATATTATTATTTAATATTTTATTATTATTTATTATTTTATTATTAAATTTTCGAAAATTAACTTTACTTTAACCTTTAACCTTTAAAATTTACTTTTTACCACCCGTAACTTTTAATATTTCTACTTTTACCACTCTAACTTTCAGAAATTACCAAATAACCCCTCAAACACCAAATTAATTACAACCTTCCCCTTCTTAAGATCTAAAAGGTGTTCTTCAATGTTCTTCACCACACTCAAAGTGTTCTTCGTGTTCTTCGAAAATTCTTCAGATTCTTTCTCTATTTTTACACATTTTTCAATCTTTTCAGCAACCGATTTTTAACAAAATTTAAAATAAAATTGCAGCCACTAAAGCCCCATCTTTTCCACATGATTTCAACACAAATTGAACCTCAATTTAAGCCTAGAGTTTCATTTTTCCAACTGCTCCAAGAACATGAACTTTAAAGCTTGAATTTCATCAAATTTCATCAAAATTTCACCAAAATTTCAACAAGAATTACTCATATAAACAATCAATTTCAAGCACAGACAAACCATATCATAATTACACAACTCAAACACAATCAATCAAGATTAAATTCGTCAAACCCTACCTGGTTTTGCTGCTCCAAATTTGGTTAGACTTTCAGGTGGTACTTAAGCACTTTTTTCTCCTAAATCGCATCAAGAACAACTTTAAATTCACAAACCCTCAACTGACCAAGTCTCTCTCAGCAAGTTAGCAAGGGATATATCACCTTAGAATTGATGGAAATTAATGCTTCTTGGCCCTCAACTCAAGCTAAGCAAGAGATCTAAGGAAAAAAATCAAGAAAACACTTGTTTAAGCATGTTTCCTTGAAAACCGAATTGAAGAGGGAGGGAGACAGCCATCTCACCTTATTTTCAGCCTTGATATGTTATATGGTTATGTAGAGGAAGAAGAGAGGATCATTTTGGTGAAATCGGAGTTTTGATTTGAGTTTTAGTTCTGAAGAAATCAACCTTTGAAGATTTAAGTGTCATGAAAGTTTCTCTCTTTTCTTTCTTCTCATTTTCGTCCAAAGGGAGTAAATGACCAGCCTTGGAGTGTCTTGGGGGTGTAGGGTGATTTGTGATTGGTTGTCTTGGAGGTGGATTAAAATAATATTAAAATATCTCAGGTGTATAACTACTAAAACTAGATGTATCGGAACACTTGTAAAAACATCTCTAAAAATTATTTTCTGAGCTACTAGCATAAATGACACTAGTAACATATTTATTATGAGAATAAAACATGTATAATGAGGCCTTAGCATTGCTAAAGTCATCAGAGAGTGCTGGTGCTAAGCTGCACCAATAAACTGTGAACCGGGTTAAACCGATTTCCCGTTTTTAACTAAAACAGACCAGGTAACATTATATTATCATTCTATCAGATTCTAATACTCATATAATGATAATATTATACTATTATCTCTCTCCTCTCATGAATCGAGTCTGGTTCATAAAACTGAGCCTATTTACGGAAACCAAAATCAAAACTCCTAACCGATACGGTTCAAAAACTAGGTTCTTCGCAATCGCATTATCGAGCTTGCCTCAGAAGAGGTTCTAGCATAAGGATGACATAATGACAATGAGGATTGAGATACTTTATGATATATAAGAGGCGTTCCCTCTACTGATCTTCAGGAGAAATCTGTGCCTTCAGAAAAGATCTCGCGTACTCGAAAATCGGGGTTGTTACATTCTACCCTCCTAAAAGAAAATTTTGCCCTCAAAATTTCAGCCGCATGAAAGAAATCCATCTTCAAGCGGTCTATTTACTTCAAGCCATCCTAATGAAGACATCGGTCTGTTCCTTACAGCATCCAAATCTCACACATCCATAGCCATGAAAATCATAACAGCTATGAGGATAGCTGTGGCTCACATCGATTCGTCATTCGGAGCTCGATTAAACTATGCCTATTCACAGTCATTGAGGTCTTATGTGTACCAAACAATCAATATTAAGGTGATCAGTCTTAATATCTCAAGTTAATCATGAACATTCCCAAAATGAGCACTCATAGACATCCATGCCAAATATATCTTGAAGATACCCTAACAGCATGAGACACACAACCAGAGTATGCAATGAAGCATAGTCAGTCCACTCCTTAGGCTCTACTGGGAATGAACTGCTCTGATACCAAATTGTAACGACCCAATTTCTGGTACGTTATGATCATACTAGAAACTGAGCGCTACCAACTTGTCTTCCTAATTATTATCTATTATTTATTATATGAGCCTGATTTGTTGTTAAAAGCATAGTTATTTTGTGAGATATTTTTTTTTGGAAAATGTTTGGATTAATAAACAGAATCATTCATAATTAATTCACACTGATAACAGACAAAACAGTTATAAACAACCACACATAAATACATCACAAGCAGTCAACAACATTCAGTGATCCAGCCTTTGTTTAAGTATAGACTTTTAGTTAGGACACCCCTAGATATAGCTAGATAATTACTACATATATATACATATAACATCCCAGGTCCTGACCTGTTCAAGAGGTCCCTAAGCTGGCACCTAGGCTAGCCTAAACTCTATACTCACCTAGTCCCTCTAAACTACTAAAGCGAGGGAAAGTACGTTCTAAGTCTTCAAAACTCAAGTCAGGTGTTATGTCATCAAAAGATGGAACATTATCTACTACTCCTCTGCACGATCAACATTGCCATATGACGTCTCTCTGGTACCTCATCAAGTAGCCACACAACAGGAGTCTCGTACATAGGATTTAGGTTAAAGTGCGTATACGAACGGGGTGCAGACGTTGGTTGGTCTCATAGTATATCTATACCAATATATAAAGGCAATACCAGAGTTTGGTGTCCAATTTTGGTAGACATCATTTGCCCTCAAATAATTTATTTTACAAACTAAAATTATGGACAAAATAGTAAAAATACATTTTTTTTTTTAATTAAAAATCATTAACCCACAAAAAAGTCAAATAACTACCCACTAAAATAAAAACAGTTTTGTTACTTCTATTAACTTCCCACTAAAATGAAAACAGTTCTGTTACTTCTATAAATATAACAACACATCTTCCATTTCCTCCATCCACTGTAGTTTGGATTTTACTTTTCTATATTTTTCTTGTTGTTTGGTTCTTCTCCTTCCATTGCCTCCATCCTCTTTCATTGCATTCATCCACTGCAGTTACAAATTTTATTCAGTTACTACTTTTACGCATAACATTCACTTATATCTCTTCTTCTCTTTAGTTTACTTATCTAATCTATATTTCAGTCATTTCTCTGCTTTTTTAATTTATTCCCAACTTTTGACGAATGAAAACAGTACTGTATCTCCTTTTGTTTTTATCAATTTATATTAGATTGATATATAACATTTAAATGTGGCAAGATAAGAACTATGTTATACATTTTTTATTGTTTTAATCTTTATGATTATTTTTTTCTCTTTATTTTTCTATCTCATGAGCCATGTAAGTTTTAATTTATTATTTTTCATATATATTATACGTCTAATAACAATATATAGAGTCAATACAGAGAATTGACTATGAGTTTGGTGTCTAATTTTTTGGACTATGTTAATCCTACAATAAACTATTTTGGAAACTTAATTATAAGGACAAAATAGACATAAAATTTGTTTTGAAAAATCCAATAACTTCCTACTAAAATGACAGTTTTAAAAAATGTAAGACAGTCTGCAAATTACTAATAAATAAAAAGAAAATGAACTGGTATGAATATCAATATCTTCACATTCTTCATCATCTTCATGCTTTGTTTAATTCTATGTTAGTTTTAGTATATATCGTTTGTTTTATCAATATCTTCATGCTTTGTTTAATTCTATGTTAGTTTTAGTTTATATAATTTGTTCTGTCAATGTCTTCGCATTCTTTATCATGTTCATATTTTGTTTAATTTTATATTAATTTTAATTTATATCCTTTTGTTTTGAGTACTTATCCTTTCAGTAGTTTAGTTTTTACTTTTTTGTATTTTTCTTGCTATTATGTTATTCTCCTTTCTTCAACACTCTTGCCTTCGTCTTCTTCCATTGCCTTCATCAACTGCAGTTGTTAATTTCATTCAGTTTTACAGCGGTTACTACTTTTACATATAACATCCACTTATATCTTTTCTTCTCTTTAGTTTACTTATCTAATCTATATTTTCAATCATTCCTCTGCCTTTTCAATTTATTCTCAACTTTTGACGTATCAAAATACTACTATGTCTTTTTTTTTATCAATTAATGTAGAAAGAAATATTTTTTTTGTCTTATCAATTTGATGCAGAAAGAAAACAGTTTCTTTTTATTTGATATGTGTTTTATGTTTTTTATATGTCCTTATCTATCACTAATTGAATGAAAGAATTCCATAAATATTTTGTTAACTTATAGAAAATTAAAATATTTTTAGAATTATAGAATTATGCATGAAGATAAATAATAGTGTTTTAAATACAAATTTTTATCTCGACTTCAAATTAAATACTATTAAAAATAAATAACTAAACTTAATAACGTTTATAAATAGTTAATTTGTAAATAATGTTTTTAAATTTTTATTTTGATTTATACGTTCTAAAAGTTAATTTGATAATTTGGATAAAAATTTTAAATGCTTTATGTCTTACTTCTTTTAGCGAAACTTCAACAACTCATAAAAGTTAATATAATAGATGGTTATAAATCAAAGTGATAGACAAGATTAAAAATTGCGATAATAATACTTGGTAATAATTAATTACGGTCGGGTGAAAAGAAGGTGGAAGAAGAAGAAAAAAATGAGAAAGGAAAATAAGGAAATATAATAATGGCGATCAGATAATGATAAATATGTGTTTAGAGAAAGATAGTAAGAGAAAGAATAATGTTTAATATAGTAAGGGGATATAATAAAAATATAAATTAAAAATTTTAAAAATGATGAGATTAAAAAAATTTAAAAATGAAATATAAAATTTAAAAAAATAAAATATTTTTTAACAATTGGAATTATGCACGAAGATAAAGAGTCTTTTGAATATAAATTTTTATGTCGGTCTCAAATTAAATACTATTAAAAATAAATAATTAAACTACTTAATAACGTTTATAAATATTAAATTTGTAAATAATATTTTTAAATTTATATTTTGATTTTGTTACACATAATTTTTAATTGAATAATATTGAAGTAATTAAATTATTAATTTTGTCTACCACAATATTATTTATTTTGCATATTGGCTAAGTTATATGATTGGCATATATATATAGTACGCAAGAAAATTCACACCCATCAAAGATTCGTTAAAAACATTAATATGTTAATTTCCTAAACTATCTAAGCTATTAATTATGTAGAGTACTTGATTTGATATTTAATTATATAGAGTACTATGGTTGACATTTATTAATTTCATAAATTGTATTGCAAAAAAATTAGCTAATTTTATATTATTTGTTTGTCACATAATTAACATATAACAGATAAAAAAAGACTATACCTATCAGTAGAATGAAAAATTCTCACACATATTTTGTTTACTCTTTTAGCGAAACTTCAACAACTCATAAAAGTTAATATAATAGATGGTTATAAATCAAAGTGATAGACAAGATTAAAAATTGCGATAATAATACTTGGTAATAATTAATTACGGTCGGGTGAAGAGAAGGTGGAAGAAGAAGGAAAAAATGAGAAAGGAAAATAAGGAAATATAATAATGGCGATCAGATAATGATAAATATGTGTTTAGAGAAAGATAGTAAGAGAAAGAATAATGTTTAATATAGTAAGGGGATATAATAAAAATATAAATTAAAAATTTTAAAAATGATGAGATTAAAAAAATTTAAAAATGAAATATAAAATTTAAAAAAATAAAATATTTTTTAACAATTGGAATTATGCACGAAGATAAAGAGTCTTTTGAATATAAATTTTTATGTCGGTCTCAAATTAAATACTATTAAAAATAAATAATTAAACTACTTAATAACGTTTATAAATAGTTAATTTGTAAATAATGTTTCTAAATTTTTATTTTGATTTTATTACACATCATTTTTAATTGAATAATCTTAAAGGATTTATATATTTATTTTTATGGTCAATAAATCTGACAGTTTTCTAAGGCTAAAGAAGTTATTGATAAGAAGATGTATGATGAATTACGAAATATTTTTGTCAGATACACAATTTTGTCACATGATTAACATATAAAAGATAAAAAAAGTCTACACCTACCAATGGTAGAATAAAAAATTTTCACGCATATTTTGTTAATTTCTTTTTTATTATTTGTAATCTATTTTATATTAGATAATATTATTTTTTATTGATTATTAGTTTGACATATAACACAATAAATGTAGCAATATAAAAACTTTGTTAATTGATTTTTCAAATAATATAGTGACCTAAGATAAGAAATTTGTTAATTGATTTTGTTAATCTCTTTTTTATTTTTAATGTATTTTATATTAAATAATATTATTTTTTATTGATTATTAGATAAACATAAAATATTTAAATATGGTAAAATAAGAACCGTGTTATACATTTTGTATTGTTTCAACCTTAATGATTATTTTCTTCTCTTTATTTTTCTATCTCATGGACTATGTAATAAGTTTTAATTTATTATTTTTCCTATATATATATTCTATTTTTTAAACCATTTTATTTTAATAGATTTTTTAATTAATTTATTTTATTGTATTTTTCTTTTACTTTAAAAACTTTAGGGGTCTAATGATTTTCCGTTTAAACAATTTCAATTATACAATCAAAAAGTAGTTCAAGAGAATAGGTTTGAATTTTGGTAATTTATTAAGTCTAATTTTTATACAAAAGGTTAAAAATATTCTGAATTTAAAAAACTATTTAATAATAAAATTGAGTTTGTTCAAAATCGTAGATAGAGAAAAAAAGTTAAAATTTTTTAACTAATTACAAAAATTTAGCACCATCAAAGCCATTAAATTTGAGTATATTAAGTGAGGATTAATAAGAAACAAACCAGAACAATAAATCTAAAAGTTTTCAAAACTATTTTATGAACAAACAAAATAAGAAACAAAATAATAAAAATATTCACATTAGATTATGAAAGTTAATCTCATCCTTATAATACAATGGCATTATTTCAAACACATGTAAAATAAAATAATAAAGTGAACTTAAATTAATGTGCACAATAAAATAAATGTAAAACTTAGATAGTAGCAGTCAAATATGAATAGCAATGGTTGCCTTTTGTCCCAATGTACTATATTAAATTGCGACTTAAATTTATAATTATTAGTTTAAAAACTTACAATTATGTATTTTTTTATTATTTTAGTTAAAAGTAATATATATTGATATTGTTTTTTAGGATTATTGACATCAAATTTTGATAATTTGAAAAAAAATTAAATGCTTTATATCTTACTTCTTTTAACAAAACTTCAACAACTCATAAAAGTTAACAGAACAGATAGTTATAAATCAAAGTGATAGACAAGATTGAAAGTTGCGATAATAATACTTGGTGATAATTAATTACGGTCGGGTGAAGAGAAGGTGGAAGGAGAAGAAAAAAATGAGAAAGGAGAACAAGGTAATATAATAATGGCGATGAGACCATGACAAGTATGTGTATAAAGAATAATAATAAGAAAAAAAAGTGTTTGATATAATAAAGGGATATAATAAAATATAAATTAATAATTTTGAAAAAATAACAAAATTAAAGATAATTTAAAAAAATTAAATATAAAATTAAAAAAAATTAAAATATTTTTTATCAATTAGAATTATGCATGAAGATAAATAATAGTGTTTTAAATACAAATTTTTATCTCGACTTCAAATTAAATACTATTAAAAATAAATAACTAAACTTAATAACGTTTATAAATAGTTAATTTGTAAATAATGTTTTTAAATTTTTATTTTGATTTTTTTATGCATAATAACAACATAATAAATTTGTTTAATATCTTATTTAATTTAAATTTATAAATTTTATACGTTCTAAAAGTTAATTTGATAATTTGGATAAAAATTTTAAATGCTTTATGTCTTACTTCTTTTAGCGAAACTTCAACAACTCATAAAAGTTAATATAATAGATGGTTATAAATCAAAGTGATAGACAAGATTAAAAATTGCGATAATAATACTTGGTAATAATTAATTACGGTCGGGTGAAGAGAAGGTGGAAGAAGAAGGAAAAAATGAGAAAGGAAAATAAGGAAATATAATAATGGCGATCAGATAATGATAAGTATGTGTTTAGAGAAAGATAATAAGAGAAAGAATAATGTTTAATATAGTTAAGGGATATAATAAAAATATAAATTAATAATTTTGAAAAAATAATAAAATTAAAGATAATTAAAAAAATAAAATATTTTTAACAATTGAAATTATGCATGAAGATAGAGAGTGCTTTGAATATAAATTTTTATCTCGGCTTCAAATTAAATACGAATTAAAAATAAATAATTAAACTTAATAATGTTTATAAATAGTTAATTTGTAAATAATGTTTCTAAATTTTTATTTTGATTTTATTACACATCATTTTTAATTGAATAATCTTAAAGGATTTATATATTTATTTTTATGGTCAATAAATCTGACAGTTTTCTAAGGCTAAAGAAGTTATTGATAAGAATATGTATGATGAATTACGAAATATTTTTGTCAGATACACAATTTTTATAATCTCCTATTTTATTTATTAATTATTCTTATATTTTGATATTTAAAACGAAAAAATAAGCATTCTCATTTATTCTATTTTTCACTATTTATAAAAAAATAAAGAACTCTTCGTATTTAGATTTATATTTTGGCCTACTACTTAAAAAAGATGAAGACAAATATAAATATCCATGATATTTAAGTAAAAATTATTTTTTGTAAATAATCAACATGTATTTTGATTTATATATACTTTTTTGAATCAAAATAATGTTATTATCATTATTTTTTGAATGATATTTTAGTTTATAATAATTTTAATTTTAATAAAATATAATATAAATAAAGTCACATCAACATTAAAATAAAAAAATACTTATCTAATAAATTTAAAAAATGAATAATAAATTAACAAAAAGATAATATTAATTTCTTAAAAACAATAGAAAAGCGGCTGAACAGGCACGTTAGTGCCTGTTGAGCCGCTAGTATACATATAAATAGAGAACGAGATTCACCCTAGACTCAGAAGACTAGCTAGAGCAGAATCTTTTTTTTGAACGGTCGTCAGTGAGCTACGGAAGGGTACTCATGCTTCCATCTGAAGAGGGAAATGAGAGAGAAGGGGTAAGAACTGAGGAGTTCTTAGTAGGGCCGGGGTTTTTATTTAAGTTCATTAATCTGTGTCGCTTAGCAGACATATAGCAGAATATAGAGATGCAGTAAACAGAAGACAGATGAATAGAGAAAATAGAGTAAACTGAAAACAGATCACCAACAAAAGAATATAAGAAAGTAAAACACAAACACAGAGAATAGAATACAAACAAGGAAAGCATACATTCATACAACAATCATAACAGAGGAAATGCACAACCAAGTATGATGCATGTCTGTCCTATGCAGCCCATGAGCTCACGTATTGGTTTACACCCTGCAGCCCAACATTACCTAGGAACAAGTCCCAGATATGGCTTCCCTTTGTGTCCTTAGTGCATATATGTCGGTGGTAAGCATACCACTCCTTCGTGACTACCAGCAGTCAGCACAATGCTCGACCCCATAATATACGCACAAGGGGAAACAGTGATCCTCAGTTCGTGGGCGTCCCCGAGATCAACACACAAACAAAAAAAAAGATCCTCAGTTCATGGGTTTCCCTGAGATCAATACACAAATAAAATAGAGATCCTCTGTTCGTGGGTTCCCCGAGATCAACATATAACAAAACAGAGATCCTCAGTTCGTGGGTTATACCCGAGAACAGCACACAACAACACAACCGATCCTCAGTTCGTGGGTTATACCCGAGATCAACATATAACAGTTAGTGGGTTATTCCTATAGTCAATAATTATCAATTCGTGGGTTTTTCCCACACACGAAATAGTTAACAGTTCATAGGTTTCCCCGAGACCAATGATCATTCAATTCGTGGGTACTACTACTCTTCTCTCTCTGTCTCTTTACCCTACTCTGATTACTCTTTTCTCTGTATCTATATTACTGTTTTTCTCTTTACCTCTGTAGTATGCTCTGGTTACTTCATTTTCTGTGTTCTCTACTCTGCTCTGATTTCTCTGCTTAACGTATGTATTTAAAGCTTATGTAAATTTCGGTATGAATAGTTAGCCTGTCCCAAGTATAGGTTCATTAAGTCTATACTGAAACAGTTTAACTTTTCATATTATACCTAACCCTAGTCGCAACTCAAGGACTAACTATGTTGTCCTAGTTCGTTCACTATTCTCTGTCTGTTTTTCTTTCGTTAAAACTTTACAGACTTTTCTTTGCTTTTTATCTTTTCTTTATCTGTTTATCTTTCTTTTATCTTCACCTCACTAATATGTTCTTACAACTCCCTAAGTGTTTTATGAAGGTAATTATGAGATTCTGCACTTAAAGTTGTCTTTCTAAAGCTTTTACAAAAAACTGCCTTTTCTGCATTATTTTATTATTTTTATTAAAATATCATTTTAATTAAATATTATTATTTAATATTTTGTCATTAAATTTTCGAAAATTAACTTTACTTTAACCTGTAACCTATAAAATTCACTTTTTACCACCCGTAACTTTTAATATTTCTACTTTTATCACCCTAACTTTCAGAAATTACCAAATAACCCCTAAAACACCAAAATAATTACAACCTTGCCCTTTTTAAGATCTAAAAGGTGTTCTTCAATGTTCTTCACCACACTCAAAGTGTTCTTCGTGTTCTTCATAAATTCTTCAGATTATTTCTCTATTTTTACCCGTTTTAAAATCTTTTCAGCAACCGATTTTTACCAAAATTCAAAATAAAATTGCAGCCACTAAAGCCCCATTTTTCCACATGATTTCAATACAAATTGAACCTCAATTTAAGCCTAGGGTTTCATTTTTCCAGCTGCTCCAAGAACATGAACTTTAAAGCTTGAATTTCAACAAATTTCATCAAAATTTCACCAAAATTTCAACAAGAATTACTCATATAAACAATCAATTTCAAGCACAGCCAAACCATATCATAATTACACAACTCAAACACAATCAATCAAGATTAAATTCGTCAAAACCTACCTGGTTTTGCTGCTCCGAATTCGGTTAGACTTTCAGGTGGTCCTTAAGCACTTTTTCCTCCTAAATCACATCAAGAACAACTTTAAATTCACAAACCTTCAACTGACCAAGTCTCTCTCAGCACGTTAGCAAGGGATATATCACCTTAGAATTGCTGGAAATTAATGCTTATTGGCCCTCAAGTCAGGCTAAGCAAGAGATCTAAGGAAAAATATCAAGAAAACACTTGTTTAAGCATGTTTCCTTGAAAACCGAATTGAATAGGGAAGGAGACAGCCATCTCACCTTATTTCCAGCCTTGATATATTATATGGTTATGTAGAGGAAGAAGAGAGGATCATTTTGGTGAAATCAGAGTTTTGATTTGAGTTTTAGTTCAAAAGAAATCAAGCTTTGAAGATTTAAGTGTCATGAAAGTTTCTCTCTTTTCTCTCTTCTCATTTTCGTCCAAAGGGAGTAAATGACCAGCCTTGGAGTGTCTTGGGGGTGTAGGGTGAGTTGTGATTGGTTGGCTTGGAGGTGGATTAAAATAATATTAACATATCTCAGGTGTATAACTACTAAAACTAGATATATCGGAACATTTGTAAAAACATCTCTAAAAATTATTTTCTGAGCTACTAGCATAAATGACACTAGTAACATATTTATTATGAGAATAAAACATGTATAATGAGGCCTTAGCATTGCTAAAGTCATCAGAGAGTGCTGGTGCTAAGCTGCACCAATAAACTTTGAACCAGGTTAAACCGATTTCCTGTTTTTAACTAAAACAGACCAGGTAACATTATAATATCATTCTAGCAGCTTCTAATACTCATATAATGATAATATTATACTATTATCTCTCTCCTCTCATTAATCGAGTCTGGTTCATAAAACTGAGCCTATTTACAAAAACTAGAATCAAAACTCCTAACCGATACGGTTCAAAAACTAGGTTCTTCACGATTGCGTTATCGAGCTTGCCTCAGAAGAGGTTCTAGCATAAGGATGACATAATGACAATGAGAATTGAGATACTTTATGATATATAAGAGGTGTTCCTTTTACTGATCTTCAGGAGAAATCTGTGCCTTCATAAAAGATCTCGCGTACTCGTAAATCGGGGTTGTTACACGTACGGGTCAGGCACGCGCACGCGTCGCTGTAAATTCCTCCATTCCACACACTCGCGTGAGCCATGCGTGCGCGTCGGTGCTCGCTGGTCATCTCCTTAGTTTCTTGTGTTCCTTCCATTTTTGCAAGCTTCTTCTCCATTCTCTAAGCCATTCCTGCCCTATAAAGCCTGAAACACTTAACACACGGATCACGGCATCGAATGGTACAAAGGAGAATTAAAATACACAAATTAAAGATCTCTAGGAAGCAAGTTTTCAACCATAAAACAAAACTAGGAAGGGATTATAAAATCATGCAAATCATATAAATAAGTAGGTAAAGACTTGATGAAACCGCTCAAATAAACACAACATAAACCATAAAATAGTGGTTTATCAATCCACGCGTACGCGTGCATGACGCGTACGCGTGGAAGTGGTTGACGCTCCTTTTAAAAGAGAGCGCTACATTTATTTACTCAGCGTTTTCGGGCAGATTCAAATTTGGAGATAAAGTTTTGTAATCGACGCGCAGGCATGCATGACACGCACACGTCGATGGAGCACTTGGGAGGCACCACGCGAACGCGTGGGTAGAGCTGAAGCTTGGAATTGGTATTTTGCTACCCACGCGAATGCATAGAGGACGCGCACGTGTGGGCAGCATTCATTAAGTAAACATAGCGCTCGATAAGAAAATGCTATTGAAGCACGCGTACGCATGAAAGGGCCGCGCGAGCATGTTGGGAGCTGAAAGTTGATGGTGACGCGTACGTATCGATAAGCAAAAACGCAAAAGGACGCCCACGCGCAGGGGACGCGCACGCGTGCATGAATGAATGCTGCGCTCACTTTGAGAAAGCAACGTTCCCCTGTAAGATGCATAATGAGAGGAACTTTTGCGTGGTCTAGAAATTTGCGGATAAGTCCTCGTTGCAAGTATAGTTTCTAAACCTTCAAAAGTCCTTTCATACAAACGTTGTGGTTGTCATAAGTAACAAACCCCTAAATAAATTGATAACCGAAGTATTCAAACCTCGGGTCGTCTTCTCAAGGAATTGCAGGGAGGTATGTTCTTATTATTGGTTATGAGTTTGTAAATTGGGGTTTTGGAAGTAAGGAGGGAATATGTTATATGACAAGTAAAATAAAATAATAATAAAATCTCTAGGCAAGGTATAAGAATTGGAATTCCTATCCTAGTTATCCTTATCAGGTGTGAAGAGAATTGGGTTTTAATCCCACTTGGTCAGCCTTTATTAAACAAAGGAAGGTTAAGTGGACTGATTAGCTTCATTCTCAAGTCCTAGTCAACTCCTGTGGAGAGACTAGTGTTAGAGCAATCCTAGCTCAAGCAGAATCTGCCAATTTCAATCACTTGCTGAGTTTGATAACTCAAGTACTACCAATCACTTGACCAAAGCCAAAAGGAAAAAAATATCTAAATTAAATTAAAAGAATCAATATAAATAAAGCAAAGTAATCTTAAATCTGAAAATACCTCGAATTGCATTAACAAAAGAAATTAAATCTGGCATAGATGTTCATAAATTAAATTGAGAAAATAAATAAAAAGAACATTGAACCTGGGATCGAGAGTCACTCCTAAAACTAAGAGAAAACTTAAATCCTAATCCTAAGAGAGAGGAGAGAACCTATCTCTCTCTCTAAAAACTACATCTACTCCTAAAATTATTGGTCTAGAAATTTGCGGATAAATCCTCGTTGCAAGTATAGTTTCTAAACCTTCAAAAGTCCTTTCATACAAACGTTTTGGTTGTCACAAGTAACAAACCCCTTTGAAATTGATAACCAAGTATTCAAACGTCGGGTCGTCTTCTCAAGGAATTGCAGGGAGGTATGTTCTTATTATTGGTTATGAGTTTGTAAATTGGGGTTTTGGAAGTAAGGAGGGAATATGTTATATGACAAGTAAAATAAAATAATAATAATAAAATCTCTTGGCAAGGTATAAGAATTGGAATTCCTATCCTAGTTATCCTTATCAGGTGTGAAGAGAATTGGGTTTTAATCCCACTTGGTCAGCCTTTATTAAACAAAGGAAGGTTAAGTGGACTGATTAGCTTCATTCTCAAGTCCTAGTCAACTCCTGTGGAGAGACTAGTGTTAGAGCAATCCTAGCTCAAGCAGAATCTGCCAATTTCAATCACTTGCTGAGTTTGATAACTCAAGTACTACCAATCACTTGACCAAAGCCAAAAAGGGAAAAAATATCTAAATTAAATTAAAAGCATCAATATAAATAAAGCAAAGCAATCTCAAATCTAAAAATACCTCGAATTGCATTAACAAAAGAAATTAAATCTGGCATAGATGTTCATAAATTAAATTGAGAAAATAAAGAAAAAGAACATTGAACCTGGGATTGAGAGTCACTCCTAAAACTAAGAGAAATCTTAAATCCTAATCCTAAGAGAGAGGAGAAAACCTCTCTCTCTAGAAACTACATCTAAATCTTAAAATTGTAAATATGAGAGCATCATTATGAATGGATGCATTCCTCCACTTTATAGCCTCTAATCTATGTTTTCTGGGGCGAGAACTGGGTCAGAAACAACCCAGAATTCGCTGGTTGTGAATTCAACATGCTGAATTTCCGTCACTACGACGCGTCCGCATGGAGCATGCAGTCTCGTCGCCTAGCTTCAGGGTAACTACGGCATATTATATATCAAATCGAAGCCCCAGATGTTAGCTTTCCAACGCAACTAGAACCGCATCGTTTGGACCTCTGTAGCTCAAGTTATGACTGTTTGAATGCGAAGAGGTCAGGCTAACAGCTTTGCAGTTTCTTCAACTTCTTGTACTCCTTCCACTTTTGCATGCTTCTTTTCCATCCTCCAAGCCATTCCTGCCCTATAATCTCTGAAAGCACTTAACACACATATCAAGGCATCTAATGGTAATAAGAGAGGATTAATAATAAGAAAATATAAGATCAAAGAAGCTTGTTTTCAATTAAAGCACATAATTAGGAAGGCAAATGTAAAACCATGCAAATAGTATGAATAACTAGGTAAAGAGTAGATAAAAACCACTCAATTGAGCACAAGATAAATCATAAAATAGTGGTTTATTAACCTCCCCACACTTAAACATTAGCATGTCCTCATGCTAAGCTCAAGAGAAGCTAAAAAGATAAAGAGGAATGGTAGAATGTATGAAATGCAACCTATCTATAAGAATGCAACTACATGCAAAATGTTTCTACCTACTTGGTTAAAAATAAATAAATTTTCCAAGACAAATATAAATCAGATTCCACTAATTCAAATCATACAAAATAAGGTACAAGTAAACTTGTAAGAAGATAGCTCATGAAAGCAGCGAACATAGAATTTAGCACTGAACCCTTACTGGTAGTGTATATCACTCTAACTCTCAAGTGTCTAGGGTCAATCACTCTACTCTTCTCTAATCATGCTTTCTAAACTTTGTTCTTCATCTAACCAATCAACATTATTTAATGTACCAATGCAAACATCATGAGGTCTTTTCAAGGTTGTACTGGGGCTAAGGTAAAGGTAAAGGATATATGTATGGCCAAGTGAGCTATAATATGAATCTTTAATTAACCTAAACTTTCACCTAACATACATATACTCTATATAATTCTAATTCATGCCTAGCTACCCAAGATTCCCACTTTTACATCACATACTCATGTGTCAATTTTTTCTTTTTAATTTATCACATGTGCATTGATTTTTTTCATTAAGTCAACATTGGGGTAATTTTGTCCCCTTATTTATTTATTTATATTATATATATATTTTTTTCTTTTCTCGTTTTCTTTTCATTTCTTTTCTCTTTTTTTTTTGAATCATAAAAGCAAATATAACTTATCAATGCATATGGATTTTTCATTATTTTTCATTATTTTTCTATTTGGGTTTTTCATGAGTAGGTTCCCAAATTTCTCATATTCAAATAAATTAAAAACATGATGCATTCCCTTATCAACCCATGTTCCCACAATTTTTCCACACTTAATTGTTACACAATCTCTATCTTAAGCTAACCAAAGATTCAATTGGAATATTTAATTGCTTTTCTGCTTTAAGGCTAGTGATGTGGTAAAATACAGAACAAATGGGGATTAAAAAGGCTCAAAGTGGCTGAGAAGGATGATTTAAAGGGTAGGCTTATTTGGGATAAGTGAGCTAAAATCAAACAATGGCCTCAATCATATGCAAGCATGTAAATACACTAAATATTGGACATATAGAATGGAACAAGGCTAAGGTTGCAATTATAGAGAAGAAAACACACAAGAATAAAATATTTATGGTTAAATGATGTAACCATGTAAATGAGCTCAAAATCTCACAGGTTGTGTGTTCTTTGGCTCAAAAACCATGTTCCAAATACAACTTCAAACAAGTTTTAACATAAAAAATTTTTTTTTTCAATTTAAATTAGTGAAATTTTTCAAAGATAGGGTCTTAAAAGAATTTTATTACTTTAACCAAGTAGTAACTAGATGCATAAAATTAAACAAATATGCAAATGCAACAACTAATTTAACAAAGAAAATTAAATATTGGTGCTAAAATATGAAGTGACTAACCCATGGAAGTCGGTATCGACCTCCCCACACTTAAAGATTGCACCGTCCTCGGTGCATGCAGAGATTTGCAGGTGGATGGGTTGTTTCAACTGTTGCTTTTCTCTAAGGAATGTGCAGATGGACTTATCTGTCTCCCCCTGTAAACGTCTTCCGGTTCCCTTCTGGGTGGCCATCCTGAAAAAAAAGGGAAGAAAAAGTAACCCAGTAATAAAGATAAGAAAATAAATGAAGTATGGGTGGGTTAATGCCAAATGATAATGGTCTCATTTACATGGAAGTTTCAACATGTACGTGAGAAAACAATAGAAGCCATGGCATGCCAGTGGTATAAAATTTGTAACATAGGGGAGGAGTGTAGGTAATGGAAGTATCAATACAAGCTCATGTCAATGCAAATGGAGTGCAAGTATCATAAAAGATTAGCATTGGCTGATAATTAATATCATCCCACAGTGTAAAACAAGTTACCAAAATAAATTCAAGAAAAGATACAACAGTTGAATAAAAAATTTTTAACACCAATAGAAAAATAAAAAATTCAGAAAAGAAAATAAAAATATGCACAAATTTAAAATGCAATGAATGAAAATATGTAAATAAATTAAATAAAATAGAATGGAGGTGAAAGAAAATAAGAAAGGAAGAAGAAAGAAAAAAGAAAAGATAAGAAAAATAAGGATTAGAGAAGAAAAGATAAGAAAATTGGCTGATCTGGATATTCTGTGCGCCGCTTGTGACGCGGACGCGTGAGTGACGCGGTCGCGTGGTTCGCGATAAGGTCAGGTGACGCGGACGCGTGGGTCACGCGATCGCGTGGCCTGTTTTGTGCGATTGGCGTGAGTGCAGCCTCGCAGTCGCGCAACTCTCTGTTCGAAACTATTTTTGCCAACAATTTGGGTGAAGCGGTCGCGTGGTTGACGCGATCGCGTGACTGGCCATCTTTTGAAAATGATGTGAACGCGTGGGGCACGCGTTCGCGTGGGAGGTTTTGGGCTTCCAGCACGAGTCTAGCCCCATTCCAGCACAACTTTCGGCCATGCACCCTTTTTATGCCGATTTCAGGTCACGCGGCCGCGTGGGTGACGCAGACGCGTGAGGAAGCTACTTTGCAAATGACGCAGCCGCATCAGTGATGCGGTCGCGTGGAACGATTTGTGCCATTGGCACGCCTCCAGCCCTGCTCCTGCGTAACTCTCTGTTCAATTTCTTTTCCTCCTAACGCACTGGTGATGCGGACGCGTCAGCGACGCTGCCGCGTCACGTGCGTGTTTTTTCTTTCTTTCTTTTTTTTATCTGAAAAAAAAATGAAGAATGCAGTGTTATTATGAATGTGATGCAAAACTCCAGGTTCAATATAATAAAATAAAATAAAACTCGAAAACAAATAAAACTAAATAAGAATGAAAAAGGAACGATCATACCATGGTGGGTTGTCTCCCACCTAGCACTTTTAGTTAAAGTCCTTAAGTTGGACATTTGATGAGCTTCCTGTTATGGTGGCTTGTGTTTGAACTCATCCAGGAATCTCCACCAATGTTTGTAATTCCAATAGCCTCTGGGATCCCAAACTAGGAACGTAAAGCCTTTGAGCAACTTCAAACAGATTCTTAGGCTCCTGGGGTGTTGGATGTCAGAACAGATTCCAGGATCCCAAATCTTGCTTTTACACCCATCCTTGTTGGTATCTGTATTTTTCCAACTGGGTGATAAGTAATTTGAATTCTCACTGCAGCTACCAAACAGCTTTCTAGACCCATTCAGTTGAGCTTTACACCAACCTTTGCGTTTAAACTTAAAGCTTCCAACCGTGATGAACCTTGCAGGACAATTCTTACCACCAACCATCTTCCTCTTATTCTTAATGCCACAAAGAACTCTAAGTTGACCATCTGTCTCCAGTAGCCCATATTCAAGTGGAATTAGAAAGCTAAGGGATATGAATTTTATCCACTTGAATGTTGTGAATGATGATGGCAACTTAGGGGGAGGGGTCTCCAATAACTTTGGCAAGGTGATTTCAAGCCCCATTCCCCTGGGCTCTTCTCTGACAACTTCCACCTCTTTGCAAACTTCTTTAATTTCAACCTCTTCCTCTTGGTAGCTTTCTTCCAATTCAATCTCTTCTTCATTACTTACCAAGGGCATGGGAGGCTGTGCTTTTTCTTCTTTAATCTCTATCTCTTGATCGACCTCTTCCAAGTTCTTAATCATGATATTTCTTGGAGGTTGTACACCCTCTTCAACATCAATTTCAATCGCCTTGGAAGGAGGTTCTATAACCTGACTTTCCCATGGAGGTTCAGCATCTCCTAAGTCTGTAACCACTTCTTCTTCTTCGATAATTATAGCTTCCTCCACTTGTTCCAGTACAAAGTCATGCTCCGTACTGTCCACTAGAGTTTCTAATATCTCCTTCATGCTACGTTCTTCATTAGATTGCCCACATGAAGCCATGGGAGCACTTTGAGTGTCTGAGCGTTGGGAACCTAATTGACTTATCACTTGATTTAGTTGATATAGAGTTGCATGAAATTGATCTGCTGCTTCCTTGAGATGATCCCTTGATTCTTCCTTCACTAATTCTTTAACCACTCCTTCGACTTCAAGGGTTTTTACTACCTTCACCTTTAGGGCCTCCTCTAGCTCCTTATGAAGTATGGATTCGCGAAGATGATCCCTTCTTTCTTGTTCCATGTCAATAGCGTCATTGAGATCATGTTGCTCTTGGATTGATGGATGTGGGTGCTCTTCCATGGATGGTGGTGATGGGATGGAGAGATCATTCTGTGGTTGACAAAGAAGTGCACTAGAGCTTAAGGGTTGATTGTTGAAGGTATTTGGTGGTCTGATTTGGGCGAAGAGAGCTTGTATAATAGAGTTTAGATCGGCAAGTGCTTTCTCCATGGAGGTTTGGGGTGGATAGGAGGGTTCATTTAGTTCATAGGGTGGTTGGTATGGTGGATACGGGTTAGGATCATATAGAGGTGAATGGTTGTAGGTGGCTTGTGAGTATGGTGGTTCAAAGCTGTGTTGAGGAGAGGGTTTATAGGCATATGGTGGTGGTTGTTGATAGTCCATTGGAGGTGGTTGTTGCCATGAGGGTTGATCAAATCCTTGTGGCTCCTCCCATCTTTGATTGTTCCAACCTTGATGCCTGTTCTCATTGTAATTTCTTCTTCCTGCAACATAATTGTAACCAGACTCATAGCCAAAGGGGTGAGAGTTCATAGTAGCAAATAAAAATTAAAAACAAAAATAAAAACAAATTTAAATTAAAAGGTTATTTAAATTTTGAATTTGAAAATTAAATTTTGAAATTTGATATTTTGAAATTTGAATTTTGAAATTTGAAATTTGAAAAAAAAAATTGGAATTCCTATCCTAGTTATCCTTATCAGGTGTGAAGAGAATTGGGTTTTAATCCCACTTGGTCAGCCTTTATTAAACAAAGGAAGGTTAAGTGGACTGATTAGCTTCATTCTCAAGTCCTAGTCAACTCCTGTGGAGAGACTAGTGTTAGAGCAATCCTAGCTCAAGCAGAATCTGCCAATTTCAATCACTTGCTGAGTTTGATAACTCAAGTACTACCAATCACTTGACGAAAGCCAAAAAAGGGAAAAATATCTAAATTAAATTAAAAGCATCAATATAAATAATGCAAAGCAATCTTAAATCTGAAAATACCTCGAATTGTATTAACAAAAGAAATTAAATCTGGCATAGATGTTCATAAATTAAATTGAGAAAATAAAAAAAAAGAACATTGAACCTGGGATTGAGAGTCACTCCTAAAACTAAGAGAAAACTTAAATCCTAATCCTAAGAGAGAGGAGAGAACCTCTCTCTCTGAAAACTACATCTAAATCTTAAAATTGTAAATATGAGAGCATAATTATGAATGGATGCATTCCTCCACTATATAGCCTCTAATCTGTGTTTTCTGGGCCGAGAACTGGGTCAGAAACAACCCAGAATTTGCTGGTTGCGAATTCAACATGCTGAATTTCCGTCACTGCGACGCGTCCGCATGGAGCACGCGGTCGCGTCGCCTAGCGTCAGGGCAACTATGGCATATTATATATCAAATCGAAGCCCCGGACGTTAGCTTTCCAAAACTAGAACCGCGTCGTTTGGACCTCTGTAGCTCAAGTTATGACTGTTTGAATGCGAAGAGGTCAGGATGACAGCTTTGCAGTTTCTTCAACTTCTTGTACTCCTTCCACTTTTGCATGCTTCTTTTCCATCCTCCAAGCCATTCCTGCCCTATAATCTCTTAAAGCACTTAACACACATATCAAGGCATCTAATGGTAGTAAGAGAGGATTAATAATAAGCAAATATAAGATCAAAGAAGCATGTTTTCAATTAAAGCACATAATTAGGAAGGAAAATGTAAAACCATGCAAATAGTATGAATAAGTGGGTAAAGAGTAGATAAAAACCACTCAATTGAGCACAGATAAACCATGAAATAGTGGTTTATCAATGCACCCAATCACCCAGTTCTGATCCATTTTCTTCACAGGCCAAAAAGCCCACTCCAAGTACTTGATGACTAAATTAGAAAGTGTATAAATAGGAGAAAATTTGATATCATTAGAAGGCTAGATCATTTTTTCTTTTCCTAGTTGTTTTGATTTTCCTCTTAGAATTTTTGTAGAATTGGAGATCAGATCTGAATTTTCCTTTCTGTTTTGTTCTCTATCTTCTGCAACTTTTATTTTCTGTTTTGGTTTTGGGAACTTAGATTAAAGAATTCTTCTGAATTTCTTCATCTTGAAGTCATCTCTTAATTTTCCTTTTTATAATTCTAATAATTGGAGATCTAATATTAGCTTTCTTTCTACTTTTATTTCCTCTACAATTTCTTCTTTTCTGTTTTGTTAAGAGAGCAATTGAGATCTTAATTTTATTTCTGTTTCACTGTTCTCTGTAATTTTTCATTTATGATCTAAGTTTTCAATCTATTTTGATTCTTATGCAAATTTTCCATTTCTATTCTGATTCCCAACACCCAAATCCCTTTATTCTTCATGCAATTTAAGTTTTCTGGCAATTTAGATTCTGCAATTTAAATTACTTGCACTTTAAGTTTCAGTTATTTACCTTTCTTGCAATTTAAGTTTCAGCTCTTTTAATTTCTTACACTTTAAGTTTCTATAAGTTTACTTCTTCTGCATTTAAGATTTTGCCAATTTTTATTCTGCACTTTAGCTTAACTGTAATTTATATTTTGTTAATCAAATTTCACCAATTTCATCAAATATTCGCTTAACTAAATTCATCACCATACTAAGGTTGCTCAATCCATCAATCCTTGTGGGATCGACCTCACTCCTGTGAGTTATTACTACTTGATGCAACCCGGTACACTTGCCGGTGAGTTTGTGTGGAATTGCATTTTTCCCTCATCAAGTTTTTGGCATCGTTGCTAGGGATTGATTTAGATTGACAATGATTAAGTAGGTGATAATCTAGATTAAGCATTTTTTTTCTTTGTTTTTGTTAAGCATTTTAATTGTTTGAGATGTTGTTTCAACTAATCTTAACCACACTTTAGCAGTAGAGTATTTTAATTTAGTTTTCTGGTTTTGTTTGTGTTTTATGCCAGGAGGAAGAAGAGGTGCACCTACCTCTTTTGATTCTGAGCCAGAGAGAACATTCCTGAGATTGAGAAGAGAAGCAAGAGGAAAGGGAGTTATTGGAGAAGAAGAATCAGAAGAAGAGGATCAAGAGATGGAGGGTAACCTACCAAACCCACCTGAGGATGTGGCTAACAATAATGGCCATCCTCAGAGAAGAGTTTTAGCCTCTTACACTATCCCCAACCCAGGAATTGTGGGAGCAGTATCCTAACACTCAATGTCCATGCTAATAACTTCGAACTCAAACCTCAATTGATTACCCTGGTTTAGAATAATTGTGAATATGGAGGAAGTACTGCTGAAGATCCAAACCAATACCTCTCTATGTTTTTGAGAATTTGTGACACTGTCAAAACCAATGGAGTCCACCCTGACATCTATAAACTCTTGTTATTCCCATTTTTACTAAGAGACAAAGCCATACATTGGTTAGAAACCTTCCCTAGAGAAAGCATCACCAATTGGGATGATTTGGTTAGCAAATTTCTAGCCAAATTCTATCCACCCCAAAAAGTCGTTAAGCTAAAAACTGATGTGCAAACCTTCAAACAGTTAGAAGGGGAATCAATGTATGAATCATGGGAGAGGTATAAATCCTTGATCAGAAAGTGTCCAGAAGGAATGTTCAGTGAATGGGTGGAGTTACAGAATTTATATGAAGGCTTGTCTTTGCCTTCGAGGAAAGCTTTGGATTATTCTTCAGGAGGATCTTTGCAAATGATGAAAACTGCTCAAGAGACACATGATCTTATAGACATGGTGGCCAACAATGAGTACTTCTACTCCTCTAAAAGGCAAGCAGCTCCAAAGAAAGGTGTATTTGAACTTGAAGGAGTTGATACAATATTAGCTCAGAATAAACTCATGCACCAGCAGCTTCAACAGCAAATTGAAATGATGTCAAAGAGGATGGATGGATTACAACTTGCAGTAGTGAGCACAACTAACCAACCACCAGTGGTATGGGGATAGCAGGAGGAAAGTTTTGAAGAACAGCAACCTGAACAAGTACAGTACATGCACAATCAAGGTTCTGGACCAAATTATTTCCATGGAGACACGTACAACTCATTTTGGAGAAACCACCCCAATCTGAAATAGGGAGAGAACCAGAACCAGCAACCTTGGCAAAGGAACTCCAACCAAAATAACTTTTGCAACACAAACCACCAAAACCAACAAAATACTAACCAAAATCCATACAGAAAACCACAAAATAACCATCTTGCATCCAACTTCTATCCATCCAATAACCCATCAACTAACAAAAATAACTTTCATCCCCCATCTACATCCCATACTCAGCCACAACCACCCCAAGAGTCTCAAAGAATCTCCAACTTAGAGATAATGATGGAGAAAATGATCAAGCATCAAGAATTCGCCAACAAGAACCATGAAGCTTCACTGAGGAACTTGGAAAGATAAATTGGACAATTGTCCAAGCAAACAGTAGCTGAAAGACTAACCACTGCACTACCAAGTGACACTATTCCCGAACAGATAAAGGAAGTTAAACATTACATCCCTCCTCTGCCATACCCTCAAAGATTACAAAGAGAGCTCAAGGATCAACAGTTTCCCAATTTTCTAGAAGTTTTTAAGAAGCTAGAAATCAATATCCCACTTGCTGAAGCATTGGAGCAAATGCCTCTATATGGAAAATTTCTCAAAGAACTCATCAACAAGAAGAAAAGTTGGAATGAGAAGGAGACAGTGATCTTAATACAAGAGTGCAGTGCAGTGATTCAAAAAGGTCTCCCACCAAAACTCAAAGACCCTGGGAGCTTCATCATATCTTGCACCATAGGCAACATGACCTTGGAAAAAGCTCTCTGTGACTTAGGAGCCATCATCAATTTGATGCCCCTCTCACTAATGAAAAAACTTGCAATAAAGGAAGTCAAACCCACCAGAATGTCACTACAAATGGTCGACAGATCACTTAAGATACCTAATGGAGTTGAGAAAAATTTGTTGGTGAAAGTAGGAGAATTCATATTCACTGCTGATTTTGTCATTTTAGACATGGAAGAAGAAAGACACAACACAATTATCTTGGGTAGACCCTTCTTAGCCATAGCAAGGGCTATAATTGATGTAGAGAAAGGAGAAATGACCCTCAGGGTGCATGATAAAAAAATGATCATCAATGTTTTTAACGCCATGCAACATCCCCCTGAGAAGAAAAAGCATATGAGGGTGGAAATGATAGAAGAATTGGAGGAAGGGCTACTTGAAGTCAATGATCAAGAGGAACAAGAAGAGGAAATAGAAGTGGAACAAGACATCATAGAAGAAGGAGTAGCAGAAATCTCCTTCGAAGACAAGACAGAAGAGAGGCCAAAACAAGAATTAAAGCCTCTTCCCCCTCATCTCAAGTATGTATTTCTTGGAGAAGAAGAGGCCCTGCCAGTGATCATCAATTCCTCTTTAAACATGGAAAAAGAGACAAAGTTGATTAAAGTATTGAAAGCTCACAAAACAGCTTTGAGATGGACAATTGATGATATCAAGGGCATAAGCCCTACTATATGTATGCACAAAAATTTTGCTGGAAGAGGACTCAAGGCCTGTAGTACAATCCCAAAGAAGGCTTAACCCAATCATGAAGGAGGTGGTTCAAAAAGAAGTGATGAAGCTATGGAATGCTGGAATCATATACCCAATCTCTAACAGCCCTTGGGTAAGCCCAGTTCAAGTGGTGCCAAAGAAAGGTGGCATGACTGTCATCTTCAATGAGAAGAGTGAACTCATTCCCACAAGGACAGTGACAGGGTGGAGAATGTGCATTGACTATAGAAGACTAAATGATGCCACAAGGAATGATAACTTCCCTCTCCCCTTCATTAACCAGATGATGGAAAGATTGGCTGGCCATGCATATTACTGCTTCCTGGATAGATACTCTGAGTACAATCAGATAGTGGTGGATCCCAAGGATCAGGAGAAGACCTCCTTCACATGTCCATTCGGAGTCTTTGCTTATAGAAGGATGCCTTTTGGGCTATGCAATGCCCCTGCAACTTTTCAAAGGTGTATACTTTCTATATTTTATGACATGGTGAAAAAATTTTTAGAAGTTTTCATGGATGATTTTTCTGTCTTTGGTAATTCATTTGATACCTGCTTGCATCATTTAACTCTTGTCTTGAAAAGATGCCAAGAAACTAATCTGGTCTTGAATTGGGAGAAATGCCATTTCATGGTTCCTGAAGGGATAGTTCTTGGACATAAAGTTTCAAGCAAAGGTATAGAAGTTGATAAGGCTAAAATAGAGATCATATAAAAGCTCCATATACCTTTTAATGTTAAAGCAGTGAGAAGTTTTCTTGGATATGATGGTTTTTACAGGAGATTCATCAAAGACTTTTCAAAAATAGCCAAACCATTGAGCAATTTGCTAGTGGTTGACAATCCTTTCATCTTTGATGACAATTGCAAGCATGCTTCTGAAACTTTAAAAAGAAAACTCACTACAGCACCAATCATCACACCCCCAGATTGGGAATTACCTTTTGAACTCATGTGTGATGCAAGTGACTTTGCAATTGGTGCTGTATTGGAGCAAAAGAAAGACAAGCTGCATCATGTTATATACTATACAAGTAAGGTGTTGAATGAAGCACAGAAAAATTATACCACCACTGAGAAAGAGCTTTTGGCAATTGTATATGCATTTGATAAATTCAGACAATACTTGATTGGTTCAAAAGTTATAGTATATACTGATCATGCTGCTCTCAAGTATCTCATGTCTAAACAGGATTCAAAGCCAAGGCTCATTAGGTGGGTGTTGCTGCTACAAGAATTTGACATTGAAGTGAGAGATAGAAAAGGAAATGAGAACCAAGTGACAGACCATTTATCAAGACTATCACAAGAAGCTAACCAAGATACACCACAACCAGTGAATGAAAAATTTCTAGATGAATATCTTCTCCAAATCCAGCAGGCACCTTGGTTTGCTGACATTGCAAACTACAAGGTGGGAAGGAAGATCTTTCAAGAGTTTACCAAGCAACAAGTGAAGAAGTTGTGCAATGAAGCCAAGAAATTCTTGTGGGATGAACCATTCTTGTTCAAGAGGTGTCCAGATGAGATGATTAGAAGGTGTATCCCTGAAAATAAGATGAGAGATATACTGTGGCACTGTCATGGTTCAGCTTATGGTGGACATTTTGGACCAGGAAGAACAGTAGCTAAAGTGCTTCAAAGAGGATTCTATTGGCCAACTATATTCAAAGATGTCAGAGAGTTTGTGCACCAATGCAATGAATATCAGAGATCTGGAAGGTTGACAAAGAGGAACAAAATGCCTCAGAACTTTATTTTGGAAGTAGAATTATTTTATCTCTAGGGTATAGATTTTATGGCCCCCTTTCCTCCATCCAATTCCTTCAAATACATTCTGGTAGCAGTGAAATATGTCTCCAAATGGGTGGAAGCCATAGAAACAACTACCTGTGATGCACCAATTGTTCTTCAATTTCTTAAGAGACACACCTTCACTAGATATGGGGTCCCTCAAGGCCTTATCAGTGATGGTGGTAGCCACTTTTGCAACAGACAAATGGAAAAGCTACTCCATAAATATGGAGTAATTCACAAAGTAGCCACACCATACCACCCTCAAACTAATGGGCAGCCTGAATTGGCAAATAGGGAGCTGAAGAAAATTCTAGAGAAGATAGTGGGGATCACAAAGAAAGACTAGGCAAGAAAATTGGATGATGATCTGTGGACATATAGAATAGCATTCAAAACTCCAATTGGAAAGTCACCCTTTCAGCTAATCTATGGGAAATCATGTCACCTTCCTGTGGAGTTAAAACATAAAGCTTACTGGGCCACTAAGCTCCTCAATCTTGACTCTCAAGTAGCAGGAGAGAAAAGGTTACTGCAACTCAATGAGCTAGATGAATTCAGATTGGAAGCTTATGAGAATGCAAAGATATACAAGGAGAGAGCTAAAAAGTGGCATGACAAGAAAATCCTGAAAAGAGAGTTCAAACCAGGACAACAAGTGCTCTTATATAACTCCAGGCTCAAAGTCTTTCCTGGCAAACTCAAGTCCAAATGGATTGGCCCCTATCTGATAACCAAGGTTTTCCCACAAGGAAGCCTTGAACTCCTAAATGAAGCCACAAAGGACATAATCACATCAAATGGTCAAAGAGCTAAGCATTATCTGGGAGGATCTTGGAACAAAGAAGAGAGTGTTTAGGAGTTGGGATGAACAAAGAAGGAGGAGGCAAACCAACCAAAGGTAGTTCTCTTTTCCTAACTATTCCAATAAAAGGGTTAAGTAGATTTATCTGTATTGCAAGGAGCTAAGTTTAGTGTTGCAAACCAAGACAATTTAAGGGTGAATGAAGGATTCTAAGTTTGGTGTCCCACCAAAAAAATTTTATTCAAAAACACATTTCAACCCTTTGCATAAATGGTCACTTGCTCTAAACAATTAGCAAAACTACTTAACCATTAGTTACTTTCCAATTATGGTTTGTTTTCTTTAATAAAAGCACAAAGTTTCATCTGATGCTTAACATGATGCATAAGAGACAGTGGCAATGGACTAAGTTTGGTGTTCATACACCAAAGTAAGTTCAAAAGCCTACGAACATTCATGCATGACTAACCATTTTTCAAGTGCTTGGGGAACAAGCAACTTCCACTCTCAGTGCAGAAGAATAGTACACTTTTTGGAAGGACTATACATCATCAGTAAAAAAAGCATAAAAGCTAAGAAAGAGGATGAAAGACTAAGCAAGAAGATACCAAAAGGTTGTATTGTTACTTAATTGTTTATATCTGCTGTGCTGTAGTTGGAAGTTTAATTGTTCTCCTTTCTGATAAGTTTACCCCTATCTGCACTCTTCTAGTTTACTGTCCTGGTTTTATTCAATTAAGTGATCTAGCTATAAGAGTTTGCATCACTCATCCTACTTGAATATATGTCTTGTTTCCCTTTTTGCATGAATAAAAGAAAATGTTGAAACAGGAAGTGAATGTCCAATGTGGTAGGAATAACAATAAAGTTTAGTGGGGGTATGTATGTTCAATTGTTAATGTAAGCTCATTAATAAAGGATAAAGGTTAGGATGATCCCTTGTAGTGTGAGTTTAGTTGCTATTGTAAAACCTTCAATTAATAATTATCATTGGAAAAAGAAAGAGCAAGAAAGGGAAGGATAAAAAGCCTAGAATTGGCAAACAAAAATGAAAGAAACAAATAAAAAGGCTAGACACCAATAGCTTGGACCTTAGGCATATGCCTATGATGCTATTGCATTAGGATCTGCTTGGATTATTAGGTTCTGAGGAGTATTTTAAAACTTAGTAACTTGGACTAACTAATACGGGATCATCAACCGAAAATCCACCTTCAAGAGCAACATAATTACAAAGCATTTAGTAACCTAAAGAGGTGTTGGGCATCAATGTCTTAGGATAAATTGTGAGCCAAGTGTCTATGGTGGAGATGTGTTGATTGGAAAACAAAGCTAAAAAGCTGCTGCAACACATGACACCTAGCTGTAAATAAAAGTGTAAGTTTCCCAGCAGAAAAATAAAAGAGAATCAAAACACCAAGGATGGATGAATAACAAGGTTCACAGCAGCAACTTTGGTTATCACTTAAAGGGACATTTCAATCCTGAAATCTAATAAAAGTAGAGCTTCAATTACATCTGCATAAAACCCCATGAACCAAATTCAATTACCTGCTAAATAAGGACATATATGATTTTCTGTTTTCTTTCATTTCTTGTCATGTTTTAGTGCTTGCTTGGGGACAAGCAAGATTTAAGTTTGATGTTGTGATGACAAGTCATCTTATGCTAGTTTCACAAGTATTTTTCATTTATTTCATTAGGTTTTATGCACTTTCTTTCACAATAAGTAAGTGATTGGAGTGGAATTTTGTGTTTATTTTGATTCAATCAAACATCATTTATTTTATACAAAATCATGAGATTTATGCAAGAATTAAGTGAGTATTATGAATGATGCAAATTCTTATGATTTTGGTGAGACTTTGATTGTTTTCTTGGTTGATTTTAGGTAAAGAAGTTAAGAGAAAGAGGAGCACTGCAGTATAACGTTGCGTTCAAATAAAGAATGCCACGCTCACTTGCAACGCACACGCGTACAGGACGCTTACACGTCATGGGAAAATTTCGAAGATCCACGCGTACGGCATGGAAGTGGTTGGCGCTCGTTTTAAAAGAGAGCGCTGCATTCATTTACTCAGCATCTTCGGGCATATTCAAATTTAGAGGTAAAGTTTTGTAATCAACGCGCACGCATGCATGATGCGCACGCGTCGATTGAGCACCTGGGAGGAACCATGCGAACGCGTGGGTGGAGCTGAAGCTTGGAATTGGTATTTTGCTACCCACGCGCACGCGTGGGCAGCATTCGTTAAGAAAACGTAACGCTCGATAAGAAAATGCTATTGAAGCACGGGTACGCGTGAAAGGAGCGCACGAGCATGTTGGGAGCTGAAAGTTAATGGTGACACGCACGCATACGTGACGCGTACGCATCGATGAGCAAAAATGCAAAAGGACACGCACGCACAGGGGACGTGCATGTGTGGATGAATGAACGCTACACTCACTTTGAGAACGCAACGTTGCCCTGGAAGCTGCACCCAATCACCCAGTTCTGATCCATTTTCTTCACAGGCCAAAAAGCCCACTCCAAGTACTTGATGACTGAATTAGAAAGTGTATAAATAGGAGAAAATTTGATTTCATTAGAAGGCTGGATCAATTTTTCTTTTCCTGGTTGTTTTGATTTTCCTTTTAGAATTTTTTTTAGAATTGGAGATCAAATCTGAATTTTCCTTTCTGTTTTGTTCTCTCTCTTCTACAACTTTTATTTTCTATTTTGGTTCTGGGAACTTGGATTGAAGAATTCTTCTGAATTTCTTCATCTTGAAGTCATCCCTTACTTTTCCTTTTTATAATTCTAAGAATTGGAGATCTGATCTTAGCTTTCTTTCTACTTTTATTGCCTCTGTAATTTCTTCTTTTCTATTTTGTTAAGAGAGCAATTGAGATCTTAGTTTTATTTCTGTTTCGCTGTTCTCTGCAATTTTTCATTTCTGATCTAAGTTTTCAATCTATTTTGATTCTTATGCAAATTTTCCATTTCTGTTATGATTTCCAACACCCAAATTCCTTTATTCTTCATGCAATTTAAGTTTTCTGGCAATTTAGATTTTGCAATTTAAATTACTTGAACTTTAAGTTTCAGTTATTAACCTTTCTTGCAATTTAAGTTTCACCTCTTTTAATTTCTTGCACTTTAAGTTTTTGCAATTTTACTTCTTCTGCATTTAAGATTTTGCCAATTTTCATTCTGCACTTTAGCTTAACTGCAATTTATATTCTGTTAATCAAATTTCACCAATTTCATCAAATATTCGCTTAACTAAATTCATCACCATACTAAAGTTGCTCAATCCATCAATCCATATGGGATCGACCTCACTCTTGTGAGTTATTACTACTTGATGCAACCTGGTACACTTGCCGCTGAATTTGTGTGGAATCGCATTTTTCCCTCATCAGGCACCACTTGGACTGGACTCACCCAAGGACTGTCAGAGATTGGGTATATGATTCCAGCATTCTACAGCTTCATTACCTCTTTTTGAACCACTTCCTTCATGGTTGGGTTAAGCCTTTTTTGAGGTTGCACCACAGGTCTTGAGTCCTCTTCTAGCAGAATTTTGTGCATGTAGATGGCAGGGCTTATACCTTTGATATCGTCAAATGTCCATCCCAAAGCTATCTTGTGAACTTTCAACACTTCAATCAGCTTTGTTTCATCTTCCACGTTTAAGGAAGAATTGATGATTACTGGCAGGGTTTTTTCTTCTCCAATAAATGCATACTTGAGATGTGGAGGAAGACGCTTCAGTTCTTGCTTTGGCATTTCCTCTGTCTTGCCCTCAAAGGAGACTTTAGCTACTCTTTCTTCTGAGATATCTTGTTCTGTTTCTATTTCTTCTTCTTGCTCCTCAAGAGTGCTTGTTTCCAGTACTTCCTCCACCAGATCTTCAATCATCTCCACTCTCATATGCTTTTGTTTTTCAGGGGGGTGTTGCATTGCTTTAAAGACATTGATGATCATTTGCTCATTGTGCACCCTGAGGATCATCTCCCCTTTCTCCACATCAATGATGGCTCTTGCTGTTGCTAAGAAAGGTCTACCCAAGATAATTGAAGTGTGTCCTTCTTCTTCCATGTCTAGAATGACAAAATCGGCAGGGAAGATAAATTCCCCAACCTTCACCAATAAGTTCTCCACAACCCCATTGGGTATTTTGAGTGATCTATCCGCCATTTGAAGTGACATTTTGGTGGGTTTGACTTCTTCTATTGCAAGCTTTTTCATTAGTGAGAGAGGCATCAAATTGATGCTAGCACCTAAATCAGAGAGAGCTTTTTCCAAGGTCATATTGTCTATGGTGCATGAGATGATGAACTTCCAAAATCTTTGAGTTTTGGTAGGAGACCTTTTTGAATCACTGCACTGCACTCTTGGGTCAAGACCACTGTCTCCTTCTTATTCCAGCTTCTCTTCTTGTTAATGAGTTCTTTGAGGAATTTTGCATATAGAGGCATCTGCTCTAATGCTTCAGCAAGGGGAATGTTGATTTCCAACTTCTTAAAAACCTCCAGAAACTTGGGAAATTGTTGATCCTTGAGCTCCCTTTGTAACCTTTGAGGGTATGGCAGATGAGGAATGTAATGTTTAACCTCCTTCTTCTGTTCTTGTGGGAGCTCTGTCATTTTTAGGGTTTATCATGTACTTAATTTAGGGGAATTTTATGACCGTGTTTACCCACATTTATCCAAGGAAATAGCATGGTTTCATGATTATCACCTAATTTGTATTTAAGTGTGAAAACATGCTTTTTAGGCCCTTAATTGCCAAATTTGATTCATCTTTGATTCCACTAGATGCTTTGATGTGTGTGTTAGTCATTTCAGGTTGAAAAGGCTAGGAATGGATCAAAAGAATGGAGAGAAAAGCATGCAAAGTGGAGAAATCATGGAAAATCAAGGATTTGGGATGAGATCAACGACGCGCACGCGCAGCAGACGCGCACGGGTGGATCGTGAGGTCGCATGGTGACGTGTACGGAAAGTTATCAAGCGACGCTCAATCAGAACAAGCATCCTTAAAATAATTGCATTGATAATGTACAATTGCCTAACAATGGATGATGAATGCATGGTAGCCAAAACATGCAATTCAAAGAGTTAAGATGCATGAAGGCAATGTAACATGTACTTGGTATTCAAAAGCATTAAGCATGAAAAGTTCCAAACCAAGTAATAAAAAATAACCTCAACAAAGAAATCCAACAATGACAACTAACAACAATGATGTTAGACTAACATCCTATTAGTGATAAGCAGCAGTAAAGCAGTAAACAAGATTTGTAATCCAACACTTATAATGGAAAATAAAAATTAAACAAAAATTAAAATAACTAACTGACTAAAAGAAATGGTGTTAAATGGTGTTTGGTAGTGTTGGATAATGTTTGAAGGGTGGAAGGAAAAGAGGAGAAGAGAGAAGAAGGAAAGAAAGGGAAAGAAGAGAAGAAAAGAAGATGGTTGATGCAGGAAAGTCCACGCATAGGCGTCAGTGACGCGTGCACGTGGAGGGGTAAAATGGGCGCGACGCATACACGTGAAGCACATGTGCGCGTCGATGCGTTATTTTGAGAGCGACGCGTACACGTGAGGTGCGCGTACGCATGACCAGCTTTGCGCGAAAGGCACAAACCAGCTTTGCGCGAAAGGCAACTCTCGAGAAATGGCTTGGGGGTGAAAATATGCAATCCACGTATACGCGTGGATGGTCAAGAATACTTGGGTCACGTGTACGCGTGGAGTTCGCGTACGCGTGGATGGTGTTCTATTTTTCAAATTTTTTTTTTATGTTTTTGCACCAAACCAAGAATTCCAAACCTCCAAACAGCTACCAAAACATCATAAAACCCTATTTAACCTACTAGACTCCTAATTGAACTCAACTAACTAAACAAAACATGAAATGAAACCTAATTTACCAATATTTAAAAAGAGGAAAAAGGGGGAGATGTTACCATGGTGGGGTGTCTCCCACCTATCACTTTTGTTTATTGTCCTTAACTTGGACTTATGGGGAGCTATCCATCAAGGCGGCTTGTGCTTGAATCCATCCTTGAACATCCACTAATGCTTGGACTTCCATTGTGCTTCATCATTCAAAGTTAATAACTCCAAGCTTTGATGGAGTTTTTCACAACCCATGGGCTCCCAAAGTTGATCCACACCTTGTAAGCCGGGATCTCATACTTTGTTTTTACACCCGTTTTCAATTTGATCACTTTGATCCCGTCCGGGTGGTAAGAAAGCCGAATTTTCATGAAGGCACCAAACGATCCTCCTAGACCCAATCAATTGAGCACTACACCAACCCATGCTCTTCAATTTCAAGCTTCCAACAATAATGAGCTTAGACTTACAATGCCAACCATTAAACATTCTCTTCTTACGCTTGATTCCACAAAGCCCCCTAAGTTGGCCATCCGTTTCAAGAATACCATATTCAAGTGGGATAATAAAGCTAAGAGTTAGAAGTTTTACCCACTCAAATAAAGGAGTAGATGACAACCTAGGTGGAAGAGTTCCCAACGGTCTTGACAAAGCACGTTCCACTCCCGTCCATCCTCTTCTAGAGGTTTCCACCACTTGGCACGGTGCTTCAAGTTTTACCTCTTGCCAAGCTTCCTCAAGTTCATATTCTTCTTCACCAAATTCTTCTATCTCTTCCCCATTACTCAAATCATAAATAGGAGGTTTAGTGAAATCTACCTCCTCATCATTTCCAAGCATAGTGGGAAAGGACTCATCAAGCTCAAAAGGATCATATGTTGATGCGGAATCATCATAGATAGGAGGGCTTGTTGCTTGTACCACTTCTTCCACTTCTCCAATCACGTTGTGCCTTAGAGGTTGTGCACTCTCCTCCTTAACACTAATTTTGCACTTCATGGGAGAAGGTTCCTCCACTTGAGATTCCTCTATGTACTCAACATATCCTAAATACCCAACCACTACTTCCTCTTGTTCAATAATCTCTACCTTCTCCTCTTGTTGCATTTCTTGCTTTATCTCCTCTTCTTCACCTTGGAGCTCCAAAATCACCTCTTCACTAAGCTCTTTGGTTGCTTCTCCACATTCAACAATGGGAGTGTGATGGGCGGAGTACCGTCGGTAAGGAATTTCACAAGATTTTTGCGTTGCAAGTATAGCCCTCAACCGACAAATAATCCATGAATCAAATTTCGAAGGAATTGGTTGTCACAAGTTCAACCCCAATAAAAGTAACTGAAGTATTCAAACCTCGGGTCGTCTCACAAGGAATGGGCAAACATGTGCATTAACATTGATTAAAAATCCAGGGTTGCAAGTCATGAGTATGGAATTAGACTAAGAGTCCTAACAAGCAAGTAATCTTGAAATGCAAGAAACTAATTCAAATAACTAAAGTAAGATGTGAGCAATTCCAAACTAATAAGATAACATCCAATATAATTCTACTCTAAGACTAAACAAATAACTATAACTAAGACAAGCAATTAGGATTTTTGGGTTTTCAGATATGAATAATAAAAGCAACTCTTGGCTAGACATGGGAATTGGGGTCACTATCCTTGTCTAATAACCATATCTTGACAATTATGAGGAACCAAACTCATTAAGTTTACTTCTATTCTCGAAGTACATTAAATGGTTTAGTCAACATCAACCCATAAGGTCCAACCTAGCTACTAATTGACTTAGTAGTAGGCTAGTGTCAATGGTTATCAAATTGACCACTAAGGGTTCCCAAATCATCAAATCCATTAGACCCAATGACTTAAGTGTACCTAATCCCCTTAGCCTAGGCCAAGAGTAAAAAGAACTACTCTAAAATCAAAGGAAACATTTCATCAAACACATGGTAAGCATTACTAAAAGACATATTCAAAATACAACTAAATTGAAATTAACAAGTACCCACTAACAATTATCAATACACAATCACTCAAACAACACAATCAATCATGAAAATCATCAATGTAACATTAACAATTCAAGATTTACAAGATTCATGAAATGGGTATAAAATGACAATTGACAAGAAAACATAAAACTAACACAAGATCTAAACAAAATTATATTAAGGAATTCAAATTAAGTACTCAAAACTAGTAATTCACAAGATCCAATTCAGAATTCAATAAGGGAAGATCAAATCAAACTAGATCTAGAGAGGATCAAGGGTTTCTCTCTCTAGAAGAACAAGAACAAAAAAACTACCTAAAAATTGTGTCTAAGTGTGAATGAATGATCCCCCCTTTCCCCCTAGCATCCTTGGGTCTTTTCCATGCAGAACCAGCTTAAATTTGGGCCTCTGTAGCCTCAGAAATTGCCAGGCATGATTTCCTTTAATGAGGTCACGTGCAGCTTGTCGCTCGTACGCGCCATGCGTGCGTGCACGCCGATTGATTTTTTTCGATCCACGCGTGCGCGCCATGTACGTGTGCACGCCAGTGTGGATTTCTCTAATCTGCGTGGAGGCACCGATCTTTGCGGCGCCGCTTTTAGCTGTCCACACCGACGCGTGCACGTGAGGTACGCGTGTGCGCTGATGCTGAAATTCCCAAAATCCAAATCATCATCTTCCTTCCTCTTGTGCATGCTTTCTTTCTCTCTTCTAGGCCATTCTTGCCCTATAAATTCTGAAATTACTCAACAAACATATCACGGCATCAAATGGCAATAAAAGAGGATCAAAATATAGCAATTCTAAGGCAAAAAGAAGCATGTTTTTCATCATGGAGCAATATTAGGAAGAGAACACAAAACCATGCAATTCTTGTGAATAAGTGTGGAAAATATTGACAAAACCCCCCAAATTCTACACAATATAAACCACAAAATTGGGGTTTATCAGAGTGCCTTGATCGCATAGGCTTAGGCGGGATGAGACCATGTTGCTAATGGCTTCCACTATGATAGCCATCTTGGCTTCTAGCTCCTTGAACGCTTCTTCATGATACGTACACCTAGCTAGATATTCTTGTTGCTCTTGCATTAGGTCTTCCGATGAAGGTAGTGGTAGAAGAGAGAGTTCATTGTTTGAGGGAAAGGCATTGTAGTTGGAGGGTGGTTCATATTGGTGAAAGTCTTGAGGTGGTGTATATGGAATTTGTGGTTCTTGGGGGTATTGGTGTTGGAATGGTGGTGGCTCTAGATATGGTTCGTATGGTGGTTGGTATGGTGGGTATGGGTTGGGGTTATATGGAGGTGGATGGTGGTATGGGGCATGTGAGTATGGTTGTTGAGGGCTATGTTGAGGGAAGGGGTCATATGTATGTGGTGGTTGTGGTTGACAATCACAATAGGGGTCATCACATACATTAGATTGGTATGCATTAGGATTAGGAGTATACCCATAAGAATTCGAAGAGTAGTCATGTTGTGGTTGTGCTTGAATGGCTCGGATGGAATGAAATGCCTTTTGGTCCTTGCGTATCTCCATGAGGAGAGTAGTCATATCTCCAAGCACTCTTGTCAAACTTTGATCTCCAATTCCTTGACGCATGCTATCACTAAAGCTTTCATCTCCTACAACATAGGTTGAACCAAACTCATAGCCAAAGTGATGAGAATTCATAGTGAAAGAGAAAATAAAAACAAAAGCTAACAAGAAATAAAGAAGATAAGGTCCTATAACTAGCAAAAACTAACAAACAAACCAAAAATCAAGCTATTCACAATATATACAATAGCCAATAACATAGCACCATTGCAACTCCCCGGCAACGGCATCATAAATTTGACAGCGAGAATTATCGTCAGTCTAGAATTTCTCTTATAGAAATAAGAACTTTGTTGTAAGAAGGTGTAAGTTATCTTCCATGAAAGAAAGTCAAACAAGACTAGTTAATCTCAATCCAAAAATCCTAATCAACTCACTAATTGAATTAGCAAGAGATTAGAGTCAATGAAAATAATATTAACTAACAACTCTAGATCACTAATCTAAATTGGGTGTTCATGACTCAAGATTACCTAATTACTCTTTCCAAGCCAAGAATGCTCAAAGTCTACTTTAAAGCCCAACCAAGAATTTTGTCAAACACTTGGAAGGTATCAAAGGAAAGCATAATAAATGTGCAAGAATAATAAAATCTAACAACTACCAATTGCAAGAAAAGTAAATCAACAACTCAAATTATCAATAAAGGAACATCAACATCAAATTCCATTAAATGTAAACCAAATCCAACATGAGCATTCATAAACATGAAAGAAGCATAAAAGTAAAATTAACAAAAGAACTAAGAAGAATTGAAGTATTAGAACAAGGAATTGTAGAGGAAACAAGATAAAAACAAGTAATCAATTCAAGATCTAAGAGAAATTAACCTAATCCTAACCTAGTTCTAGAGAGAAGAGGGAGCTTCTCTCTCTAGAAAACTAACTAAAGGCTCATCATGACTAACTAAGTGCTCCCTCTTTTGCTCAATCTTCAATTCTGCATCAAATATCCTCAGAAACAAGTTGGATTTGGGCCTGGGCAGCTCAGAAATCACCCCCAGTTTTTTGCCTTTAAGTGAGTCACGTGCGAGCATCGACGCGTACTCGTGGGTCACGCGTGCGCGTCGCTTGGCAATTTTCCTATCCACGGGTACGCGTCATGTGCGCGTACGCGTCCCATGCAACTTCACTTCCACGCGTGCGCGTCTTCTGTGCGTGCGCGTGAGTTGTTGTACTCCAAATCCTTGTTTTCTCATGCATTCTCCAAATTGTATGCTTTTCTCTTCATTTCTTCCAACCAATACTTGCCTTATGAACCTGAAATCACTCAACAAACACATCAATGCATCGAATGGAATTAAAGTGAATTAAAATTACCAATTTAAGGGACTAAAAAGCATGTTTTTACACTTAAGCACAATTTAAGGGAGAATTACAAAACCATGTTATTTCATTGAATAAATGTGGGAAAATGTGATAAAATCCCCTAAAATAAGCACAAGATAAACCATAAAATTGGGGTTTATCACACGCGTGATGTATGCGTACGCGTCGGTGCTCACACGTGACTCACTTAAAGGTAATCCGCTGGAGGCGATTTCTGGGCTTCCCAGGCCCAAATCCAACTCATTTCTGATGCTATTTAACCCAAGGAATGAATAGGGATCAAGGACCTAGTCAACTAGTTTTAGTTTAGTTTATGTTTTGGAGGGAAAGTTAGTTTCTAGAGAGAGAAGCTCTCACCTCTCTCTAGAATTAGGATTAGGTTAGATCTAGATTAGGATCTCTTAGATCTAGGTTAATTTCATGCTTTGATTTACCTTTCTTTTGCAATTTCTTCTTCTTCTTCTACCTTTCCTATCTATAGTTTAGCATTTAATTCTTGTAATTCTTTACTTTTATGTTGATGCACTTTTGTTCTTCTATTTCTCTTTTAATGCAATTTATGATTTATTTGTTGTTGTTTAATTCCTTGCAATTGAGTAGCATAGATTTACTTTCCTTTTATGCATTCTAAGTGTTTGATGAAATGATTGGTTGGATTTCAGTATAGATTCTTCTCCTCATGGTTTTAGTAGAGTGATTGGTGACTCTTGAGTTATCTAATTCCTTTATTGATTGATATTAGAAGTTACCAATTAGCTTGAATGCCACTAAAGCTAGTCTTTCATCATGATTAGGCTAGGACTTGTGGAATCAAGTTAATCCATCCACTTGACTTTCCTCCATAGTTAGAGGTTAACTAAGTGGGAGCAATGGACAATTGTGGTTACAATTGAGGAGGATAACTAGGATAGGACTTCTAGTTCTCATATCTTGCCAAGAGCTTTTCTAGTTGTTAGTTTATTTCCTTTGCCATTTATATTTCTTGTCTATTATCTCAAAAACCCCAAACATACCTCATAACCAATAACAAGAACACTTTATTGCAATTTCTAGGAAGAACGACCCAAGGTTTGAATACTTCGGTTATTATTTTAGGGGTTTGTTAGTTGTGACAACCAAATGTTTGTATAAAAGGATTATTTGTTGGTTTAAAAACTATACTTGCAACGAGATTTCATTTGTGAAATTCTAAACCGTCAAAAATCCGTTCATCAGGCTGATCCTCTTCCTTCTTGGAACTCTCTTGGTCTTTTTCCACTGTTACCACTTCTTTCTTGCTGTTAGCCTTGTCATTCTCCAATGTTCTTCCACTCCTAAGTTGAATTGCTTTGCATTCTTCTTTAGTATTTGGGATGGTATCACTTAGGAAATAGTTGGTTGGCCTTTCAGCTGGCTGTTTGGACAATTGTCCAATCTGTCTTTCTAAATTTCTCAGTGAGGCTTCATGGTTCTTATTGGCCAATTCTTGATGCTTCATCATTTTCTCCATCATTTTCTCCCCACTTGAGATTGGGGTAGTTCCACCATGATGAATTGTAAGTGTCTCCATGGAACTCATTCTGTCCAGATCTTTGATTGTGCATATATTGCACCTGTTCTAGCTGCTACCTGATAAACCCCATTTGTAGGGTTTATCTTGTGTTGAATTTAGAGGGTTTTATCATCTTTTCCCACCTTTATTCAATGAAATAGCATGGTTTTGTAAATTCTCCTTTAATTGTGCTTAAGAGTGAAAATATGTTTTTAGGTCTTAAAATAGCTAAATTTTATTCACCTTGATTCCATTATATGTCTTGATATGTTTGTTAAGTGATTTCAGATTTAGGAGGCAAAAATTGGATCAAGGGAATGAAGGAAAAGCATGAAAAAATGGAGAACTCATGAAGAAATGAAGGAATCGCAAAAGCTGTCAAGCCAACCTCTTCGCACTTAAGTGACCATAACTTGAGCTACAGAGGTCCAAATGATGCAGTTCTAGTTGCGTTGAAACGCTAACATCCGAGGCTTCGAAATGATATAAGATTTGCCATAGTTCCACCATGCATAGGGGTGCACAGGCACACGGTACGCGTACGCGCCGATGGTGGCACATGGTTCACTTAATGCAACTCATGGCCAGCGAGATCCAAGGCATTTTGGGCCCAATCCAACTCATTTCTGATGCTATTTAAGACAAGGATTAAAGAGGGATAAAACATCTAGTCATTATTTTAGTTTTATTTTAGTTTGATAATGCTTTAGTTAGTTTCTAGAGAGAGAAGCTATCACTTCTTTCTAAAATTAGGATTAGTTTTTAGATCTAGATCTACTTCTTCTACTCTCTTCTAATTTTCCTTTTACTTCCTTAATTGTTCTCTTGTAGTTGTAGAATTCTTCTTCTTTTGGAATTCCTTTGTATTGTTAGTTGTAGTTTATGAACTTTCTTTTGTAGATCTACATTTCTTCTTCAATGCAATTGGTAAGTTCTTTGTTGTTTCATAATTGTTTTTCTTTTCTTTTGTTGATCTCTTGCTATTCTAGTTAGATCTCTCTTTAATTCTTGAAATTCATGTTGTTTACTTTTATTGCCTTCTATTTGATTGTTAAAATGCTTCTTTTAGTTGTGAGTTTACTTTTCTATTGTTTTTCCTTTCTATTATTAATCTCTTACTTTTGTAGTTATAGATTCCTTTAATTCTCCAATTTAAGGGACTAAAAAGCATGTTTTTACACTTAAGCACAATTTAAGGGAGAATTACAAAACCATGTTATTTCATTGAATAAATGTGGGAAAATGTGATAAAATCCCCTAAAATAAGCACAAGATAAACCATAAAATTGGGGTTTATCACACGCGTGATGTATGCGTACGCGTCGGTGCTCACACGTGACTCACTTAAAGGTAATCCGCTGGAGGCGATTTCTGGGCTTCCCAGGCCCAAATCCAACTCATTTCTGATGCTATTTAACCCAAGGAATGAATAGGGATCAAGGACCTAGTCAACTAGTTTTAGTTTAGTTTATGTTTTGGAGGGAAAGTTAGTTTCTAGAGAGAGAAGCTCTCACCTCTCTCTAGAATTAGGATTAGGTTAGATCTAGATTAGGATCTCTTAGATCTAGGTTAATTTCATGCTTTGATTTACCTTTCTTTTGCAATTTCTTCTTCTTCTTCTACCTTTCCTATCTATAGTTTAGCATTTAATTCTTGTAATTCTTTACTTTTATGTTGATGCACTTTTGTTCTTCTATTTCTCTTTTAATGCAATTTATGATTCATTTGTTGTTTAATTCCTTGCAATTGAGTAGCATAGATTTACTTTCCTTTTATGCATTCTAAGTGTTTGATGAAATGATTGGTTGGATTTCAGTATAGATTCTTCTCCTCATGGTTTTAGTAGAGTGATTGGTGACTCTTGAGTTATCTAATTCCTTTATTGATTGATATTAGAAGTTACCAATTAGCTTGAATGCCACTAAAGCTAGTCTTTCATCATGATTAGGCTAGGACTTGTGGAATCAAGTTAATCCATCCACTTGACTTTCCTCCATAGTTAGAGGTTAACTAAGTGGGAGCAATGGACAATTGTGGTTACAATTGAGGAGGATAACTAGGATAGGACTTCTAGTTCTCATATCTTGCCAAGAGCTTTTCTAGTTGTTAGTTTATTTCCTTTGCCATTTATATTTCTTGTCTATTATCTCAAAAACCCCAAACATACCTCATAACCAATAACAAGAACACTTTATTGCAATTTCTAGGAAGAACGACCCAAGGTTTGAATACTTCGGTTATTATTTTAGGGGTTTGTTAGTTGTGACAACCAAATGTTTGTATAAAAGGATTATTTGTTGGTTTAAAAACTATACTTGCAATGAGATTTCATTTGTGAAATTCTAAACCGTCAAAAATCCGTTCATCAAAATGGTGCCATTGCCGGGGAGTTACAATTGTGTGCCTTATTATTGGTTATTGTATATATGTGAATATTGTGGATATGTTTGCTTTTTGCTTCTTTGTTAGTTTATGGTAGTTGTAGGAGTTTGTTCCCTTTATTTGTTACTACTTTTTGTTGTTATTTTCTCTTGCTACCATGAATTCTTGCCTTGGCTATGAGTTTGGTTCTCACTATGTTGTAGGAAATGAGGGCTATAGTGAGGATGTGTATGAAGGATGGGACAATCAAAGGTGGGAAGAGCCATATGCATATGATCAATTTTCATGGAAGAGCCATATGCATATGAACAAGAGCCATTCTATGATGCATACCAATCAAATGGCTATGGTGAATCCCCTTGTGACTATCAAGAACCACCACCATATTCCTATGAGCCATACCCTCAACATAACCCCAACCATACTCACAAGCCCCTTTTCACCAACCACCTTCATATGACCCTAATCCATATCCACCATACCAACAACCATATGAGCCGTATGAACCATACATGGAACCACCACAATTCCAACCTCAACAATTCTAAGAACCACCCCCTCCATATTACTACCAAGATAAACCACCTCCAATGTATGAAAATTTTCAACCATAAGATGAATACTACTTTCCACCACAACCTCCCATGGAAGAATATGCATGTCCATCGATCCAAGAGCCATATAATCCTAATCATGTTATCCAAGCAGAACAAGAATCAGGGGATCATCTCAAGGAAGCATTGGATCAATTTCAAGCAACCATGGAGCGTGTTGTGCAACAAGCGGAAAAAGTAGAGAGTGTTGAGGAACCACCTTCCTACTATGAGTCCTTCCTCCAAAATGATGAACCTTTCCATCCACCCCAACCTCTAATGGATGACATCCTTGATGTTTTTGTTCAAGGACAAGAGGAGATAAAAAGGGATGTACAATAATTCACGGCCGCCTTAGACGAGGTGGTAAACCGGTTAGCATCCCAATGTTTGAATATTCAAGGAACTCCCATGGCTACATGCGAAGAATCCAATAAAGAGCATAGCATGAAGGAGAGATTGAAAACTTTGGTGGAAGATGAGGAATGTTGCTTTGTGTTGGAACAATTGGAGGAAGCTATGATTGTTAGAGAAGAGGAAGAAGTGGTTGAAGATTTAGGTAAAGTTGAGCAAGAGGTGGAGGTACTCAAAGAAGAGTACAAAGGAGTGGCACTTGCAAGATCATTGGGACCACCCCTTCCTAAGTCACCATCCTACACAACATTCAAGTGGGTACAACTCTTATCCCTAAGCTTTACTTTCCCACTTGAATATGGTTTGATTGAAAACGATGGTCAACTTAGAGCTCTTTGTGGAGTTAAGAGTAGGAGAGAGGTGTGTAGTGGTTGGAAACGTCGCTCTAAGTTCATGATGGTTACATGCTCAAGGCTTAATTGCAAGGGTTGGTGTAGAACTAGAGTGCTTGGGTCTAGAAGGACATTTGGACACTTTATTGAGAATTCATCTTGCTTGCCATCCGGATGGACTAATAATGACCAACTTCAAGACAGGTGTGAAAATAAAGTGTGGGATCCCGGATTACAAGAAGAGGATCGACTTTGGGAGCCCGAAGCTTGTGAAGAACTCCATCAAGACTTGGTGCAACTCATGAAAAATCTTGGGGCACCATGGAGAACCAAGCATTGGTGGGAGTTCCAAGAAGAATTTAAGCACAAGCTACCTTGAGAGGACTCCCTATAAGTCCAACTTAAGGACAATAAACAAAAGTGCTAGCTGGGAGAAACCCCACCATGGTAAAGTCTTTTCATTTTTTTTTCTCTTTTGTATATAGTGGTAATTAGTCTAATTTCATGTTTTGATTGATTAGTTGAGTTTAGTTGGTAGTTTAATATGTTAAATAAGGTTTTATGGTATTTTGGTAGCTGTTTGGAGGTTTGAAATGCTTGGTTTGGTGCAAAAACATGAAAAATTTGAAAAACAGAGCATCGACCCACGTGCATGCGTGCCTCATGCGTACGCGTGCCCCAAGCTTTTCGGCAAATCCATGCGCACGCGTGATGCACGCGCACGTGTGGTTACAAAATTTCACATTCTAAGCCATTTTCCCGAGAGTTGTGGCTGCATCGCACGAACATTGTGCCTTTTGCACAAAGCTACTCACGCGTACGCGTACACGATGCGTACGTGTCACTCTCTAAATAAACCACCGACGCGCACACGTGACATACGCGTACGCGTCGCTTCCACTGCACCATTCCCACGCGCATGCGTGATGTGCGCGTACGCGTGGATGCCCTTATTTCATCCATCTTCTTTTCTCATCATCTTTCCATTTCCTCTCTTATCCTTTCTTCTTCCCTTCTCCTATACCTCATCCAACACTACCATACACCATCAACCATTAGTTAGTTTAGTTAGTTAGCCATTTGATGGTTTAATTTTTGTTTAATTTTTCATTATAACTGTTGGATTATTGATTTTGTTTACTATATAGTGCTGCTTATTACTAATTGAATGCTATTTTAGCATAATCATTGTTGTTATTCGTTGTTGGATTTTATTGTTGAGGTTATAGTTTGATACTTGGTTTTGAACATATAATGCTTAATGTTTTTGAATACCAAGTGAATGACATTGCCTTCAAGCATGCTAAATCTTTTTAGAATTGCATGATTTGGCCACCATGTAATTTGAATTCTTTTCCTTAATTAGGCAATATCTTGATGGATGTTGTGCATTTACCTTAATGTATTGTATTTCTTGATCATATGCATCCATATGTGTTTGGCTTGAATACTTTTGCGCTTCTTTATAGCTTGTCTCAACTTACAAGCTTATTTAAAGTATTTCGAGCACACTAGAACGAGTAAAGTACATGTCCTTCTTTGTGTATTTGTGACATAACCCCTATGATAGTGTGTGTGTTCTAAAGGGCGCCCAATTTAGAATTCACATACCTCGTCTTTCTTAATGTCACACACTAATTCACTTACTCAAGTCTAGTGATTTACCTCATTCCAACAATTTATGCTTCCTTGCTTTGTATTTTCTCATCTTATTGTGTTATTTTCTGTTTTTCACGACTGAGGCACCATAAGCACAAGCAAAAAATGGAAGAACACGCAGCACCGGTTGACCTACCGGCTGAAGGTAGCAACTCGTAAAGTCACCGTACCCCCTTGCTCATCTCAGAATACACCGAGGACGGTACAAAATTTTAAGTGTTGGGAGGTCATCCAACCAGTCGGCATTTTTGGGTGACAAGTTTATAATCCCAACACTCTTGCATTTCATTTTTAGGTCTTTTAGGATTTTTAGTTTCATTTTCGTAATTTTGCATATATATACATAATAAGCTTAGTCAAAATAATGAAATTTTTCGAGAAATTTATCTATAGGGCATCTCAATTGATTTGAGTAAAAATCTTTCATTGAACTTGCTTGAATTATATATTGTGGAACATGATTTTTGAGCTAAGAACACAAGCTTGTGAGTTTTGAGCCTAATGGTGTGGTTACATTTTATAACCACTTATTTTCCTTCTTGTGTGCATTACTCTCTTTCTATGATTGTAATCTTTGATTTGTTTGATTCATTGTGTCCATTATTTTGTGTAGGTATGAATTTATATTATTTAGGGCATCATTTCATTTAGCTCACTTACCCAAAAAGCCTTACCTTTTATCTTCCTTTGTTAGCCAACTTTGAGCCTACGATTAACCCACTTTCTTCTTAATTTTATCACATTACAAGCCTTAAAGCGGAAAACAATAAATGTCCTTACATGTATCTTTGATTAGCTTAAGCTAGTGTGTGTGTGTCATTCAAGTGCGGGAAAACTTGGGACATTGGTTGAGAAAAGGGTAACTTTGTATTTTTGTTGAAAATATTGGAAAATGGGTACATGCTCATATGTTAATTAAATGTAAAACCATATGCATTGATACTTTTGTATACCCTTATTGCAAAAAAAAAATGAGAAGAAAATAAAAAGAAAAAAATATATATATGAAAAGAAAAAAAAATAGAAAAAGAAAGAAATAAAAAGGGGAGTTAGGTTAGCTTTGAAGTTGTATAGGATGTCATAGGTTAGGAGGGAAGTCTAAGCTTATCAACGATTCAAATTTCAAGTCCACTTGACCAAATATGCATCCTACCTTAACCCTAGCCCCATTACAACCTATGATAAGACATCATGATAATTATATGCATGCACGAAATATTTGTTGATTGTTAGATGAAAAATAAATCTTGGAAAGCATGGTTAGGAGAGAATTGAGAGAATCAACCCTAAACACTTGAGCGACTAGAGTGCAAACACATCTGGTGAGGGTTCGATTGCTCAATTACAAGTTTTCACCTATGTTCTCTTGGGAATTGATTTATTTTGACCAAGCAATTACATTCACTTAGATAGTTGCATTTAGGTAGATTGCATATAGTTTAGTTCACATTGAATAAATGTTGATACCCTTTGTTTCCTTCTTGATTTAGCATGAGGACATGCTATGGATTAATTGTGGGGAGGTTGATAAACCCCATTTTTAGGGTTTATCTTGTGCTTAATTTAGGGGAATTTTATGACCGTTTACCCACATTTATCCAAGGAAATAGCATGGTTTCATGATTGTCTCCTAATTTGTGCTTAAGTGTGAAAACATGCTTTTTAGGCCCTTAAATGCCAATTTTGATTCACCTTTGATTTCACTAGATGCTTTGATGTGTGTGTTAGTGATTTCAGGTTGAAAACGCTAGGAATGGATCAAAGGAATGGAGAGAAAAGCATGCAAAGTGGATAAATCATGGAAAAGCAAGGATTTGGGATGAGATCAACGACGTGCACGCGCAGCAGACGTGCACGCGTGGATTGTGAGGTCGCATGGCGACGCGTACGCGTACATGACGCGTACGCGTGGATGGAAAATTGTTAAGCGACGCGCACACGTGACGTACGCGATCGCGTCGGTGCTCGCACGTGACTCACTTAAAGGCAATCCGCTGGGGGCGATTTCTGGGCTTTCCAGGCCCAAATCCAACTCATTTTTGATGTTATTTAACCCAAGGAATGAATAGGGATCAAGGAACTAGTCAACTAGTTTTAGTTTACTTTAAGTTTTGGAGGGAAAGTTAGTTTCTAGAGAAAGAAGCTCTCACCTCTCTCTAGAATTAAGATTAAGTTAGATCTAGATTAGGATCTCTTAGATCTAGGTTAATTTCATGCTTTGATTTACATTTCCTTTGCAATTTCTTCTTCTTCTACCTTTCTTATCTCTAGTTTAGCATTTAATTCTTGTAATTCTTTACTTTTATGTTGATGCACTTTTGTTCTTCTATTTCTCTTTTAATGCAATTTATGATTCATTTGTTGTTTAATTCCTTGCAATTGAGTAGCATAGATTTACTTTCCTTTTATGCATTCCAAGTGTTTGATGAAATGCTTGGTTGGATTTTAGTATAGATTCTTCTCCTCTTGGTTTTGGTAGAGTGATTGGTGACTCTTGAGTTATCTAATTCCTTTATTGATTGATAATTAGAAGTTGCTAATTAGCTTGAATGCCACTAAAGCTAGTCTTTCATCATGATTAGGCTAGGACTTGTGGAATCAAGTTAATCCATCCACTTGTCTTTCCTCCATGGTTAGAGGTTAACTAAGTGGGAGCAATGGACAATTGTGGTTACAATTGAGGAGGATAACTAGGATAGGACTTCTAGTTCTTATATCTTGCCAAGAGCTTTTCTAGTTGTTAGTTTATTTCCTTTGCCATTTATATTTCTTGTCTATTATCTCAAACACCCCAAACATACCTCATAACCAATAACAAGAACACTTTATTGCAAATCCTATGGAGAACGACCCGAGGTTTGAATACTTCGGTTATTATTTTAGGGGTTTGTTAGTTGTGACAACCAAATGTTTGTATAAAAGGATTATTTGTTGGTTTAGAAACTATACTTGCAACGAGATTTCATTTGTGAAATTCTAAACCGTCAAAAATCCGTTCATCAGGCTGATCCTCTTCCTTCTTGGAACTCTCTTGGTCTTTTTCCACTGTTACCACTTCTTTCTTGCTGTTAGCCTTGTCATTCTCCAATGTTCTTCCACTCCTAAGTTGAATTGCTTTGCATTCTTCTTTAGTATTTGGGATGGTATCACTTAGGAAATAGTTGGTTGGCCTTTCAGCTGGCTGTTTGGACAATTGTCCAATCTGTCTTTCTAAATTTCTCAGTGAGGCTTCATGGTTCTTATTGGCCAATTCTTGATGCTTCATCATTTTCTCCATCATTTTCTCCCCACTTGAGATTGGGGTAGTTCCACCATGATGAATTGTAAGTGTCTCCATGGAACTCATTCTGTCCAGATCTTTGATTGTGCATATATTGCACCTGTTCTAGCTGCTACCTGATAAACCCCATTTGTAGGGTTTATCTTGTGTTGAATTTAGAGGGTTTTATCATCTTTTCCCACCTTTATTCAATGAAATAGCATGGTTTTGTAAATTCTCCTTTAATTGTGCTTAAGAGTGAAAATATGTTTTTAGGTCTTAAAATAGCTAAATTTTATTCACCTTGATTCCATTATATGTCTTGATATGTTTGTTAAGTGATTTCAGATTTAGGAGGCAAAAATTGGATCAAGGGAATGAAGGAAAAGCATGAAAAAATGGAGAACTCATGAAGAAATGAAGGAATCGCAAAAGCTGTCAAGCCAACCTCTTCGCACTTAAGTGACCATAACTTGAGCTACAGAGGTCCAAATGATGCAGTTCTAGTTGCGTTGAAACGCTAACATCCGAGGCTTCGAAATGATATAAGATTTGCCATAGTTCCACCATGCATAGGGGTGCACAGGCACACGGTACGCGTACGCGCCGATGGTGGCACATGGTTCACTTAATGCAACTCATGGCCAGCGAGATCCAAGGCATTTTGGGCCCAATCCAACTCATTTCTGATGCTATTTAAGACAAGGATTAAAGAGGGATAAAACATCTAGTCATTATTTTAGTTTTATTTTAGTTTGATAATGCTTTAGTTAGTTTCTAGAGAGAGAAGCTATCACTTCTTTCTAAAATTAGGATTAGTTTTTAGATCTAGATCTACTTCTTCTACTCTCTTCTAATTTTCCTTTTACTTCCTTAATTGTTCTCTTGTAGTTGTAGAATTCTTCTTCTTTTGGAATTCCTTTGTATTGTTAGTTGTAGTTTATGAACTTTCTTTTGTAGATCTACATTTCTTCTTCAATGCAATTGGTAAGTTCTTTGTTGTTTCATAATTGTTTTTCTTTTCTTTTGTTGATCTCTTGCTATTCTAGTTAGATCTCTCTTTAATTCTTGAAATTCATGTTGTTTACTTTTATTGCCTTCTATTTGATTGTTAAAATGCTTCTTTTAGTTGTGAGTTTACTTTTCTATTGTTTTTCCTTTCTATTATTAATCTCTTACTTTTGTAGTTATAGATTCCTTTAATTCTTGCAGTTTACTATGTTTTTCCTTTGTGCCTTCCAAGTTTTTGATGAAATGCTTGGTTGGATTTTAGAGTAGATTTTAGTGCTCTTGGCTTGGGAAGGTAACTTAGGAACTCTTGAGTTACTAATGTCCAAGTGATTGACGATTGGGAGGCATTAACTCCAGATCTCACTAATTGATTTGGTCGAGAACTAGGACTTATGGACTTGGATTGACATAGCCCACTTGACTTTCCTTTACTATTAGTTAAGGGTTAACTTAGTGGGGTTGGTCCTTGCCAATTCTCATGTTGTGGTTAGTGATTAGGATAGAGATCCTTGACCACCAAACCTTGCCAAGACCTCTTTAGTTGTTAGTTTATTTTCATTTCCATTTAATTTTCATGCCTCTTATCAAAAACCCCAAATATAACTCATAACCAATAACAAGACACTTTATTACAATTCCTAGGGAGAATGACCTGAGATTCAATACTTCGGTTTATAAATTTAGGGTTTTGTTACTTGTGACAAACAAATTTTTGTATGAAAGGATTGATATTGGTTTAGAAACTATATTACAACAAGACTTATTGTGAATTCTAAACCGTCAAAAGTCCAATCATCAAAATGGCGCCGTTGCCTCTTATCCACCCCAATCCCCAATGGATGAAATCCTTAGTCTTATACTTCAAGGGTAAGGAGAAATGCAAAGGGAGACACTAGAATTTGTGACTACCTTGACCAAGGTAGTATGCATTTTAGTCTCCCATTGCTTGAGCACTCAAAGCACTCCCATGGTCACATGTGGAGAATTAATTGAAAAGCATAAGGAGAGATTAGAAACTCCAGTGGAAAATGAGGGATGTTATTTTGTATTAGAGCAATTGGAGGAGCCTATGATCATTGAAGAAGAGGAAGAAGTGGTTGAAGACTTAGGAGATGCGGAACCTCCTTAAGAACCTAGAGTTGAAGAGAACCTCTCTAAGAAGAGTGAATTTGATGTTGAGGAGGAATGTGCACAACCTCCAAGGCATATTCCATATGAAGACTTGGAGGGAATGAAGCAAGAATTAAGTTCCCTTGGTGATGAAGACCATGCATCCAACCCTCTTGGTGGTGAATCCTTTGAATTTGATGAACCTTCTCCCAATGAGATGGAAAGCAATGTGGAGGTAGATTTCTTTCAACCTCCCATTTATGATTTGAGTGATAGAGAAGAGGTAGATGAAATTGATGAACAAAGGGTTGAAATTGAAGAAAGTTGTCAAGAGGTAGAAGTAGTCAAAGAAGAACACAAGGGAGTAGAGCTTACAAGCACATTGGAGATACCTCTCCCCAAGCCACCACCATCCATTCTTTCATTCAGGTGGGTAAATTTCTTATACTTAAGCTTTATTATTCCCCTTGAATATGGTTTGCTAGAGACGGATGGTCAACTTAGATATATTTGTGGCTTTAAGAGCAAAAGGGAGACGGCTAGTGGTTGGAAATATCATTGTAGGTGCATGATGGCTACACATTCAAAGCTTAATTGCAACGGTTGGTGTAGAACTAGATTGCTTGGGTCTAGGATGTTGTTTGGTTGCTTAAATGAGAATTCTAAAACTATGGCACCCACATGGATCAATGAGAATCAACTTCAAGACGGGTGTGAAAACAAAGTGTGGGATCTCGGATCGCACAAGGAGGATCAACTTTGGAAGCCCCAAGCTTGTGAAGAACTCCATCAATACCTGGTGCAACAAATAAGGAATCTTAGGGCACAATGGAGAACCAAGCATTGGTGGATGTTCTAAGATGAATTCAAGCACAAGCCACCTTGAGAGGAGCTCCCCATAAGTCCAACTTAAGGACAATAAACAAAAGTGCTAGGTGGGAAACACCCCACCATGGTAAATTCTTTTCATTTTTCCCTTTTGTACATATTGGTAATTAGTTTAATTTCAAGTTTTGTTGAGTTTGTTGAGTTTGTTGAGTATGATTGGTAGTTTAGTAGGTTAAATAAGATTTTATGGTGTTTTGGTAGCTGTTTGGAGGTTTAGAATGCTTGGATTGGTGCAAAAACATAGAAATTTTTTTTGAAAAATAGAACACCATTCGCGCGTACGCGCACTGCGCGCGTACACGTGCGTCAAGCATTTTTGCCTATCCGCGCGCACGCGCCATGTACGCGTACGCATGGATTGAGAAATTCCACCCCCAAGCCAAAAACCCGAGAGTTGTGCGAACGTTGCGCGTGCATTGTGCCTTTGGCACAAAACAACTCGCGTGTACGCGCACCTGACGCGTACGCATCACTCTCGAAGAAAAAAAAAAAAAGCATCCGCGCGCGCGCGCCATGCCCGCGTACGCGCGGATGTCCTTCTGTCAACACATTTCTTTTCTTCTCCTCTTTCCATTTCTTTCCTTCTCCTTTCTTTTTCCCTTCTTCTACCCCTCATCCAACACTCCCAAACACCATTGATAATCTTTTATTTTAGTTAGTTAGTTAGTTAGTTGATTAGTTAGTTTTACTTAGTTTTCATTTCATTTTCTATTTTTCATTGTAAGTGTTGGATTGTTATTCTTGTTTACCATTAATTACTGCTGAGTATTAAAAAGGGAAGTTATCTTAACATCATTATGTTTATAATCTTTGTTGGATTCTATGATTGAGGTTATATTTTGCTAATTGGTTTTAAGTTCTTCATGCTTACCTCTTGTGTATACCAAGTACATGACATTGCCTTCAAGCTTTTAAATCCTTTTGAATTGCATGATTTGGCCACCATGTGATTTGAACCCTATTCTTTGATTAGGCAATCTCTTGACATTGGATGTTGAGCGTTTATCTTAATGCATTGTGCTTCATGATCATATGCATCCATATGCTTTTAGCTTGAATGCTCTCATGCTTCTTTAATGCTTGTTTTACCTTACAAGTTTACTTAAAGCATCTCAAGCACACTAGGATGAGTGATGTACATGCTTCTTTTGTGACATAACTTTTTATGCTAATGCGTGTTCTAAAAGGCGCCTAATTTAGAACTCACATCCCTAATTTCCTAATGTCACACTAATTCACTCACTCAATTCTAGTGATTAGTAACTCGTTCCCAACAATGTATGCTTCCTTGTTTTTGTGCTCTCTCTTCTTATGGTGTTGTATTTTTATTTTTCATGAATGATGCACCGCATGCAAAAATGGAAGCGGAAGAAAGAACACGCAGTAACCGGTTGATCTACCAGCTGAAGGTGGCAATCCGAAAAGTCGCCATACCCCCTTGCTCATCTTTGAGTGCACCGAAGACGGTACAAACTTTTAAGTGTGGGGAGGTGGGTCGTCCGACCGATCGGTGATTTTGGGTGACAAGTTTCTAATCTCAACACTTTTGCATTTCATTTTTTTTGGTTTTTAGGATTTTTAGTTTCATTTTCTTATTTTTTCATATATATACATAATAGGCTTAGTCAAAATAATGAAATTTTTCGAGAAAAATTTCTATAGGGAACCAATTGATTTGAGTGAAAACTTTTCATAGGACTTGCTTGAATTATATATATATTATGGATCATGTTTTTGAGCTAAGAACACAAGCTTGTGAGATTTGAGCCTAATGGTGTGGTTACATCTTATAACCACTTATTTTCCTTCTTGTGTGCATTATTCTCTTTCTATGATTGTAATCTTTAATTTGTTTGATTCTTTATGTCCATTATTTTGTGTATTCATGCATTTATATGATTGAGGCCATCGTTTCATTTAGCTCACTTACCCAAATAGCCTTACCTTTTATCTTCCATTGTTAGCCAAAATTGAGCCTACGATTAACCCACTTGTTCTTAATTTAGCACATTATAAGCCTTAAAGCGGAAAATAATAAATATCCTTATTTGGTTCTTTGATTAGCTTAGGCTAGAGTGTGTGTATCATTCAAGTGTGGGAACCTTGGGAAATTGGGGGAATAAAAGGGTAGTTTTGTATTTTGTTGTAAATATTGGGAATTGGGTGCATGCTCATGTTTTAAGCAAATGTAAAACCTTATGCATTGATATTTTTATATATATTGCAAAGCAAAAGAAAGAAAAAATTAGAAAGACGAAAGAAAAAGAAAAAATATATGGAAAAGAAAAGAAAAAATAGAAAAAGAAAGAAACAAAGAAAAAAAATAAAGGAATAAAAAGGGGACAAAATGCCCCAAAGCAAGTGAAGCTCAATAAAATCAATGCATATGTATTGTGAAATGAAAAGGAAATGCGTGAGTATGTGAAAAAGTGAGAAAAATGGGTAGTTAGGTTAGCTTTAAAATTGTATAGGATGTCATAGGTTAGGTGGGAAGTTTAAGTGTATCAAAGATTCAAATTTCAAACTCACTTGACCAAATATGCATCCTTACCTTGACCCTAGCCCCGTTACAACCTATGAAAAGACCTCATGATACTTGTATGCATGTATTGAATAAATATTGATTGTTAGGAGAAAAATAAATATTAGAAAGCATGAAATAGAGAAGAATTGAGAGAATCAACCCTAAACACTTGAGCAAATAGAGTGCAAACACTACCGGTGAGGGTTCGATTGCTCAATTACATGTTTTCCACCTATGATCATCACTCCTCATGCAAGTTTGTAAGAATATTTAATAGCTCAATACAAATGTGGTTTGGCATTGTTGTTAACACCCTTAGCCCTTGTGCATATATGTATTCTTGGGAATTGAATTATTTTGACCAAGCAATTGTATTCATGTAGATAGTTGCATATAGGTAGATTGCATTTAGTTATACTTCATTGAATAAATGTTGACACCGCTTGTTTCTCTCTTGGTTTAAGCATGAGAACATGCTTGGTTTAAGTGTGGGGAGGTTGATAAACTCTATTTGTAGGATTTATCTTGTGTTTAATTTAGAGGGTTTTATCATCTTTTCCCACATTTATTCAATGAAATAGCATGATTTTGTAAATTCTCCTTTAATTGTGCTTAAGAGTGAAAACGTGTTTTTAGGTCTTAAAATAGCTAAATTTTATTCACCTTGATTCCATTAGATGCCTTGATATATTTGTTAAGTGATTTCAGATTTAGGAGGCAAAGATTGGATGAAGGGAATGAAGGAAAAGCATGAAAAATTGGAGAACTCATGAAGAAATGAAGGAATCGCAAAAGCTGTCAAGCCGACCTCTTCGCACTTAATCGACCATAACTGGAGCTATAGAGGTCTAAATGATGCGGTTCTAGTTGCGTTGGAAAGCTAACATCCGGGGCTTTGAAATCATATAAGATTTTCCATAGTTGCACGGTGAATAGGGGTGCGCATGTGCACGGTACGCGTACGCACCGATGGTGGCACATGGTTCACTTAATACAACTCTTGGCCAGCGAATTCTAAGGCATTTTGGGCCCAATCCAACTCATTTCTGATGCTATTTAAGCCAAGGATTGAAGAGGAATAAAACATCCAGTCATTAATTTAGTTTTATTTTAGTTTGATAATGCTTTAGTTAGTTTCTAGAGAGAGAAGCTCTCACTTCTCTCTAGAATTAGGATTAGGTTTTAGATCTAGATCTACTTCTTCTACTCTCTTCTAAATTTCCTTTTACTTCCTTAATTGTTCTCTTGTAGTTGTAGAATTCTTCTTCTTTTGGAATTTCTTTGTATTGTTAGTTGTAGTTTATGAACTTTCTTTTGCAGATCTATATTTCTTCTTCAATGCAATTGGTAAGTTCTTTGTTGTTACATAATTGTTTTTCTTTTCTATTGTTGATCTCTTGCTATTCTAGTTAAATCTCTCTTTAATTCTTGCAATTCATGTTGTTTACTTTTATTGCATTCTATGTGTTTGTTAAAATGCTTCTTTTAGTTGTGAGTTTACTTTTCTATTGTTTTGCCTTTCTATTGTTAATCTCTTACTTTTGTAGTTGTAGATTCCTTTAATTCTTGCAATTTACTATGTTTTTCCTTTGTGCCTTCCAAGTTTTTGATGAAATGCTTGGTTGGATTTTAGTGTAGATTTTAGTGCTCTTGGCTTGGGAAGGTAACTTAGGAACTCTTGAATTACTAATGTCCAAGTGATTGACAATTGGGAGGCATTAATTCTAGATCTCACTAATTGATTTGGTGGAGAACTAGGACTTATGGACTTGGATTGACATAGCTCACTTGACTTTCCTCTACTATTAGTTAAGGGTTAACTTAGTGGGGTTGGTCCTTGCCAATTCTCATGTTGTGGTTAGTGATTAGGATAGAGATCCTTGACCATCAAACCTTGCCAAGACCTCTTTAGTTGTTAGTTTATTTTCATTTCCATTTACTTTTCATGCCTCTTATCAAAAACCCCAAATATAAGTCATAACCAATAACAAGACACTTTATTGCAATTCCTAGGGAGAACGACCCGAGGTTCAATACTTTGGTTTATAAATTTAGGGTTTTGTTACTTGTGACAAACAAATTTTTGTATGAAAGGATTGATGTTGGTTTAGAAACTATATTACAACGAGACTTATTGTGAATTCTAAACCGTCAAAAGTCCAATCATCACTACTCTTCATAGCTTTCTTCTTGCTGTCCCCACACAACTGGTGGTTAAGTTGTAGTGCTCACTGCTGCAAGCTGCAAGCCATCCATCTTTTTTGACATTATTTCTATTTGCTGTTCAAGTTGCTGATGCATGATTTTATTTTGAGCCAAGATTGTATCAACTCCTTCATGCTTAAATACGCCTCTCTTTGGAGCTGCTTGCCTTTCAGAAGAGTTGAAATACTCATTATTTGCCACCATGTCTATAAGATCATGTGCCTCTTGAGCAATTTTCATCATTTGCAAGGATCCTCCTGAAGAATCATCCAAGGCTTTCCTTGAACTCATGGTCAAGCCTTCATAGAAATTCTGTAGCTCTACCCATTCACTAAATATTCCCTCTGGACACCTCCTGATCAAAGCTTTATACCTCTCCCAGGCTTCATATAATGATTCTCCTTCTAACTGCCTGAAGGTTTGCACATCAGTTTTCAGCTTAATGACTCTTTGAGGGCATAAAATTTGGCTAGAAATTTGCTAACTAGACCATCCCAGTTGGTGATACTTTCTTTAGGGAAGGTTTCTAGCCAATGTGTGGCTTTGTCTCTCAGTGAGAATGGGAATAACAAAAGCTTATAGATGTCAGGGTAGACTCCATTAGTTTTGATAGTATCACAAAATCTTAAAAACACAGAGAGGTATTGGTTTGGATCCTCAGCAGCACTTCCTCCATATTGACAATTATTCTGGACCAGGGTGATCAATTGAGGCTTGAGTTCAAAGTTATTAGCATAGACATTGGGGGTTAAGATACTGCTCCCACAATTCCTTGGGTTGGGGATAGTGTAAGAGGCTAAAACTCTTCTTTGAAGCTGACCATTGTTGTTGGCCACATCCTCAGGTGGATTAGGTAGGTTACCCTCCATCTCTTGATCTTCTTCTTCTGATTCCTCTTCTCCAATAACTCTCTTTCCTCTTGCTTCTCTTCTCAATCTCAAGAATGTTCTTTCTGGCTCAGAATCAAAGAAGGTGGATTCACCTCTTCTCCCTCCTAGCATACAACCAAAACAAACACAAAAACATAAACAGAGTACTCTGTTGCTAGAGTGCAGTTAAAGTTAGCAGAAACAAAATTTCAAACAGTTAGTGTGCTTAGCAAAAACAAAAGAAAATGCTTACTCTAGATTATCACCTTACTTAATCATTGTTAATCTAAATCAATCCCCGGTAATAGCGCCAAAACCTTGATGAGGGAAAATCGATTCCACACAAACTAACCGGTAAGTGTACCGAGTCACATCAAGTAGTAAAACTCACAAAAGTGAGGTCGATCCCACAGGAATTGATGGATTAAGAAACTTTAGTATGGTGATGAATTTAGTTAAGCGAATGTTGATGAATTGAGTGAAATTTGATTAACAGAGAGTAAATTACAGGAAAGGTTAAATTGCAGAATGTAAATTAACTGAAAAGTAAATGATAGGAAAGATAAATTGCTATAACTTAAAATGCAAGAAATTAGAAGAGCTGAAACTTAAATTGCAAGAAAGGTAAATAACTGAATCTTAAAGTGCAAGAAACTTAAATTACAGAATCTAAATTTCAAGGAAACTTAAATTGCATGAATCATAAAGGGATTTAAGTGCTGAAAATCAAAACAGAAATGGAAAATGTAATTGCAGTGAAACCAGAAAACTCTAAGTTAAAAAAATACAAAGAAAGTGATTCATCAGGGATTGGAGATACTGTAATCCTTCATGAATCAAATTGGCCTCAACTCCTTTCTCAATCATTTGGTAGATCTATGGCGGATTGAAATTGATTGGATCCCAATTCCTTTGTAATCCAATCTCTCTAATCACAATCAATCTTGTCAATTCCTTGATCTAATTGTCATGAGAAGAGGTTAAGTGCAAATCTCTCATCCACAAGCCATACTAACTCTCATGATCTCAATTCCTTCCGAATAGTGTTGATCAAGAGAGTAGTGAAGGATAGAGCTCCAATTCTAATGCAAGTGATTCCCCTTTCGAGGCTTACACAAGAATTCAATTGAATTCAACTTCCTTTCGGAGTGAAGAATTCTAAATCAAAACAGAAGATATCCAATAGCTACAAAAATGAATTCAGAAGAAGAAGAATTTCATCGATTCATTGGAATTACAATAGAGCTCCTCCCTCTAATGAATTTGGGATTTAGTTCATCGTTGCTCAAGTAAACCAGAAAACAGGAAGTTACAGAGAAGTGTAGAAGAAATACAAAAAGGAAAATGCAGAATCTCAGATCTGTTCACTAACTCTATAGTAAATCTTTACTAGCTCCCCTCTTCTAAATCAAATTTTCTTCTATTTGGTCTTCAAATCCTTGGATTGGGCCTTGTTGAGGCAAGCAAGAGTGGGTCTCAGTGATGTTGAAAAGGGTAATTGGCAATTCCCGTTTTTTTATCATGAAAGGGTGCTAAATTCTATCACTGCTGGTGTCCATGTTGGCCTCAATGTTTGCAAGAAAACGTTGAGTCAAACATTGGCTTTGAGAGAGGATTTTCAAGGGAATAAGCATTGGCGCCAACGTTTGACTCAATGTTGGTGTAACAACATTTTTCCACCCACGCGTCCACGTCGCCTACGCGTACACGTCAAAACGGCGTTTTACGCGTTGGCGTGTCTGGCCAAAATATGCATCCACGCGTACGCGTGATCCATGCGTACGCGTCGATGGAAATTTTCAAATCCAATTTCAGGTTGCTCGTCGCGGATGTTGGAGGCAACATTTGAGGTAACGTTGGGCCTCCAACGTTCGTTCTGTCACGCGCACGCATGACCGACGCGTACGCTTCGATGGTGAATTTTGCCATCCTACGCGTGCGACAACTCATGCGTGTGCGTGCTTTACATATCCACGCGTACGCGGCGCCCAAAATTTCTCTGGACCTCCAACGTTCCCTCCAACACCAGTACCAGCAGTCTTGCAAAATTTTCCAACTCCACCTTTGAGGCAACGTTGGTTCACCAATGTTGCCCTCAATGTTGGCACCCACATTTTCCTTCAAGAACGTTGCCTACAATGTTGGTGGATAAACGTTGCCACCAACGTTGCATATCCCTCTCTTCAAAACTTTTTACTCTGTTTCTTCCTCTTCTTTCTTGCTTCTTTCTTGCCTCATTTCCACCTACAATCAATCAAACAATTGCCTCAAAGTTTGCTATAATCATGAGGTATTTGCATCATTCATAATATCTAGTAAAAGTAGCATAAAACCTTATGAAAAAGCACATAAATGACCATATTTAATTGACTTGGGAATACATGATGTTTCAATCCAAATACTTACTTATTGTGCAAGAAACTGCATAAAATCTAATAAAAATAAGTGAAAAATGTTTGTGAAACTAGCATAAGATGACTTGTCATCATCTCTCCTTCGTTTAAGGTTTCCTTCTCAGAGAGCATTAGGCGTTCTGTGAAGGCCCTACATGGATGCATCTCCTCAAACAACTTAGTGAGAGAAGTATTAACTAGGTCAGTGTCCACTGGTCGTAGGTGTGAGTGTCTCCTTGAGGGTGGTCACCACCTATAGTACTAGGAGCACTTTAACTCTCAGCAAGGCGTGCGGCTATAGTCTCCCTGTCTAGAACTTCTATCCTGAGTGGGGTCTGAGCAACTGTTGCTAACTTAGCCAATCTCTGTGAAGGAGAGAACCTGTTCAGGAATTTGTTAACAACCTTATCCCAGTTGTTCACACTTTCCTTGGGTATATCATACCACCAATGTTTTGCTTGATCCCTAGGAGCAAATGGGAACAGTTTAAGCTTGTGGAATTTAGGGTCCACTCTATTGATGTCTGTAGTGTCACAGAACTGTAGGAAGTCAGAGATGAACTTTCTGGGGTCTTCCTATGGGTGTCCATGAAATTGGAACTTCTGCAACACTAAGGCGATCAGTTGTGGGTTGATCTGAAAGTTGCTAAGTCCAATGGTAGGTATAGAGATACTTCTGCCATAGAAGTCATAGGAGTGTTGTGCTTCAATTTCTTACCCCTCCTTCAGGTTCGGTCATGTCTTCAATTTCTTGTTGAAAATTTTCTGAAAGGTTTCTTCCAGAGTGTTGTGCTTTTATTTTTTGTAAGCTCCTCCTTAAAGTCCTCTCAGGTTCAGGATCAAGATTAAAGAGAGGCTCTTTATCCTTGTTCCTGGTCATAAACAATGAAAGAAAGGAAGAAAGAAAGGAAGCTTCTATGTCTGATTTGTTTATAGAGAGCTCCCAGTGATATGTGAAGAAAGAAGAGGAAGATAGAAAAGTGAAGATAGAAGATGAGAGAAGAGAGGAATTCGAATAAATAGAAGTAAATAGGAGAAGAATTAAAAATACAAAAGAGAAACAAGAATTAAAATATTTTTGTTTTTATTTTATTTAATTATTAAATTTAAAAATTAAGGTTAATTAATTAAAAAGAATTTTCAAAAATAGAAGAGAGAGAAGAGGAAGAGAATTTCGAAGATTAGAAGACAGAGGAATTAGTTAGGAAGTTTTGAAAAAGAAGAGAGAGAAAACAACTAACTAATTAAGAAAAGATTTGAAAACAAGCTAAGATAAAAGATTAGAAAAGATTTGAAATTAAAATTTTGAATTTAGAAAAGATAAGAAAAGATAAGATAAGAAATTAAAAAGATTTGAAAAAGATTTGATTTTAAAATTTGAGATTAGAAAAGATTTGAAAAAGATTTAAAAGAAAGATATGATTTGAAATTTGATTTTGAAAAAATTTAACTTTAAAATTTGAAATTTGAATTTTGAAATTTTTGAATTTTGAAATTTAAATTTTTGAAGTTTGAAATTTGGATTTTAAATTTTGAATTTTGAAATAAGATAAGATAAGATTTTGAAAAAGATAAGATTTTTTATTTTGAAAAGATTTGATTTTAAAAATTGACAACTAAGATAAGATAAGATAAAAACTTAAAATTAAAATCCGAATTTTTAATGTAATTTTCAAAAATTAATTAAAAATAAGATACAAAAAGATATTTTTTTGATTTTTGAATTTAATAAGGAAAGAGAAAAACAACAAAAAGATACCAAATTAAAAATTTTAGATCTAATGACTCCTAGTGTGCGAAAATTGGAGGGAAAAACACAAAGAGACACCAAACTTAAAAATTTTAAGATCAAAACACAAAAAAAAAACAAGAACACCTGGAATATCAAGAAGAACACCAAGAACAAAACTCCAGAAATTCAAAGAACATAAGAACATGCAAAGGACACTATACTTAAAATTTTTGAATACCAAACATAAAATTTTTAAAAAATTAAAGAAAAGACACAAGAAGACACCAAACTTAAAGATTTGACACAAGACTCAAACAAAAGACACTAATTTTGAAAAATTTTTAGAAAGAAAGACTCAAAGAAATCGAAAACTACCAAGAACACAAACAAAAAGACTCAAACCAAGAACAAATAGTAAATAAAGAAAAGAAAAATTTTTTTGAAGAAGAAAATAAAAATAAAAGCTAACAAAATTAAAGCTAATACCTGATCTAAGGAACAAGACAATCCGTCAGTTGTCCAAACTCGAACAATCCCCGGCAACGGCGGCAAAAACTTGGTGCACAAATCTCCACACTTCGTACAACTGTATCAGCAAGTGCACTGGGTCGTCCAAGTAATACCTGAGTGAGTCAAGGTCGATTCCACGAGGATTGTGGTTTGAAGCAAGCTATGGTTATCTTGCAGGTCTTAGTCAGGCGAAATCAAGAAGTTGTTGGTTTGAATGCATATGAGGAATAGTGTATAAAATACTTTATAAATTTAAATGTAACTAGTCATAAGGAGATGGTTAAGGATTGGAGTTGCTTTGTCTTTCTGAATTAACTCTGGTATTACTGTCTCCTTTGCTTGTGAATGATTTCTTCTTTGGCAGACTTTATATGATTAACGCTGTATGGCCGCAGTCATTAATCTCCTCTACTTCAGATCAAACGCCGTGTGGCCGCGGTCATCCAATCTGAACAAGGGTGAAGCTTTAGCAGTTCATTCTCTTTGGCGATCCTACTCAAAACGCCACAGACAAGGTCGAATCTTTCGGATTAGAGAATGCTTCTCCTTTGGGTTCTAGCCTCTTCCACAGACACCCTAATCTCCCCGTAAATTGGCTAAACTAGTATCTCGAGATGTCCTCAATGATGTCGTGGATTAGCCGTCTGAGAGATGTATAATGAAGCTGGCGGTTTGATGCTTTCGAGTCATGTATTCGCACAAACCCAAGAAGACACGGGTGGTTGTCAGGCACGTAGTATTAGTATGATGAACAGAGCTGATTGTCACGGGTCATCCCATTCACCATGTTGAAGAATGAATATACATCTTAGAATTAAATTAAACACGGATTGAAGAGAAACAGTAATACTTTTATTAATTCATAGAACTAAGCAAGGCTCCACCCCTCAACCTAGGAGGTTTAGAAACTCATAGTGATAGAAAATATAATGATGAATAAAAATTATGGTGTAAAAGTGGTCGAAGATCCTTAACAAAGAGTGATCTTCTACTATAAATACTAAACTAATGACTAGTAAGGGTAAACAGTCTTTTAGTACTAAAATCTACTTCTGGGGCCCACTTGGTGAGTGTTTGGGCTGAGCTTTGATGAGATCCATGTGCTATGAGGTCTCTAGGGCGTTGAACACTAGTTAGGGGGTCCTCTTTGGGCGTTTGGACGCTGGTCTCTTCTCCTTGGGTGCTGGACGCCTGAATGGGGGCAGGAGGCTGGCGTTGGACGCCAGTTTTTGGCCTTCTAATCTGAAGCAAAGTATGGACTATTATACATTGCTGAAAATCTCTGGACAGCATCTGCAGTGCTTTCTCTATCTCTGAATCAAACTTTTGCTCCAGCACCTCAATTTCAGCCAGAAATTACCTAAAATTGCATAAAAACACAAAAACTCAAAGTAGAATCCAAAAATGTGAATTTAACACTAAAACCTATGAAAACATAATAAAAATTAAACTAAGAATACTAAAAACTATATGAAAATGATGCCAAAAAGGGCATAAAATATCCGCCCATCAATGAGAGACCACCGATTGCCGACCGCAAGAAGGATATTCCGCACGGCAAGTGATTTGGACCTCTAGGCCGCAGAGCATCCACTATTAATACCACAGAGGCGGCCACATCCTCAGCAGCACCTTAACCACCGCCTATACTGGCAGCACCATCATCCACTCCACATCCGACTTACTATCTTATGCAGTGGTGCACGAAACTGGCTCCGCAGAATTCGCACAGATAGACCAGCAAGTATACCAGGCCGTCCAAGTAATACCTCAGGTGAGTGAGGGTCGATCCCACGAAGATTGTTGGTTTGAGCAAGCAGTGGATACCTTGAAGATCTTAGTTAGGCGGATAGAAAATATAGTTTGTCACGAAAACATATAAAATAGATAAATAGAACGTTACTAGATAGATGAGAATTCAATGGTGATAGAATGGTTGAGGTGTCAGAGATTCTTTGTCTTTCCGGATTAACTTTTATTACTGTCTTTTTCAATAACCTTTTGATTCCTTCAATGGTAGCTGTAAATGATTAACTCATGTTCTCTCATCAAGTTAACCGCCTCTACTGCAGCAATCCACCACATTGAGATGACTAATGTCATCTCATCAAGCTACCTCTAGGTTTCTCACTGTAGCAGAAGATGAAGCTCTAAGCTATCCACTTCCCTTCACGATCCTACTTAAGGTGCCACAGACAATGCAAATCTTTTGGATCAGAAAGTACTGCTTCTCTGACTCTAGCCTTAATGCCACAGAGACCTCACGCACTAATAGTCAACGGGATTATATGTCACATATCAAAAGTTGCTCAAATGCTCTATTGGAATCCACAATGCAATCTTTAGCTTTAGTTCAATGCTATCCGGGTCAGGAATCACACGGAACCCAAGTAGAGCAAGGGTGATTATCACAGGTCACCCTCAATTCATAAGATGAAGAACGAGGTTGCATAAGAGAATATAATCAAACATATTGAATGAAAACAGCAATATTATTGATCCATAAAACTTAGCAGAGCTCCTAACCTTAACCTTAGGAGGTTAGTGACTCATGCTAATAGAAAAATACAATGAGAACGTAAAAGTGGGAAAGTGCCCTCTAACAAGGGTGAACTCTTGTATATATATATATATATATATATATACTAATCTGATATCTAAGGATTACAGAAATAAGATAAACTAAGTTGACAGGGCAAAAATCTACTTCTAGGGCCCACTTGGTGAGTGTTTGGGCTGAGCTTGAGTGTTTCCCACGAGATAGTACCCCTTAGAGGCATTGAACACTGGCTAGGGACCCCCCTTTTTGCATTGGATGCCAGCTGCTCCTCTGTGGGTGTTGGACACCAGGAATGGGGTAGAAGGTTGGCGTTAAACGCCAGTTTTGGGCCTTCATTTCCGAAGAAAAGTATAAACTATTATATATTTCTGGAAAGCCCTGGATGTTAGCTTTCCAAAGTCGTTAAGGGAACGCCATTTAGATTTTTGTAGTTCCAAAAAAGCTCTTTTGAGTGCACGGAGGTTAGATCTTGACAGCATCTACAGTGATTTCTCTGTCTCTGAATCAGACTTTTTTCTCTGTCTCTGAATCAGACTCTTGCAATGAAGTTATTTCCTCTAACCGAGAAGAAATTCTTAACTGACGATAATTGCTCTTTCAAGATTTTGGCGCCGTTTCTGGGGAATTGCAAATGTGTGCTTGTTATTGGTTATTGTATATATCTCAATATTGTGAATAGCTTGATTTTTGCTTTATGTACTAGTTATAGAATTTTGTTTCTCTTGTTTCTTGTTAGCTTTTGTTTTTATTTTCCCTTTCACTATGAATTCTCACCACTTTGGCTATGAGCTTGGTTCAAACTATGTTGTAGGAATGGGAACTACAATGACAACATGCATCAAGGATGGAACAATCAAAGATGGGAGGAGCCTCAAGGAATTGATCACTCTTCATGGCAACAACCTCCCCCGGTTTCTTATGAGTATAATCCAACTCCAAGATGCATACCAATATAATATGTGTGGTGACCCTTATTGTGGTTGTCAACCACAATCATCATATGCATATGACCCTTTCCCTCAACATAGCCCCCAACAACCATACTCACAAGCCTCTTACCACCAAACACCTCCATATGACACTAACCCTTATCCACCATACCAACCACCTTATGAGCCATATGAATCATACATAGAACCACAATAATTCCAACACAATTACTCCCAAGAACCACCTCTCCATACTCTTACCAAGATGAAACACCTTCCAATTATGAATCCTTTCTCCCAGACAATGAACCCTCTCTTCCACCACCTCCTCCAATGGATATAGCTCTCCAAACCTTCTTGTAAAAATAACAAAGAGATATTAGCTCTTATATCCAAAGCTCATGCATCCCTAGTAGTTCCACTGACAAATGTGGAGGATCAACCAAGGAGCATAGTGAGGGAGTGAACTTGAAGCTTCAAGGTGAAGAAGAGGAGTTGAAGCAAGAAGTGCAACAAGGGGAGGGAGTAGGGACAATTGAGCCAGAAAGAGTGGTTGAAGATTTTAGGAGATGTTGAAAGTCTATAGCAATGTAAAATTATAGAGCCCTCTTCCAACAAGCTTGAAATCGATGTTGAGGAGGGTGTAGAACTTCCGAAGCATATTATAGTTGGAGACCTTGAAGAGGTTAATCAAGAGATAGATTCAATCATTAATGAATTCTTATCTACAATTGAATCCTCTCCCATTGGACATGAAATTGAGGTCATAGAAGAATGTGCACAACCTCCCATACCCTTGGTAAGCAATGAAGAAGAGATTGAACTAGAAGAAATCTACCAAGAGGAAGAGGTTGAAATTGAAGAAGCTTGCAAAGAGGTGGAGGAAGTCAAAGAAGAGCACAAAGGAGTGGAGCTCACATTGTCAAAGTTGTTGGAAGCCTCCCTTCCTAAGCCACCATCATCCTTTACACCATTCAAGTGTAAACTTCATATCCCTTAGCTTTCTTATTCCACTTGAATATGGTTGCTTGAAACGGATTGTCAACTTAGAGCTCTTTGTGGAATAAAAAGCAAAAAACGGTTGGTTAGTGGTAGGCATCATGATTCACGGTTCATTATGGTTGGAAGCTCAAGGTTTAGGAGCAATGGTTGGTGTAGAACCAATTTGCATGGATTTAGGAGGATGTTTGGGTGCTTATATGAGAATTCTATGTGCTTTCCACCCTGATGGAACTATGATAATCAACTTGAAGACGGGTGAGAAAACAAAGTATGGGATCCCGAATCATACAAAGAGGATCAATTTTGGGAGCTCATGGTTTGTGAAGAACTCCATCAAAGCTTGGAGCTATTAATTTTGAATGATGGAGCTTATTGGAGATTCAAGCATTGGTGGATGTTCAAGGATGAATTCAAGCACAAGCCACCTTGATGAGAGCTCCCCATAAGTCAAACTTAAGGACAATAAATAAAAGTGCTAGGTGGGAGACACCCCAGCCTGGAAACATCTTTTCATTTTTTTCTTTTGTAAATGTTGGTAAAATAAGTTTAATTTCATGTTTATTTTAGTTTGTTGAGTTTATTTAGTAGTCTAGTATGGTAAATAAGGTTTAATGGTGTTTTGGTAGCTATTAGGAGGTTTGGAATGCTTGGTTTGGTGCAAGAAATTAGAAAATTTTGAAAAAACAGAGCACCCAGCCACGCATTGAAAGAGCGAAACTCTCGCGCGATCTAGAATTTTCACAAATAAATTCGCGTTGTAAGTATAGCTTCTAGACTGACAAGAATTCCTTTCTTACAAAAGTTTTGGTTGTCACAAGTAACAAACCCAATAAAATTTATAAACCGAAGTATTTAAACCTCGAGTCGTCTTCTCAAGGAATTACAGGGAGGTATTCTTATTATTAGCTATGGAAAAGGTAGAATTTTGGATTTTTTAAAACAAAGAACAAGTAATTTAAATGGCAGGAAAAATAAATTAATAATCAATAAAACTCTTAGCAAGGTTCAAAAATTTGGAAGTCCTATCCTAGTTATCCTTATCGATGGTGATGAGAATTTGAGTTTCAATCCAACTTAGTTAACCTTTACTTGAGCAAGGGAAAGTCAAGTGGACTAATTAGTTTGATCCTCAAGTCCTAGTCAATTCCTAAGAAAGGACTAGAGTTAGTGGGATTTAATTCAATTAGCAAAAATAACAATTCTCAATCACGATGAGTTTGATAACTCAAGAGTCTCCAATTAATCAATTAAAGCCAAGAATATGAAAAAGCTAAAGATAAATCTGAAATACCTCAATTGCATTAATAAAAGAAAATCAATCTAAACATAAAGAGTTCATGAGCCAAATTGGTAACATAAGTCAGATACGAATAAAAGCATTAGAATAAATAAAAATATAAAAGGAATATAGAACCTAAGAGGAAGTTGAAATCCTAAATCCTTTAAGAGGAATCCTAATCCTAAAACCTAAGAGAGAGAAAAGAACCTCTCTCTAAAAACTACATCTAATCCTAAAATTATGAATGTATGATTCGTCCCCCTTCATTCCTCCATTTTGTAGTCTTTAATCTGTATTTTCTGGGCTTGAAATTGGGCCGGAAATAGCCCAGAAATCGCTGGGACCGAATTCAAACACGTGCAGGTCGCTGGAATTTCTGCAGAACGACACATCCGCGTGATTCACGCGTGCGCGTCATTTTTCTGTACGGCCACTATAGCGAATTATATATCAAATCGAAGCTCCGGACGTTAGCTTTCCAACACAACTGGAACTGCATCATTTGGACCTCTGTAGCTCAAGTTATGACTGTTTGAGTGCGAAGAGGTCAGGCTGGACAGCTTAGCAATTTCTTCAACTTCTTGTATTCCTTCCACTTTTGCATGCTTTCTTTCCATCCTCTGAGTCATTCTTACCCTGTAATCACTGAAATCACTTAACACACATATCAAGGTATCGAATGGTATAAAAGGGAATTAATATTAGTAAATATAAGTCCAAAGAAGCATGTTTTCAATCATAGCACAAAATCAAGAAGGAAAATGTAAAACATGCAAATCATATGAATAAGTGGGTGAAAAGCTGATAAAAACCACTCAATTGAGCACAAGATAAACCATGAAAGAGTGGTTTATCATGCGTACACATGATCCCCAAGTTTCCAACCACTCACGCGAACGCTTCGCCCACGCATACACGTGACCACCAAAATTTTCAGTGTCCGGTACAAAAACCAGAGACTTGCACGTGTAGTGTGCCGAAATTGTGCCTTAGCACAATTCTAGCCCACGTGTACGCATCACCCATGCGTATGTGTCATCTGTCTCTTTGATCTATCACACGTGGGCGTCGACGATGTATACACATCGCACCTCATTGCTACCACGCACGCGTACGCGTGACCTGACACGTACGCGTGACCCCTGCCCTGTTTCACCTACCTTCTTTTCTTCTCCTATTTCCATTTCTTTCCTTCTTCTCTCTTCTCATCTCTTCTTTCGCTCCTTCAACCATCATCCAACACTACCAATCACCATCTATCACCATTTCTTTTAGTTAGTTGGCTAGTTAGTTATTTAGTTAGTTTGATTTATGTTTATTTTTCTGTTTTTCATGATAAGTGTTGGATTATTAATCTTGTTTGCTGTTTATTGCTGCTGATTACTGATAGGATGCTATGTTAGCATCATTGTTGTTCATATTCATTGTTGGAGTTCTTAATTGAGGTTATACTTTGTTGCTTGGTCGTGAATCTTTCATGCTTAATATCTTTTGAATACCAAGTATTTATGGATTGCCTTCAAAGCTCTCTAACTCTTTTGAAGTGCATGTTTTGGCCACCATGTGATTTAAAGCATTTCATTATGATTAGCCAATAGTGTATTATCAATGCATTTTTTTATTAGGTGATGCTTGTTATGATTGATCTCTATCTACATCACCTATTTCATGCATTGAGATTTTGGAATTTTGAAATTAGATAGTAAGCTTACCTAATTGCATATTTTTGAGCTTTTCAAGCTTTGTAGACCATTCTTGCTATGTGATTGCTTTTAGTTTTTACCTCTTTTCCTAAGTTCCATAGCACCAATGTTTCCTGCTTTTATGTCAATTAGGTATTACAACTAAAATTCAAATTGTGTCATTGATTGATGTGTAAGTTTCATATTCCAATTTTTTTCATTAAAAGTTACCTTTCACATCAATCAATGTCCATACCTTCATCCATTTCACAATTGCTTGATTATCTTCTTGAATACTTTCATGCTTCTTTATGTCTTGTTTGTTTATCTTAACCAACAAGTTACTTTGAAGCATCTCAAGCACACTAAAATGAGTAAAGTGTATGCTTTCTTTTGTGTAATTGTGACATAACTGTCTATGCTAGTGTGAGTGTTCTAAATCGCATCCAACTTAGAACTCACACACTTGTTTCATTAATGTCACACTAATTTACTCACTTCATTCTAGTGATCATTACCTCATTCCAACAATATATGTTTCCTAGCTTTTGTAATTTCTCATCTTATGGTATTATTTTATATTTTTCATTGGTGAGTCATTGATGTGTGGAAAACGATCCAACACAAAACTCACCGGCAAGTGTACCGGGTCGCATCAAGTAATAATAACTCACATGAGTGAGGTCGATCCCACAGGGATTGAAGGATTGAGCAATTTTAGTTTAGTGGTTGATTTAGTCAAGCGAATCAAGTATTGGTTGAGTGGTTTGTAATTTGCAGAAGCTAAATTGCTTGAAATGTAAAGGGAGAAGGGGAAATTGCAGTAAATGAAAGAGCAGGACAGTAAATGTGCTGAATCTTAAAGAACAAGTAAAGTAAATTGCAGAAACTTAGATTGCAAGAAATGTAAATGACTGAATCTTAAAGTGCAAGAAATGTAAATTGCTTGAATTATAAAAGGAGTTGGGAATTGGGATTGCAGAATTTAAACAACATAGAAGTAAATTGCAATTAAACAGAAGAGTAGAGAATTGATTGAATCAAACTAAATCTCAACAGAAAAGTAAAAATGCTTTGAGAATTTAAAACAGAAAGTAAGCAATGCTTAACTTGCAGCAAATTAAAAGGGGTTGAAGATCTCAGGAGTGGAAGAGACTAGATAACAAGTCTAGATCTCAAATCTTTCCTTGATCTAACAAGAACAAATGTAAAGGAAATAAAGAAAAGTTGAATTGCAGAAAGTGTAGAAGAAGAATAAAAGAAGATGCAGCAAACAGAAATTGAAATTCAATTATGCAGAAGAGTAAACAAGATCTCAAGGTGAGATTAAAACAGAAGTTCTTCAATTCTTCACCCAAGATCCCAAGCAAGAAATTAAAAGAGTGCTCAAGCAAGAACAGGGAAGAAGAGAGATCAATTCTCCTTCCAAATTCTCTAAGATCCAATATTCAAAAGTAAAAAGCTCAAAAAATGAAAGTGACAATTAAAAGGAAAATTCAAAGTAAAGTCCCCAGGTGTCAAAAGGTTTCTAATTACATCAAACTAACTCCTATTTATACACTTTCTATTCTTGGATTTTGGAATTTGGATGGGCTTTTAATTTGGTGAAGAAATGAATTAAGTTGGAGTTTTAATTCAATTTTCAGCCCAATATTTCACCTCCCAGGGGCAAGCTCAGTTGGAAAAACCAACTGAGCACTCCAATGCCTTGTTTCTCCAATTTTGTGCGTGCGTCCCAGCCTTGGCCGTGTCAATTGCACTAGAGCTCAGTTGGAATTTTGAACTGAGCTCTAGGTCGTGTCTCCTTGTGCGCACAAGGCTTGCTTGGTGTGCTTCCTTTATGTGTGTCATGCTTGCTCCTTGGTGCCTTTGGTCCGTGTCAAAATGTGGGGAGAAGGGGATGTAGTGCTCAGTTGGGAAAACCAACTGAGCTTTCCATGTGCAGCGCCTTGTTCTCGTCCTCAATGTCCCATGTTCGAACCTTGGCCAATGCATCTTGTGTTATTTTCCTTGCAAGCTTGGTGGTGAGTGGTTCCAAGTTCGAACCATGGAGGAGGCATTTTGGCCATTTTCTTCTCTTTTTCTTTCAAGGAGCATTCCTTGCCTCCCCTTGGTCCTTGGTTCGAAACTTGGTGGCTTCCTCCCTTGGAATTTCATCTTGAGTTAATTTGGAGAGGTCCCCGATAAAGTTCACTTAGTTAACTGAGCTTTATGCCATTTCCTTGCTTTCTTTAGTGCTCAGTTAACTATTTGAACTTAGCTTTGTACCTTGCTTTCTCCTTTCATTCCCTGTGAGGCTCAGTTCACTTTTCCAACTTAGCCTTCCTTCTTCCTTAACTTTGCCACGCTTTTTGCTTCCTTTGGAACGTCCCTTATGCCACGCTTTTCTTATTTTCTTCTTTCTTCACCTACAAGTAATCAAACCAACCAATCAAAGTATCACCAAATTCACAAGGTTTATAAATCATTAAAATTCAATTAAATTTAGCTTTATGCTCATGATTTAGCATCAAATAAATGGTGGTTGTTTGATTCAAAGAAGTCATGCATTTTCATTCCAAATTACTTACTTAGAATGCAAGAAAGTGCATAAAACCTAATAAAAACAAAGAAAAAGGCCAGTGAAACTAGGCTAAGATGACTTGTCATCACAACACCAAACTTAAAACTTGCTTGTCCCCAAGCAAGCACTTAAACATAAGAGAAGATAGAATGAAATAGATAAGTATGTGGTATGCGAAATTGTTACTCAGGTTGTGAATTATTGTTCGAAATTGATTCCCTGGCGATGGCACCAAAAACGGATGCACAGAACCATGGTCTAAACATATCTTCACAACTTCGCATGCATCACCCTTGTCGTTGGTTGCATCCTATTCCTCTCTGTGAAAATGGTCCGATGCGCTGTCACTGCATGGCTAATCATCTTGGAGGTTCTCGATCATACTGGAATAGGATTTACTATCCTTTTGCGTCTGTCACTACGCCCATCACTCGTGAGTTTAGAGTTCTTCACAGTCATTCAATCCCAGAGTCCTACTCGGAATACCACGGACAAGGTTTAGACTTTCCGGACTCTCATGAATGCCGCCATCAATCTAGCTTATACCACGAAGATTCTGATTAAGAGATCTAAGAGATACTCATTCAATTTAATGTAGAACGGAAGTGGTTGTTAGGCACGCATTCATAGGGAATGATGATGATTGTCACGTTCATCACATTCAGGTTGAAGTGCGAATGAATATCTTAGAAGCGAAATAAGATGAATTGAATAGAAAATTGTAGTACTTTGCATTAATCTTTGAGGAACAGCAGAGTTTCACACCTTAATCTATGGAGTGCAGAAACTCTACCGTTGAAAATACATAAGTGATAATGGAGTTCATTGGTCTCGGCCCCAGAGGGGAACCGGAGTAACCAAGACTACGAATACAATGATAAAAAGTTCTATTTATAATAAACTAGTCACTAGGGTTTACAGAAGTAAGTAATTGATGCATAAATCCACTTCCGGGGCCCACTTGGTGTGTGCTTGGGTTGAGCTTGAAGTCTACACGTGGAGAGGTCATCTTGGAGTTGAACGCCAGCTTTTGTGCCATTTTGGGCGTTGAACTCCACTTTGCAACTTGTTTCTGGCGCTGGACGCCAGAATTGGGCAGAGAGCTGGCGTTGAACGCCAGTTTGCGTCATTCAAACTCGGGCAATTTATGGACTATTATATATTTCTGAAAAGCCCTGGATGTCTACTTTTCAACGCAATTGGAAGCGCGCCATTTTGAGTTCTGTAGCTCCAGAAAATCTATTTTGCGTGCAGGGAGGTCAGAATCCAACAACATCAGCAGTCCTTCTTCAACCTCTGAATCTGATTTTTGCTCAAGTCCCTCAATTTTATCGAGAAAATACCTGAAATCACAGAAAAACACACAAACTCATAGTAAAGTCCAGATATATGAATTTAACATAAAAACTAATGAAAACATCCCTAAAAGTAACCAGATTCTACTAAAAACATACTA
>NC_029787.2:60780465-60785963 GCF_000816755.2 Arachis ipaensis | reverse complement strand
TAGCTTTTTGCCTCTTGAATAGTTTTGGCATCTCACTTTATCCATTGAGGTTCAGAATGATTGGCATCTATAGGAACTCAGAGTTCAGATAGTGTTATTGATTCTCCTAGTTTAGTATGATGATTCTTGAACACAGCTTCTTTATGAGTCTTGGCCGTGGCCTTAAGCACTTTGTTTTCCATTATTACCACTGGATACATAAATGCCACAGACACATAATTGGGTGAACCTTTTCAGATTGTGACTCAGCTTTGCTAAAGTCCCCAATTAGAGGTGTCCAGGGTTCTTAAGCACACTCTTCTTTTGCTTTGGACCTTGACTTTAACCGCTCAGTCTCATGTTTTCACTTGACACCTACACGCCACAAGCACATGGGTAGGGACAGCTTAGTTTAGCCGCTTAGGCCAGGATTGTATTCCTTTAGGCCTTCCTATCCACTGATGCTCAAAGCCTTGGGATCCTTTTTATTTACCCTTGCCTTTTGGTTTTAAGGGTTATTGGCTTTTTGCTCTTGCCTCTTGGTTTTAAGAGCTTTTGGCTTTTTCTGCTTGCTTTTTCTTTCTATTTTTTTTTTTCGCTTATATTTTTTTTTCTTCTTTTTTTTTCTGCAAGCTTTGTTCTTTGCTGCTTTTTCTTGCTTCAAGAATCATTTTTATGATTTTTCAGATTATCAAATAACATGTCTCCTTGTCATCATTCTTTCAAGAGCCAACATATTTAACATTCTTAAACAACAACTTCAAAAGACATATGCACTGTTCATGCATTCATTGAGAAAACAAGAAGCATTGTCACCACATCAATATAATTAAACTAAGTTCAAGGATAAATTCGAAACTCATATACTTGTTCTTTTGAATTAAAACATTTTTCATTTAAGAGAGGTGATGGATTCATAGGACATTCATAACTTTTAAGACATGGTTACTAACTACTAATGATCATGTAATGAAGACACAAACATGGATAAGCACTTAACATAGAAAACGAAAAACAGAAAAAGTAAGAACAAAGAATGAGTCCACCTTAGTGATGATGGCGTTTCCTTCTTGAGGAACCAATGATGTTCTTGAGCTCTTCTATGTCTCTTCCTTGCCTTTGTGGCTTGATTCCTAGTGATTTTTGGTATTTCTATCCTCAGTTTCTTCCATTAACTATGTGGAGGGAAGTGCACCCCCTGAGGTATTTCAGGGATCTCTTGATTTGCAGCCACATGTTCTACCACTGAGCTATAGATTCTTTACATAATTGTTTTACCACACCAAACTTAGAATGTTGCCCGCCCTCGAGCAAAAAAAAAAAGGAATAGATGAAGAAGATGTGGAAAAAAACTAGGATTATGAGGAAGGAAGGTGGGGATCCTGTGGGGTCCACAGATCCTGAGATGATCCTGTGAGGTCCACAGATCTTGAGGTGTCAAGGCATTTACATCCCTGCACCAATTTAGGCATGCAAAATGCCCTTGCACACAACTCTGGGCGTTCAACGCCCATTTGTTGCCCATTTTGGGCGTTCAACGCCCATTTGTTGCCCATTTCTGGCGTTGAACGCCAGAACCATGCTTGTTCTGGGCGTTCAGTGCCAGCTCTTCTTCAGGGTGCAATTCTGGCGTTTAGCGCCCAGATGCTGCCCATTTTGGGCGTTCAGCGCCCAGATACTGCCCATTTTGGGCGTTCAGCGCCAGAACCATGCTCTGTTCTGGCGTTGAACGCCAGACAGGTGCTTCCTCCAGGGTGTGATTTTTCTTCCGCTGTTTTTGATTCTATTTCTAAATTTTTCGTTTATTTTGTGACTCCACATGATCATGAACCTAAGAGAACATGAAAAACAAAAATAAAATTAGATAAATAAACATTGGGTTGCCTCCCAACAAGCGCTTCTTTAATGTCAATAGCTTAACAGTGGGCTCCCATGGAGCCTCACAGATGTGCAGAGCTTTATTGAGACCTCCCAACACCAAACTTAGAGTTTGGATATGGGGGTTTGACACCAAACTTAGAGTTTGGTTGTGGCCTCCCAATGCCAAACTTAGAGTTTGACTGTGGGGGCTTTGGTTGACTCTGCTTTGAGAGAAGCTTTTTCTCATCTTCCCAAGTTTCAATACCAAATAATTTGGCATTTAGCTTCATGATTGCACCAAGGAACTTGGCAACTTGCTCTTCAGTAACATCCTCATTCTCTTCAGAAGAGGAATACTCATTAGAGCTCATGAATGGCATAAAGAGGTTCAATGGAATCTCTATGGTCTCTAGATGAGTCTCAGATTCCTTAGGTTCCTCGGAGGGAAGCTCCTTATTGATCACTGGACGTCCCAGGAGGTCTTCCTCCTTGGGATTCACGTCCTTCTCCTCTCTTGTGGGTTCAGCCATGGTAATTAATTCAATGGCCTTGCACTCTCCTTTTGGATTCTCTTCTGTATTGCTTGGGAGAGTGCTAGGAGGGATTTTAGTGATCCTTTTACTCAGCTGGCCCACTTGTCCTTCCAAATTTCTAATGGATGACCTTGTTTCATTCATGAAACTCATAGTGGCCTTAGATAGATCAGAGACTAAATTTGCTAAGCTAGATGGATTCTGCTCAGAATTCTCTGTCTGTTGCTGAGTGGATGATGGAAAAGGCTTGCTATTGCTAAACCTGTTTCTTCCACCATTATTAAAGCCTTGTTGAGGCTTTTGATCCTTCCATGAGAGATTTGGGTGATTTCTCCATGATGGATTGTAGGTGTTTCCATATGGTTCACCCATGTATTTTAACTCTGCTATTGCAGGGTTCTTAGGATCATAAGCTTCTTCCTCGGAAGATGCCTCTTGAGTACTGTTGGATGGAGCTTGCATTCCATTCAAACTCTGAGAAATCATATTGACTTGCTAAGTCAATATTTTATTCTAAGCCAATATGGCATTCAGAGTATCAATTTCAAGAACTCCCTTCTTCATAGGTGTCCCATTACTCACAGGATTCCTCTCAGAAGTGTACATAAACTGGTTATTAACAACCATGTCAATGAGTTCTTGAGCTTCTGCAGGCGTTTTCTTTAGGTGAATGGATCCACCTGCAGAAGTATCCAATGACATCTTTGATAGCTCAGATAAACCATCATAGAATATATCCAGGATGGTCCATTCTGAAAGCATGTCAGAAGGACACTTTTTGGTCAGCTGCTTGTATCTTTCCCAAGCTTCATAGAGGGATTCACCTTCTTTCTGTCTGAAGGTTTGAACATCAGCTCTAAGCTTGCTGAGCTTTTGAGGAGGAAAGAACTTGGCTAAGAAAGCCATGACCAGCTTATCCCAAGAGTTCAGGCCGTCTTTGGGTTGAGAGTCCAACCATATTCTAGCTCTGTCTCTTACAGCAAAAGGGAAAAGCATGAGCCTGTAGACTTCAGGATCTACTCCATTAGTCTTAACAGTATCACATATCTGTAAGAATTCAGTTAAGAACTGAAAAGGATCTTCAGATGGAAGTCCATGAAACTTGCAGTTCTACTGCATCAGAGAAACTAGCTGAGGTTTCAGCTCAAAGTTGTTTGCTCCAACGGCAGGAATGGAGATGCTTCTTCCATGTAAATTGGAATTAGGTGCAGTAAAGTCACCAAGCATCCTCCTTGCATTATTATTATTTTCGGCTGCCATCTCCTCTTCCTGTTCGAAAATTTCTGAAAGGTTGTCTCTGGATTGTTGTAATTTAGCTTCTCTTAGTTTTCTCTTCAAAGTCCTTTCAGGTTCTAGATCAGCTTCAACAAGAATGCCTTTTTCCTTGTCCCTGCTCATAAGAAAGAGAAGAGAACAAGAAAAGAAGAGGAATCCTCTATGTCACAGTATAAGAAACAAACAAAAAGTTAGTTAGTTAGTTGAAACAAATTTTGAAAAGATAAGAAGTTAGGAAGTTAGAAAAGATATTTTGCAATCACTTTTTTGAAAAAGGTAAGATAAGAAGATATTTTTGAAAAGATATGATAGAAATTAGTTTTTTTTGAAAAAGATTTGATTTTTAAAGTCTCAATTAATGACTTGATTCACAAGAAATCACAAGATATGATTTTAGAACTTAAAGTTTGAATCTTTCTTAACAAGCAAGTAACAAACTCGAAATTTTTGAATCAAAACATTAATTGATGATGTTATTTTCGAAAATATGATGTAAAATTAAGAAAAATATTTTAGAAAAATATTTTTGAAATTTTTCAAAAATAACTAAAAAAGTTGAAAAAAGATTTGATTTTTTGAAAAAGATTTTGAAAAAGATAAGAATTTTAAATTGAAAATTTGATTTGACTCATAAAAACAACTAGATTTTAAAATTTTTTTAAAAAGTCAAATCTAATTTTCGAAATTTTAAGAGAGAAAAAGGGAAAGATATTTTTTTTATTTTTGAATTTTTATGATGAGAGAGAAAAATTTAAAACATCATTTTCATGTTTTTCTCTTTTCTTTTTGGATCAAAACAAGGAATGTATGCAAGAATGCTATGAATGTCAAGATGAACACCAAGAACACTATGAAGATCATGATGAACATCAAAAATATATTTTTGAAAATTTTTTATGCAAAGAAAACATGCAAGACACCAAACTTAGAAATCTTTAATGCTTAGACACTAAGATTTCAAGAATGCATATGAAAAACAAGAAAAGACACAAAACAAGAAAACATCAAGATCAAACAATAAGACTTACTAAGAACAACTTGAAGATCATGAAGAACATCATGAATGTATGAATTTTTCGAAAAATGCAAAGAATTTTTAGAAAAAATCCAATTGACACCAAACTTGAAATTTGACTCAAGACTCAAATAAAAAACACAAAATATTTTTGATTTTTTTTTTTTTTGATTTTTTTGTATTTTCTTTTAATTTTTTCGAAAATCATTTTGAAAAAGAAAAATAAGGATTCCAAAATTTTTAATATAAATTCCAGGAATCTTCAATTCTTAGTCTAAAGCTCCAATCTGAGGGTTAGACATGGCTTAATAGCCAGTCAAGCTTTAGCATAAATATGGGAGTAATTCATTCAATTTTAATCCAAAACCTCTGTCCAAAAGAATTTAGACATGGTTTTATAGCCAGCATGCTTCAACATGCTTCATGAAACTCTAGAATTCATTCTTAAAAATTCTGAAGAAAATTATATTTTTGAAAACATTTTTATTTTAAAATTTTTTTTTTCGAAAACAAAGGAAAAATTTTTGAAAGATTTTTGAAAAATTTTTGAAAAGAAAACAAAAAGAAAATTACCTAATCTGAGCAACAAGATGAACCGTCAGTTGTCCAAACTCAAACAATCCCCGGCAACGGTGCCAAAAACTTGGTATGCGAAATTGTTACTCAGGTTGTGAATTATTGTTCGAAATTGATTCTCCGGCGATGGCACCAAAAACGGATGCACAGAAAAATGGTCTAAACATATCTTCACAACTTCGCATAACTAACCAGCAAGTGCACTGGGTCGTCCAAGTAATAAACCTTACGCGAGTAAGGGTCGATCCCACGGAGATTGT
>NC_029787.2:60764370-60780431 GCF_000816755.2 Arachis ipaensis | reverse complement strand
TGCCATTTTGGGCGTTGAACTCCACTTTGCAACTTGTTTCTGGCGCTGGACGCCAGAATTGGACAGAGAGCTGGCGTTGAATGCCAATTTGCGTCATCTAAACTCGGGAAAAGTATAGACTATTATATATTGCTGGAAATCCCTGGATGTCTACTTTCCAATGCAATTGGAAGCGCGCCATTTTGAGTTTTGTAGCCCCAGAAAATCCATTTTGAGTGCAGGGAGGTCAGAATCCAACAACATCAGCAGTCCTTCTTCAACCTCTGAATCTGATTTTTGCTCAAGTCCCTCAATTTCAGCCAGAAAATACCTGAAATCACAGAAAAACACACAAACTCATAGTAAAGTCTAGAAATGTGAATTTAACATAAAAACTAATGAAAACATCCCTAAAAGTAACTAGATCCTACTAAAAACATACTAAAAACAATGCCAAAAAGTGTATAAATTATCCGCTCATCAGTATGCATGTCCTTATTAGGCAAATAGTTGAATTTTATTTATGGGGTTTTATGCAGATCAAAAATAGCTCATTTAACTATTTGCTGTCAAAAGAAACAATGTTTCCTTAAGGGTTCACCAAGGTTGCTGCTATGATTCCTTACCTTTTTGCTTAATTCCCTTATTAGCTTTTTCTTCTTTCTTTTGCATTTCAGAGGTTATTATTTATTAAAGGCTTGGTGTCAAATGTTGCAGTGGCCTTTGGCTTATTTTCACTCAACATTTTTTTCACCACAGACACATGGCTCACCTCTTTCTTCCTAGGATCATTGATGCCCAGCATCTCTTTGGATCACTAAATGTTTTGTAGCTAGGTTGCTCTTTATTGTGGACTTTCAGTTGGCAATCCCAAATCAGTTGATCTAAGTTGCCAAGTTTTAAAATACTCCTTAGAACCTACTTGTCCAAGCATATCCTAGTACATAAACACCACAGGCATATGTCCTAGGGTCCAAGCTATTGGTGTCTAGCCTTATTGTTTGTTCCTTTGCCAACTTTTGGCTTTTCTTCTTTCTTTTTCTTTCTGTTTTGGTTTATTTTCAAGGGGCTTTCATTAATTGAAGGATCATAGCAGCAAACTAGCTTAGGCTTCAAGAAACAAGTCATTCTGCAATATTTATTCTATGAGCTATCAATTGAATCAAACACACACCACCACTAACTTCATTCTAACTTTTGCAACATTGAACAATTACTTTTCTAAGTCAAAAATCTTTCTTTTATTCAAACAGCAAGGAAAACAAAACAAAGTATTCAAGCTGATGAATGATGACATTTATTATGCAAATAACTTATTCTTAACAAACTACTAATGTAAACAAAAGAAATAGTAAAACATGAAGCAATTGGAGGCATGTCATGTTTCAGACATGCATCTTCCTTATTTAAGTAAAAGTAAGAAAAGGAGCTTCACCACCTTTATTTGTCAGGCATTTCCATTCTATTAGATTTGCTGGATTCTCCCTTCTTCTTTTTCCTCTTCCTTGTAAAATCTTCAGCTTCTTCACGGGGACATCTTCTATCCCATTCAGGATCTGTGAGACCAGAGAGCCCAACTTCTTCTAATCTTCGAATTATTGTCTGGGTGAAGGGGTGAGACTTTGCCACTTGGTGGTCTCTAAGTTCTTGGCATTGCTCAAATGATTTGATTTGTGGATTTAGTGCTGGCATGCAGCGGGTTAAGTACTCCAACCTTGCTTGCATATCCTCATTACTCTCTGTTTGTTGCACATATCTAACCTCTCCAATGGTGTGATGAATATTCTTTCACTGGTATAGGTTATGAGTATATTCCCCACACTTGGCTTGAGTTAGGAACATTTTGTCATATGATTCCTTAAGATTTGCTGTTTGTTCCTTCTGCCCTTCAAGAATATTGGCTTGGAATTCTTGTTGTTGGGCCATTGATTGTTGCTGCCAGCTCTCCAATCTTTCCTCCACTCTGTGTTGCCAAGCTTCATTTTGCTCCCTGTCCTTCGAATATTGTTTCCGGTGCTCTAGATATTGCTCTTGTTGTTGTAGATAGAGTTTCTGTTGTCTTGAGTACTGCTCTTGTGCTCTCACATTCTGTTGTGATATCTCATCAAGAACTTCCTGCAATTGACTCACATCTATGATACCATGAGCATGTTCGTCCCTCCTGTGTGACTTTCTTCTTCTGTGAGTTCTTTCTTCCTCTTGATCTTCCTCCTCCTCTTCATTAAGGCCTTCCATTTTTCTCTTTGTAATTCCTCTGGTTCCTTTCACTTTCTCTGTATCCTCATCTTTGAAGAGCACTCCAGCTTTGTTACACAATCTTAGGATCGTGCTTGGGTGCCCAAGCCTACCCGATTTGTTTGTGTCTTCAGCCATCTCCTGGATATTATCTGCTATGAGTTGGGCAAGGTCGATTTCCCCACCATGTAGGATGCAGTATGTCAGGAGAGCTCTCTTGATTATGACTGATGAGGTATTCGCAGTGGGGAGTATTGATTCCCTTACCACCTCATACCACCCCTTTGCCTCAGGTCTGAGATCAAGTCTCTTCAGACAACTTGGGGTTCCCTGTGAGTCTCTTTTCCAGTCTTTTCCTTCAATACATAACCCCTCCAATATTTCATCAGGGTCATTATCACCACGCAGTCTATCTTCATAGCTAAGCTCATCATAAGTTATGGTTCTCAGCTTTAGAGCTCTTGTGATTGATGGTGGACTAAAGTCCACTTCAACACCTCTGACATAACTTTTGTATGATGGGCTGTTTTCATTTTTTTAACCGCATTGGCGTAAAACTCCCTTATCATCACAGCACTAATATCAGTGAGAGGACGGCACAGAAGATCGCATCTTCTTTCCTTGGTGATTTGTCGCATAATGGGGTATTCTCCCTCCCTTAGTTCGAACCCCATTTCAGGGATGACAATCTTTATTTTCACGAGTCTATTGTATCTGGCTTCATGAAATTGGGATTTGAACCTCTTTGTGTCATAGGATGGAGGTTCTGTCACCATTGGTTCCTTTCCTGGTCTTCTTCTTGAACTTGAAGGAGCCATTGAATATGTGTGTGAATAAGAGATAAGTGGGGTTGTGTTTGGAGTGATGTTCGATTTTATTGTAAAGAGAAAAAGGAAATTGTGTGCTTTGAGTGAGAGTGGCCTGTATGAAAGTGTTCTTTATGACGTGTTGGAGCCTATTTATGGACAAGGTTTCCAAGTTTCCCAACAAGATCACAAGAGAGGATTGCATTCGGTTATGATGATGAAGGGTGAGGATTGAGTTGAATAGCATAGAAATTCATGAAATGAATGGCCTGCATGTATTGTTGAAGCTTGACAAGGATTCTCTTCCTATTGGTTGCATGCTTTTTCGGTGTCCAATGGTGCATATATGCAGATTTTGCTTTCCAAGATTGGCACACCTCTCTAGGCACATGTGATCCTTCTCTTGACTTGTCATAACTGTTCCTTCCTCTTGTCTTTTCCTCAAGCCTTCTTTTCTAATCAAATCAAAATGAAATGCTTCAGAACTTATTTAAAGCACAGTGGTCAAGTGGTATATGCTTACATTTTATATTATGGTCCTTAGTTGTGAAAGATCAATCGTGTCCCTGAACCAAGGTTTGGTGAACACCAAACTTGTTTCTTGCTCAGTGATTAGAATAAACGCTTGTTACAATTGATACTTTCACCATAAGTGCCAATTTATCTCTTAGCATAAATTTCTAAAACAAAACAATGTATGATCCATCTTTGCATGATTTTGATTTTCTGAACAAAAGTTAAATTTTTTTCTCAAAAATTTGTACACATGCAGACACCAAACTTAATGCTTGGTCATATACTTCATCAAAATGACTAAGCATATGATCTAAGAATGCTTGAAATGTTAACTTTTGTGTGCTGTCAAGCACACCAAACTTAGAAGTCTGGCATGTATTTCAAAGCAGTGTATGCATCTGTCAAGGGTGTCTAGACAAATTCAAAATCATGCTAAAGTGATCACACTTTATTGAATTTAAAAGCAAGCAGGAATCATAAATCATGGGTTGCCTCCTATGAAGCGCTCGTTTATTATCATTAGCTTGACATTGACCCCCTCTTTTATGGTGGTTGATGACTGTAGTGCCTCAACTTGTCCCCTCTGATCGTGAGCTTCTTCTTTGTTCCTTGGTGCTCTATTTCAGCATGTTCTAGTGAGAGTATTTTGCTCACAGTATAGTAATCATCAGTCTGTTGGTTTGCTCCCAGTTGTTGATAGACTAATTGTACTTTGTCGCCTTTAGAGAGCCCTTCTGTTGGAATTTTTTTATTCTTCCAACCCTTTTTGATTCTGTTTTTGTTTTTCTTCCCTCCTTTTGTTGACCCTTCTTCTTTGACAACAGGCTTCCTCTTGAGATTTCTTTTTTTAGTTGCTAATACTACAATGTCCTCTTGAACTTTTTCATTATCTTGCACAGTCTCTTTCTCTTTTTGACCTGCTGTATCATCTATCTCTTGCTTGGGAGGGCAGTTGTTGTTTGTCTTGTTGATTCCCTCCTTCCACTGCAGGTTCTCTTTATCTCTTTCCGTACCACCCTTCTTTTCATTACTGATCTGTGTTTCTGGCAGCATACTCAGAGTGACACTTTCATCATGCATCCTGAGGGTTAATTCTCCTTGCTCTATGTCTATGATAGCCTTAGCAGTGGCCAAGAACGGTCTTCCCAGTATGATGGAGTCGCCCTCATCCTGATCTGAATCTAAGATCACAAAATCTGCAGGAATGATGAATCTGTCTACCTTGACTAGAAGGTTCTCAATTATACCCCTGGGGCATATCACTGATTTGTCCACCAATTCTAGAGACATCTGTACTGGTTTCACCTCTTTTATGCTTAGCTTTTTCACTAGAGAGGCAGGCATTAGATTGATACTAGCTCCTAAGTCACACATCGCCTTGTTGATGGCCATACTGCCAATGGCGCAGGGTAGAAAGAAACTCCCAGGGTCCTCGAGTTTGGGAGGAAGTCCCTTCTGGATTAGTGCTCTGCATTCCTCAGTAAGCAGTACAGTTTCATTAACTTGCCAACTCCTCTTCTTATTGATAAGTTCCTTCAAGAACTTTGCATACAGGGGAATTTGCTCAAGTGCTTCAGCTAAGGGAATATTGATTTCCAACTTCTTGAAGATTTCAAGAAATTTTGAGAAGTGTTGGTCCTTAGTCTCTTTGTTGAACCTTTGAGGATATGGCAAAGGTAGTGTGAAGTTCATTCCCTGCCTTTGGTCCTTAGTTGGCTCTTCAATTACTTCCTTCTCTTTCCTTGATTTTTGTGGCTGATCTTCCCTTTCTTTGAGCTCTTCTGAGGTCTGCTTGCTTGCTGTTACATCTTCATCATTGGCTTTTTCTTCTTCAGCTTGTTTCTTGTCACTTTCCTTTGGCTTCTTGGTTGCTTCTTCATTTTTCACTAGGATCTTTCCACTCCTCAGTTGTATTACCTTGCACTCCTCTTTTGGATTAGGAATAGTGTCACTTGGTAGTGAGCTTGATGGCCTTTCAATGGTAATTTGCTTGGAGAGTTGTCCAATTTGCCTTTCCATATTTTTCATGGAGGCTACCTGGTTCCTTAATGTCATCTCCTGGTGCTTCATCATCTTTTCCATTAAGAGCTCCAAGTTGTTAATCCTTTGAGATTCTTATGAGATTGGTTGATTGTGGGGTGTTGAGGGTTGAGGGTAAGTGTTTTGACTTGAGGCTTGGTTATTGGATGGATGATGGTTAGAATTGGGGTAGGTATTTTGTGGTTTTCTGTATGTGGCTTGGCTATTGTTCTGTTGGTTGTTTTGGTTTGTGTTTTTCCAATTGTTTTGGTTTGAGTTTCTCTGCCATGGCTGTTGAGTTTGATTGTGGTTGTCTCCCCATCTGAGGTTGGGATGGTTCTTCCATGAAGGGTTGTAAGTATCACCATAGACTTCATTTGGCCCAGAATTTTGGTTGTGCATGTATTGGACTTGTTCTTGCTGCTGCTCTTCTTGAGTTTCTTCATTTTGCCCCCATGTGGATGATAGTTGGCTTGTGTTGACTGCTGCAACTTGGAGGCTATCAATCCTCTTGGCCATTTACTCAAATTGTTGTTGAATTTGCTGCTGCATCATTTTGTTTTGAGCTAGGATTGAGTCCACTCCTTCCAACTCCATCACTCATTTCCTTTGTGATGGTTGGCGTTGCCTTTAAATTTGCAGAAGCTAAATTGCTTGAAATGTAAAGGGAGAAGGGGAAATTGCAGTAAATGAAAGAGCAGGACAGTAAATGTGCTGAATCTTAAAGAACAAGTAAAGTAAATTGTAGAAACTTAGATTGCAAGAAATGTAAACGACTGAATCTTAAAGTGCAAGAAATGTAAATTGCTTGAATTATAAAAGGAGTTGGGAATTGGGATTGCAGAATTTAAACAAGACAGAAGTAAATTGAAATTAAACAGAAGAGTAAAGAATTGATTGAATCAAACTAAATCTCAACAAAAAAGTAAAAATGCTTTGAGAATTTAAAAACAGAAAGTAAGCAATGCTTAATTTGCAGCAAATTAAAAGGGGTTGAAGCTCTCAGGAGTGGAAGAGACTAGATAACAAGTCTAGATCTGAAATCCTTCCTTGATCTAACAAGAACAATTGTAAAGGAAATAAAGAAAAGTTGAATTGCAGAAAGTGTAGAAGAAGAATAAAAGAAGATGCAGTAAACAGAAATTGAAATTCAATTATGCAAAAGAGTAAACAAGATCTCAAGGTGAGATTGAAACAGAAGTTCTTAAATTCTTCACCCAAGATCCCAAGCAAGAAATTAAAAGAGTGTTCAAGCAAGAACAGGGAAGAAGAGAGATCAATTCTCCTTCCAAATTCTCTAAGATCCAATATTCAAAAGTAAAAAGCTCAAAAAATGAAAATGACAATTAAAAGGAAAATTCAAAGTAAAGTCTCCAGGTGTCGAAAGGTTTCTAATTACATCAAACTAACTCCTATTTATACACTTTCTATTCTTGGATTTTGGAATTTGGATGGGCTTTTAATTAGGTGAAGAAATGAATTAAGTTGGAGTTTTAATTCAATTTTCAGCCCAATATTTCTCCTCCCAAGGGCAAGCTCAGTTGGAAAAACCAACTGAGCACTCCAATGCCTTGCTTCTCCAATTTTGTGCGTGCATCCCAGCCTTGGCCGTGTCAATTGCACTAGAGCTCAGTTGGAATTTTGAACTGAGCTCTAGGCCGTGTCTCCTTGTGCGCACAAGGCTTGCTTGGTGTGCTTCCTTTATGCGTGTCATGCTTGCTCCTTGGTGCCTTTGGTCCGTGTCAAAATGTGGGGAGAAGGGGATGTAGTGCTCAGTTGGGAAAACCAACTGAGCTTTCCATGTGCAGCGCCTTGTTCTCGTCCTCAATGTCCCAGGTTCGAACCTTGGCCAATGCATCTTGTGTTATTTTCCTTGCAAGCTTGGTGGTGAATGGTTCCAAGTTCGAACCATGGAGGAGGCATTTTGGCCATTTTCTTGTCTTTTTCTTGCAAGGAGCGTTCCTTGCCTCCCCTTGGTCCTTGGTTTGAAACTTGGTGGCTTCCTCCCTTGGAATTTCATCTTGAATTAATTTGGAGAGGTCCCCGATAAAGTTCACTTAGTTAACTGAGCTTTATGCCATTTCCTTGCTTTCTTTAGTGCTCAGTTAACTATTTGAACTTAGCTTTGTACCTTGCCTTCTCCTTTCATTCCCTGTGAGGCTCAGTTCACTTTTCCAACTTAGCCTTCCTTCTTCCTTAACTTTGCCACGCTTTTTCTTCCTTTGGGGCACGCTTTTTGCTTCCTTTGGAATGTCCCTTATGCCACGCTTTTCTTATTTTCTTCTTTCTTCACCTACAAGTAATCAAACCAACCAATCAAAGTATCACCAAATTCACAAGGTTTATAAATCATTAAAATTCAATTAAATTTAGCTTTATCCTCATGATTTAGCATCAAATAAATGGTGGTTGTTTGATTCAAAGAAGTCATGCATTTTCATTCCAAATTACTTACTTAGAATGCAAGAAAGTGCATAAAACCTAATAAAAACAAAGAAAAAGGCTAGTGAAACTAGGATAAGATGACTTGTCATCAGTCATCACAAGCAAAAATGGAAGCAGGAGAAAGAACATGCAGCAGCCGATTGATCCACCAGCTGAAGGTGGAAATTCGAAATGTCGCCGTACCCCCTTGCTCATCTTTGAATGCACCGAGGACGTTGCAAACTTTTAAGTGTGGGGAGGTCGTCCGACCAATTAGCGTTTTTGGGTGACAATATTCTAATTTAGAATTCTTAGTTGCATTTTTTTTAGTTTATTGCATTTTTTTGGTATTGCATATATATAATAAGCTTAGCCAAAATAATGAAATTTTCCAAGAAATTTATCTATACGGCACCCCAATAATGTTAAAAAAAAATTATGTTTTAGAACTTGCTTAAATTATATCTTGTGGAACATGTTTTGAGCTAAGAACACATAAGCATGGGAGTTTTGAGCCTAATTGTCTGGTTACATCATATAACCACTATTTTTCTTCTTGTGTGTATTATTCTCTTCATATGATTGTAATCTTTGATTTGTTTGATTTTTTATGTCCATTATTTTGTGTATGAATGCATTTATATGATTGAGGCCATCATTTCATATAGCTCACTTACCCAAATAGCCTTACCTTTTATCTTCCATTGTTAACCAACTTTGAGCCTATGCTAAACCCATTTGTTCTTAATTTTAGCATATTACAAGCCTTAAAACAAAAAACAATAAACGTTCCTTGTTTGGATCTTTGATTAGCTTAGGCTAGTGAGAGTGTTTATCATTTAATTTTGGGAAAATTGGGAACATTGGTCGGGATAAAAGAGAGTTTTTGTATTTTTATTGAAAAATATTGGGAATTGGGTACATACTCATGCATTAAATGTTTAAACCATATGCATTGGTACCTTTGTATATAATTCAACAAAAAGAAAAAGAGAAAAACAAAAAAAAAATAGAAAAAGAAAAAAAGAAAAGCAATAAAAATGGGACAAAAATGTCCCAAAGTAAAGTAATAATAACAATGCATATGGGTTATGATAAAAAAAATGCATGAGTATGTGAAAAAGTGAAGAATGGGTAGTTAAGTTTGCATTAGAATTGAATAGGTTATTGTAGGTTAGGTGGGAAGCTTAAGTTAATCAAAGATTCAAATTCTAGTTCACTTAACCAAATACAATCCTACCTTGACCCTAGCCCCATTACAACCCATGGATAAGTCATCATGATATTTGTATGCATGCATGGAATAATTATTGATTGTTAGATGAAAAATAAATCTTGGAAAGCATGATTAAGGGAGGATTGAGTGAATCAACCCTATACACTTGAGTGACTAGAGCGAATACACATCCGGTGAGAGTTCGATTGTTCAATTACATGTTTTCACCTATGATCATCTCTTTTCTTGTAAGTTTGTAAACTATTTTTAATAACTCAATTCAGTTGTGGATTTGACTTGGTTGTTAATACCTTTAGCCCTCATGTTCATATATGTATTCTTGAAAATTGATTTATTTTTACCAAGTAGTGCATTCATTTAGATAGATTGCATGTAGACAGATCATTTGTATTGAATAAATGATGATACCCTTTGTCTCTTTCTTGGTTTAGCATGAGGACATGCTTAGTTTAACTGTGGAGAGGTTTGATAAACCCTAATTTTGTGGTTTATCTTGTGTTAAATTCAGGGGATTTTATCAACTTATCTCACATTTATTCAATGAAATAGTATGGTTTTGTGAATCTCTCCTAATTTGTGCTTAAGAGTAAAAACAGGCTTTTTAGGCCTTTAAATTGCCAATTTTAATTCACTTTAATTCCATTCAATGCCTTGATATGTTTATTGAGTGATTTCAGCTTCATAAGGCAAGTATTGGATAGAAGAAGTGAAGAGAAAAGCACGCAAAGTGGAGAATTCATGAAGAAATAAGCAATTGGAGAATTGAAGGCCACGCGCACGCGTCATCTACGCGTACACGTGAGGAAAACATTCATGGCCACACGCATGCATCACCCACGCATACGCGTGAGGAGGAAATTTGCTAGCAATGCACACGCATCACCCACGCGCACGCGTAATGCTGATCACGTGACCTCATTAAAGTGAAAACGCTGGGGGCGATTTCTGAGCTTTCCATACCCAAATCCAACTCATTTCTGAGACTATTTGATATAGAATTCAAGATGGGTCAAAGGGGAAGCAATTAGATTACATTAGGACCATACTTTAGGTAGTTTCTAGAGAGAGAAGCTCCCTCTTCTCTCTAGAATTAGGTTAGAATTAGGTTAAACTCTCTTTAATTTAGGTTTTAATTCCTATTTTCATCTTATTTTCTTTACAATTTCTTGTTCTTATATCTTTGTTCTTCTTAGTTTTCTTGTTAATTTCCCCTTGAGCATTGATAGAGCAAGAATTGTAGGTTAGGAGTTTCATAAAATAGATTTTTCGTTGCAAGTATAGCTCCGAACCAAGAATTGATCCTAATCAAATTTTAAATTCTAAGAATGTCACAATTGAAAACTAATATATAAACCAATATTATTTAACTCCTGGGTCGTCTTCCCTAGGAGTTGCAATGAAATGTTCTTATTATTGGTTATGGGGGATTTTTGGGGGTTTTGGTTGAAAGAGGCAAGAAATGTAAATGACAATAAAATAAAAAGACATGCAATGAATTAAATGGAAAGCAAGTAAAGCAATAAATAGGGAATTAAATAGTAAAATGGACTCTTGGTAGGAATTAGGGAATTAGGGCTCTAGCTATGGACAACAAACATGGTAATTGTGTGGAACTAATCCCAATTAGTCAATCCTAACATCGAGAATTAGTCAAAAGGGCATAATTGATCCCAATCCACAAGTCCTTACCAACCCTATTAATGGAAGGCTTAGTGTTAGTGGAAACCAAATCAATTAACAATCCTCACACAATGTGGAATGGACATCCACCACTGAAGTTCACCCAATGACCCAATTTTCCAACCAAGAGTGTGAAAAACTACGCAAAAATCTAACCAAGCATTTTATCAAACACTTGGAAGGCATAAAAAGAAAGCATGATAAAAGAACAATCAATAATAAATGCTACAACTACTAAGCAAAGAAAGTAAAAATAGCAACTCAATTCAACAATAAAAGAGCATAAAACATAAATTGCATTAAATGTAAATTAAAATAACAACAGTGTGCATAATCATAAAAATAACCAAAATGAGAAATTAACAAGATAAACTAAGGAAATTAAGACAATAGAACAAAAAGAAGTAGAAGAAACTAGATGAAAACAAGAATTAAAAAGAGAAATTACAAAGCAATTAAACTAAGAAACCCTAGTTCTAGAGAGAAGGGGGAGCTTCTCTCTCTAGAAAACAACCTACATAATGCTAAACTAACCCTAATTTCCCCCCCCTTCACATGGAATGAGGCCTCCTTTGATATAGCAAGAATCAGCTTCAAAGAGTCCCAAAAATGGGGTCGGAGGCCCAGAAATCGCCCCCAGTGATTTTCATTAATGAGGTCACGTGCTGGCTATGACGCGTACGCCTGGGTCACGCGTATGCGTCATCTAGCATTTTGTTTCCACGCATACGTGTCATGTCACGTGTACACATCGCCTTCGACGATGCACCTCTTCACACATGCGCGTCTATCACGCATGCGCGTCGCTCTAAGCACTCCAAATCCTTGTTTTTCCATGAATTCTCCACTTTGCATACTTTTCTCTTCACTTCTTGCATCCAATACTTGCCTTATAAATCTGAAATCACTCAACAAATACATCAAGGCATCAAATGGAATGAAAGTGGAATAAAATTGATTAATTTAAGCACAAAATAACATGTTTTCACAATTAAGCTCAATTTAGGGAGGAAACACAAAAGTATGCTATTTAGATGAATAAATGTGGGTTTATTTGATGAAATATACTCAAATCAAACCAAAATATATCTTCAAATATGGATTCATCAAGCCTCTTTTATGTTTATGAGCACTCTTGTTACTTTAATTTTCATTTAATGCAATTTATGTTTTATGTTCCTTTATTGTTTAATTGAGTTTTTTTATTGTTTCCTTGCAATTGGGTAGTTGTAGAATTTATATTTCTTGCAATTTAACATTCTTTTCTTTTATGCCTTCCAAGTGTTTGACAAAATTCTTGGTTGGATGTTAGAGTAGTTTTTGAGCATTCTTAGCTTGGAAAGAGAAATTAAGTTCTCATGAGTCATTAATACCCAATTTAGATTGGTGATCTAGAGTTGTTAGTTAATATAATTTCCATTGACTCTCATCTCTTGCTAGTTCTATTAGTAAGTTGATTAGGACTTTTGGATTGAGATTAACTAGTCTTATTTGACTTTCTCTCATGTGAAGATAACATTGTACTTTCTTCCAATGTTGGAGATGACTAAATAGGATTAGCTCTTGTTAATCATTGTATGATAATTAATGACTAGGATAGAAAGCCTATATTTTCTTGCCCCTTTTTACCAATGATGACATGTCATCATGTCATATTTTTCTATGCTTTGTCATACAAGAAATTGATGATTAGTGCTTAAATATTGAATGCTTTTGTGCTTAAATGGTATATTTCTTTGATCTTTTGATTTTATAAATTTTGTAGGAAATAAGTGGAAAAAGAAGCAAAATAGCACAAAATCAGCTCAAAAGAAAAAAAGAAGAATTTTGGAGCACGCTTTGGAACCTTAGGCCACGCTTTTAAAAGCGTGGCCCATGACCATGAAGCCGTAGCATGATGTATATGCATTAATGCCATGCGTTATCATGAATTAAAGCATGCATGCATTTAATTAATAATGCCAATTAAGAATGGATGATTGATGCGGAATTTATAATCCACAGACTAACCGGCAGGTGCACCGGGTCGTACCAAGTAATACCTCAGGTGAGTGAGGGTCGATCCCACGAGGATTGAAGGACTAAGCAACAATGGTTAATTGATTTACATGGTTAGGCAAATAGAAAATAATGTTTGGGTGTTCAAAGAGCATTAAACAATCGTGCAGAAATTAAAATAGTAATAAAGTAGATAAGTTGGGAATAAAATATGGGGAAAGTAGTTAAGGTTTCAGAGTTATCTAATTTTCTGGATTAACTTTTCTTACTAACTATTTTAATCATGTAGGATTTAATTTATGGCAAACTATATGTGACTAGACCCATATTCCTTAGACTTTTCTAGCCTCCTCTAAAATTCATCAACAGCCAATTCCTTGGTCAATTAATTCCAATTAGAGGGTGATGATCAAATTCCAGTTTATATGCCACAAAAACTCTAATTACCCAAAAATAAAAGGATTATATGTCACGTATCCCGTTAAATCCAGATAATTAAAATTTAGGAGAATATGTTTTCAAGCTGTTGCTCAAGTAAAGAGCTTTCCAAAGTTATACAAGAACTCAAATAGAAAGAGGGTCATACTTCCGTTCCACCCAAATTCATAAGATAAAGAGCGAAAACAATTCTTAAATTATAAATTCATACATGAATTAAAATAGAAAAAGCAATAAAATCAATCCGTACAAATAGACAGAGCTCCTAACCTTAACAATGGAGGTTTAGTTGCTCATGGTTCAGAGAATAATAAGGATTGTTAATTGGAATGGAATAATGTTGTGTTAGAAACCCCCTGTTGAAATCCCTTTTTATATCTAATCCTAATTAATTTAAAATCTATCTTCTAAAACTAAAATAATATTTTTTCCTAAAATAATATTTGAATTTAAATTAGAATTAATTAACAAGTCTTCAGTTGATGGGTGGGGACCACACGTTTTGTCCATTCTGCAGCTTCTAATCTGTGTTTTCTGGACTGAAAACTGAGTCAAAACAGCCCAGAAATCGCCCCCAGCATTTTTCTGTGTTTTCTGAACGTGGTGCATGTCACGCGTACGCGTCAGTCACGGGTATGCATCGATGGCCTTTTTTGCGTGTCACGCGTACGCGTCAGTCACGCGCATGCGTCGCCAAAGCTCCAAATCATGCGCACGCGTTAGTCACACGTACGCGTCGCTCCTCGCTGCCATCTTCTTTTGTTCTTGTGCTGCAGAAACTCCATCAAATCCATCAAAATTGCAAAAGACTCAAAGTAGCATCAATATTGGCTAAAATATAGTTAATTCTTAATTAAACTCAACAAATTAAATACAAATTCACTAGGAAAAGATAGGAAAGATGCTCATGCATCACAACACCAAACTTGAATTGTTGCTTGTCCTTAAGCAACCATAACTAATATAGGCTTAGGATGTGAATTTGCATGGGAATGAGAGTTCGATTAAGCTCATGTCTTTTCTTATAGTGGGATTTACAACTGCAATCCTGAATAGTTTTCGCATCTCACTCTCCTTTGAATCAGAAGGATGTCACTGTCATTCGGAATTAGAATCCGGATAATATTATGAATTCTCTGATCTTTTGTAACTCAATTTAATCCTTGAACACAACAAATTTTTTTTCTGGTGCTTTGCACCTTGAGCCTAGCCGTGACTTTAAATGTTTTGTCTCAAGCTTTACTTGACACAGAAACACAACAAGCACTTAACTGGGGAACTCTCTTTTCGCTCTAAATATTATTATTTTTATTAGTATTTAAAAATCCTTATTTTTTTTTTCAGTTACTGCCAGACAGTGGTACTCAAAGCCTTTGGCGTACTCTGCAATTGATCTCGACTCTAAATGTTTTGTCTCAAGGATTACTTGACACAAAAACACCACAAGCACTTAACTAGGAAACTCTCTTTAAGTTCTAAATTTTTTTTCAGTTACTCCCAAATAGTGGTGCTCAAAGCCTTTGGCATACTCTGTTAAATGCATTTGATCTCGACTCTTAGTGCTCTATCTCAAGGATTACTTGACACATTCACACCACAAGCATATGACTAGGGAAACAATTCTTTGAGCCTTTAATCATGTCTGACCTCCCTAGTCATTGATGCTCAGAGCCTTGGACCTTGCTTTTATTTTTCTTTTGCTGTTTCCTTTGCTTCAAGGATTAAGATTTTGTTTACTTCAGAGAATTCATAATAGTTCTCAAAATTCTTGTTCCTCATACATCAACATTCTTTTATTCAAATTCAAATATGCATTGTTCATATCATGCATTCAGAGTCACAGATAATACCATCACATTTAAGTAATTAAGAATATTCTTTAATATAAACTCAATTTCTCATGCAATACATCACTTCTTTTTCTTTTTATCTTTGGGTTCAAGCTCAGTGAGCGGTACATGAGACAAATTTTTTTTTACTAAAAGCAAATAACAGAATGAAACTAAATCTAAGAACTAAAAGTACTAAAGATCATGCAGATAATCAAAGCAACAGAAAATAGAAGACAACAAAATAAGAACGAAAGGGGAAATAGAATGAAAGGAACTCAACCACCTCAGTTATGCTGGTGGTCGTCTCATTCCTCCGGCTGTGTTCTTCCATGAAGAACATTCATCTCCCCATGGTGCCACTAATGATAAGCTAAACAGAGAGCGCACTCTATAACACCAAACTTAAAAGTTTGCTTGTCCCCAAGCAAAGAAAAATTCCGGTGTGTCAAAAATTCCTTTTAATTGCTCATGTTCCTGTTCTAACCACTCTGCATGACCAAAACACATGTAAAACAAGAAAAATTCTAAAAAAAATTGAGATAAAGTAATTTAAAACCAGAACTAAAATAACCATAATGCTAAAATCAAAATAATTATAAAATTAAAACCAAAGTAACTGCAAAACCAAGGATACTAGTAGTTGGGTTGCCTCCCAACAAACGCTTTTTTGATGTAACTAGCTTGACACTTGATTGTTGAATTTTCCTCCTTATCTTTCAGTTGGTTAAAAGAAATGTCTCCAAGGGGGGAGAGGTGAAAACTAGTGCCCCCTGATGCATGAAAACTTGTCTCTCAACAATTTTCCTTCGGCAAGTATACCGAATTGTCGTCAAGTAAAAACTCACAATAGAGTGAGGTCGAATCCCACAGGGATTGATTGGTCAAGCAACTTTAATT
>NC_029787.2:60757476-60764345 GCF_000816755.2 Arachis ipaensis | reverse complement strand
CTTTTTTTTAAACAACACAAGTTCCTAATTTAACTCAATGTTTTCTAGTCTCTTAAGTATTATAATAGGCCTAAGATTAAGGCTTACTGTCACTGTAGGAAGACTAAGTTTCCTCTCACTCTACGCTTTTGATAAGTCCTAACGTCAACATTTAGGGTGATATTCTTTTCTGTACTCGAATTAGCTTGAGAGTAAGGGTACGTTTAAGTGTAGGATTCGGATATAATCAATACCAACGAATTCCTGTTCGTTGTTAAGTTCAAACCACAACACTACGTACTCGTAGAAAGGATAGAAAAGGATCACTTAAACATAAATTAAACAACTCAAATTAATTCTTAATTGATATAAAATCGGTTATAACTACGATGAAACTCAGAAAACGTTAAAACTACCTAAACTACCTCAAAGACGTCGTGTTCTTGTTTTCTTCTACCGTCGCTCCTCGCTGCGCATGCACACTGATTGCGCACGCGTACTAAACCTCGAAACCGCTGCGTACGCGCACTGACTGCGCATGCGCACTGTGCGTTTTTTCCGGTAGCTACGTATGGGCACTGACTGCGCATGCGCACTGTACGTGGTGCAAGTCTTTTGTGTCTTTTTACGACCCCCGCTAAAGACCCGACAAAACTGAGTCAAAAGTCAGGTCTTTTGTGTCTAATCTTCGACGTCTTACCTGTTTTGCACACCAGGGGTGGGTAGTTGACTTCTGAACAATTAATTAAGATTAAATTTAAGTTTATAATAAAATCCTTTTTTATAATAAAATCAAAATCTTCTATCTAAAATTTAATTAATCCTAATCTATATTTTTCCCTAAAGTTGTCCCCCAAAGATTGTGTTGTAATAAGGTAAGGTTAATTGTTAGGAATAATAAGAGACTTGGTACTCGTTGATTTGGAGGTAACAATTCCAATCCTCGAGACAGATAATGGTGCTTTGCACCTTGAGCCTAGCCGTGACTTTAAATGTTTTGTCTCAAGCTTTACTTGACACAGAAACACAACAAGCACTTAACTGGGGAACTCTCTTTTCGCTCTAAATATTATTATTTTTATTAGTATTTAAAAATCCTTATTTTTTTTTTCAGTTACTGCCAGACAGTGGTACTCAAAGCCTTTGGCGTACTCTGCAATTGATCTCGACTCTAAATGTTTTGTCTCAAGGATTACTTGACACAGAAACACCACAAGCATGTGACTAGGGAAACAACTCTTTGAGCTTTTAATCATGTCTGACCTCCCTAGTCATTGATGCTCAGAGCCTTGGACCTTGCTTTTATTTTTCTTTTGCTGTTTCTTTTGCTTCAAGGATTAAACTTTCATTAATTTCAGAGAAATCATAATAATTCTCTAAATTCCCGTTCCTTGTACATCAACATTCTATGATTCAAATTTAAATATGCACTATTCATGTCATGCATTCAGAATCACAGAAAATACCACCACATCTAAGTAAATAAGACTATTCCTCAATATAAACTCACTTTCTCATGCAATACATCACTTCTGTATTTTTTATTTGAATTTCAAGCTCAGTGAGTAATACATGAGACATCTTTTTGGAATTAAAGCAATTAAGAGAAAACTAAACTAGAGCTAGGATTTTAACTAATAAAGGATCATGCAACAAACAAAGCAAAATAGCAGAAATCAGAACATAATATAGTAAAAGCGGGAAGGAATATAGAATGAAAGGAACTCAACCATCTTAGTTATCCTAGCGGTCGTTTTATTCTTCAGGTTGTGCTCTTCCTGTGAAGATGATTCGCCTCCCTTTGGTGCCATAAGAATAAACAGAAAACTTCTAAGCGAAGCGTCAACACCAAACTTAAAGGTTTGCTTGTCCTCAAGCAAAGAAGAATTGAAAACAGAAAGAAACAACTATTATAATGAAAGAAGAAAAAAAGGATAAAAGAACAAGAGAAAATTAGATTTGGGAGAGAGAGAGAAAATTAAAACTGGGCAGCGAACTAGTGTAGTTGTGCGGCGAAGTCGACGTGTACGCGTACAGCACGCGTACGCGTGGGTTGCAAATTTTCTTTATTGACGCGTGAGCGTCAGGCATGCGTCTGCGTGCCCATGATTTGTGTGATTCGTGTGAAGCCAGCCGCGTGCACGCACAACTCTCTGTTCGCGTGGCTTGGGAACCAATAATTTGATTCGACGCGTGCACGTCATGCACGCGGACGCGTGGATGGCCATTTGTGCAGATGACGGGCACGCGTCAGGGATACGTACGCGTGAACATGTTTTGTGCTTCTAGCACACTACCAGCCCCAAGCCAGCACAACTCTCTGCCCAAACACTTATTTACGTCAATGTTTAAGGTCACGCGTACGCGTCGTTGATGCGTACGCGTGGAGTGCCAAAATCATGAATGATGCGCACGTGTGGGGTATGCGTACGTGTGTGCTTGTTTGTGCAAAAGGCATCATTCCTGCGCCACTCCCTCGCAACTCTCTGTTCATTATTATTTTTCACACATACCCATCTGACACGTACGCGTCAGCGACGCTTGCGCGTCGGGTGCTCTCTCTCTTTTTTTTTTGTGTCTGGCTTCTGTTCTAAGATAGCTGCTTGATCTGAAAAACAGTAAAAACTTAGTAAAAATCAAATAAGGAAGAAAACTACTACTACGAAAAATAGCTAAGGATACGAATTTATCAGGTTGCCTCCCGATAAGCGCTTCTTTAACGTCACTAGCTTGACGGTCAGTTCTGCTAATTCAGCAGATGAGTGGACCTCTGGCGATCAATCTGGCCTCCAAGATAATGCTTCAGCCTTTGGCCATTCACTGTAAATTTCCTGTCAGAATTCTCTTCCAGTATTTCCACATGACCATATGGTGAAGCTCTGGTAACCACAAACGATCCTGACCACCGGGACTTCAGCTTCCTGGGAAAGAAGTTGAGCCTTGAATAATATAGAAGCACTCTTTTCCTGGCTCAAAGATTCTGATGGTAATCTTCTTGTCATGCAGTAGCTTGGTTCTCTCCTTATAGAGCTTGGCATTCTCATAAGCTGAATATCTGAATTCATCAAGCTCATTCAACTGAAGCATTCACTTAATTCCTGCAGCTTTTAAATCAAGATTCAGGTACCCGTTTACCCAGTAATCTTTATGCTCCAGCTCAACTGGCATGTGACAGGCTTTGCCATAGACCATCTGATAAGGGGACATGCCAATTGGAGTCTTGTACACTGTCCGGTATGCCCAGAGAGCATCATCAAGCTTCCTAGACCAGTCCTTTCTTGAAACACTGACGGTCTTCTCTAGAATTCTCTTGAGTTCCCTGTTGGAAACTTCAACCTGTCCACTTGTCTGAGGGTGATAGGGGGTTGCCACCTTATGACGGACTCCATATCTTTGCAAAAGATAATCCAACTGTCTATTACAGAAGTGGCTTCTACCATCACTAATGAATGTCCTTGGGACACCAAACTGGCTAAAGATATATCTCTGAAGAAAACTCATTACCACCTTGGCATCATTGGTGGGTAGAGCCATAGCTTCCACCCACTTGGACACATAATCAACTGCCACTAGAATATAGTTGTTTGAATGTGAGGGTGGGAAAGGTCCCATGAAATCAATACCCCACACATCAAACAACTCAACCTCAAGAATCCCCTACTGTGGCATTTCATGGTTGGCAGGGAGATTTGTGGCTTTTTCACATCTGTCACAGTGTTTCACAAAGGCTCTTGAGTCTCTGAAGAGTAGCTTCTTCACTTGTTGCCTACTGTACTCCTTTGGAATAAAATTCATGGCCTTGTAATTTGCAATGTCTACTCAAGCCTATTTCTTCTCTAAGATATTCATTCGTACACAAGAACATGATAAATGTGATGATTATATGACACTCATCACCATTATCACCTATGAACGCGTGCCTGACAACCACTTCCGTTCTACACGCAAACAAGCTTGAATGTTTATCTCTTGGGTTTTTAATCTAAGATTAAAACCTTCATGGTATAGGCTAGAATTATTGGCGGCCATTCCTGAGATCCGGAAAGTCTAAACCTTGTCTGTGGTATTCTGAGTAGGATCTGGGAAGGGATGACTGTGACGAGCTTCAAACTCGCGAGTGTTGGGCGTAGTGACAGACGCAAAAGGATCAATTGATCCTATTCCAACATGATTGAAAACCGACAGTTGATTAGCCATGCGGTGACAGCGCATTTGGACCATTTTCACTGAGAGGACGGATGGTAGCCATTGACAACGGTGATCCCCTAACATAAAGCATGCCATGGAAAGGAGTATGAATGATTGGATGAAAGCAATAGGAAAGCAAAGGTTTAGAAGGAACAAAGCATCTCCATACGCTTATCTGAAATTCCCACCAATGAATTACATAAGTATTTCTATCCTATTTTATGTTTTATTTATCTTTTAATTATCAATTCTCCATAACCATTTGAATCTGCCTGACTGAGATTTACAAGATGATCATAGCTTGCTTCAAGCCGACAATCTCCGTGGGATCGACCCTTACTCACGTAAGGTTTATTACTTGGATGACCCAGTGGACTTGCTGGTTAGTTGAGCAGAGTTGTGAAAAGAGTTGAGATTACGATTGTGCGTACCATGTTTTTGGTGCCGTTTCAGAGATCACAATTTCATGCAGCAGACACCGTTTCAAGACAAGAGATAAATGCTTAAGGCAGGATTTAAAAGAATTACCAAAGACAGAAAAGTCATCCATAAATATCTCAATAAACTTTTCAACCATATCAAAAAAAATTGAAAGCATACACCGCTAAAAAGTTGATGGAGCATTGCAAAGTCCAAAAGGCATTCTTCTATAGGCAAATACTCCAAAGGGGCATGTGAATGCTGTCTTCTCTTGATCTTGAGGGTCTACTGCTGTCTTCTCTTGATCTTGAGGGTCCACTGTAATTTGGTTATATCCAGAATAGTCATCTAGAAAGCAATAAAATGCATGACCAGCTAACCTCTCAAGCATCTGATCAATGAAAGGTAGGGGGAAGTGATCCTTCGTCGTAGTAGTGTTAAGCCTCCTATAATCTATACACATTCTCCATCCTGTAATTGTTTTTGTAGGTATAAGCTCATTCTCTTCATTCTAGATCACTGTCATCCCTCCTTTTTTGGGAACTACCTGCACAGAACTTACCCAAAGACTGTCAAAAATAGGGTAAATAATACCTGCTTCCCATAGTTTCATTACCTCTTTTTGGACCACCTCTTTCATAGTTGGATTGAGTCTCCTTTGTGGTTGCACAACTGGTTTAGCATCATCTTCAAGGAGGATCTTGTGCATGCACTTGGTTGGATTAATCCCCTTCAAGTCACTAATGGTCCACCCAAGAACTGTTTTATGGCTCCTGAGCAATGAAATAAGCACCTCTTCCTCTTCAGGCTTCAGGGAAGAGCTAATAATCACTAGATAGGAATCATCTTTACCCAAGAACACATACTTCAGAGAAGGAGGTAAAGGTTTGAGCTCAAGCTTGGGGGCTTCCTCTTCTTCCTTAGGCGTGTGAACCATAGCCTTCTGGGGTGGTGAATCATCAACTTCCACTAACTCATATTCAGAGATAGGATCCAGAATGTCATCAAGTACCTCAGCTTCCAGTACTTCTTGAACAAGTGGTTCAACAACATCAATTCTCATACACCCTTTAGAATCATTAGGGTGCTTGAGAGCTTCAAAAACATTAAGGACCACCTGTTCTTCATTGACCCTCAGGATTAATTCATCCTTTTGCAAATCAATCAGAGCTCTACCAGTAGCTAAAAAGGGTCTACCAAGAATAATAAATGATTTTACATCCTCTTCCATGTCTAATATAACAAAATTAGTAGGAAAAATAAAGGTCTTACTTACAAGTAAATCCTCAACAACACCCACAGATAATTTAATAGAAAGATCAGCAAGTTGAAGAGAAATACAAGTGGGTTTTACCTCCTCAATTTAAAGCTTTTTCGTTACTGAAAGTGGCATGAGATTGATGCTAGCTCCAAGATCACATAAAGCTCTCTGAATGGTGACATCTCCAATGGTGCAAGGAATCACAAAGCTCCCTGGATCTTGCATTTTCTTAGGAAGTTTATGTTGAATAATAGCACTGCATTCCTTGGTTAACACCACAGTTTCTTGCTCCTTCCAATTCCTCTTATTAGTCAACAATTCTTTCATAAATTTAGCATACATGGGCATTTGCTCAAGAGCCTCTACAAAAGGAATGTTGATCTGTAGCTTCTTGATGACATATAAAAATTTAGAGAACTGCTTTTCTTTGGAAGCCTTCTGAAGTCTCTGTGGATATGGAATTTTTGGCTTGTATTAAGGAGCCTTTGGCAATGTAGGATACTTGTCAAGAGAGTCAGGGAACGGGTTGTCTGCACGCTTTGGAGGGGCGTGCTCCACTTCTCCCTTCTTCTCCTCTGGAGCTTCCTTTTCAACTAGCTCTTCATTGGCCTTGGTCTCAAAGCCAACTACTTTACCACTTCTCAACTAAATAGCCTTGCAATCTTCTCTTGGGTTCATCACTGTATCACCTGGAAATGTACTTGCAGACCTCTCAGGTATTTACTTGCTTAGTTGGCCCATTTGCACTTCTATGTTTCTAATGGTGGCTCTGGTTTCCTGCATAAAACTCCTCATCATCTCCCAGTTAGTATCTTTTTGGGATTTAGAGTTTGCCTGCTGAGGTGGTTGTTGCTGCTGAGACTGAAATTGGCGATTATTATGATTGTTCTATTGAAAGCCGCCCTGAGAATTATTGTTGAAATTCTGAGGTCTCTGAGGTTGGTCCCTCCATCCAAAATTTGGGTGATTCCTCCACCCCTCATTGTATGTCTTGGAATATGGATCATTGTTGGGATTTCTG
>NC_029787.2:60749479-60757415 GCF_000816755.2 Arachis ipaensis | reverse complement strand
TTCCTGCTGAGGTGGTTGTTGCTGCTAAGACTGAAATTGGTGGTTATTGTAATTGTTCTGTTGGAAACCGCCCTAAGAACTATTATTGAAGCTCTGAGGTCTTTGAGTTTGGTCCTTCCATCCAATATTTGGGTGATTCCTCCACCCCTGATTGTATGTCTTAGAATATGGATCATTGTTGGGATTCCTAGGACCACTCTCCATGTAATTTACCTGTTCAGAAGAGGGTTGAGCATAATCATAATTATCATTTTGCACAAAATCACATGCCATGTCATAAGAAACTTCCTGTGGTGGATTTTGGGTGTTGATAGCTGAGACTTGCATGCCACCCATCTGTTGAGTAAGTAAATTTATTTGATGAGACACAAGCTTGTTCTGAGCAAGAAGAGCATTAACAGCTTCTACTTCCAACACGCCTTTCTTCTGAGAGGTCTTAGAGTTCACAGGATTCCTGTTAGAGGAGTATAAATATTGGTTGCTAGCAACCAATTTAATAAGCTCAATAGTCTCTTCTGGTGTCTTCTTCTTGTGCAATGAACCACCTGCAGAATTATCTAAGCACATCTTGGACATTTCACCCAAGACTTCATAAAAGATGTCTAGTTGGGTCCATTTAGAGAACATGTCTAGAGGGTATTGCCTAATCAGTAGCTTGTACCTCTCCCAAGCTTCATAAAGAGTTTCACCATCCCTTTGCCTGAAGGTTTGAACTTCCACCCTAAGCTTAGTCAGCTTCTTTGGTGGGAAAAATTTAGTAAGAAACTCAGGAACAACCTTGTCCCAAGTATTCAAACTCTCCCTGGTTTGGGAATCTAGCCATAGCTTTGCTCCGTCCCTCAAAGCAGACGGGAAGAGCATGAGTTGTACACCTCTGGGTTCACTCCATTTGTCTTCATAGTATCACAAATCTGCAGAAAATTAGAAATAAATTGATTTGGGTCTTCGTGGGGAAGAATATGATACTAGCAGTTTTGTTACACCAAGGTGACCAATTGTGGCTTCAACTTAAAGTTGTTCGTAGTTATAGGAGGCACCACAATGTTTTTTCCATAAAGATCTGCAGTAGGAGCAGAGTAAGAGCCAAGAACTCTCCTTTGTTCTTCATTCCCATTCGGATTTGCCACATTGGCATTAACAGCATTATTGTGATCCATAGTGGATTCTGCAGGCTTGCAAAGTCTTGCTTGTTGTAAACGTTGCCTACAAGTCCTTTCAGGTTCTGGATCAAAGTCTAACAGAGGTTCCTTGTTTCTGTTCCTACGCATAAACAAACAGAATAACAAGAAAAGATGGGATTTTCTATATCAGAGTGCAGAGAAGTCCCAGTGAGGTATCCTGCGTAAAATAATAAAATAGAAATACTAAATAAATAAAATAGAAAAACTTCGAAAATGATAACTAAAATAATAAAAAAATTCGAAAATAAGAAAGGAAAATAAACAAGAAAATTAAAATAAAATTAACTAGGTGACACCAAACTTAATTTCAGAAATTAAGGAAAGAGATTAGTGCTATTTATCTAAAAGAAAATTTCGAAAATACTAAGTAAAGTAAAAAAATTAAAACTAAAACACCTAATCTAAGCAATCAAACAACTGGTAGTTGTTAATCACTATCAATCCCTGGCAACGGCACCAAAAACTTGGTGCGAAATTTATAATCCATAGACTAACCGGCAAGTGCACCAGGTCATACCAAGTAATACCTCAGGTGAGTGAGGGTCGATCCCACGAGGATTGAAGGACTAAGAAATAATGGTTAATTGATTTACTTAGTTAGGCAAACAGAAAATAGTGTTTGGGTGTTCAAAGAGCATTAAACAATCGTGCAGAATTTAAAATAATAAAGTAGATAAGTTGGGAATAAAATATGGAGAAAGCAGTTAAGGTTTCAGAGTTATCTAATTTTCCGGATTAATTTTTCTTACTAACTATTTTAATCATGTAGGATTTAATTTATGGCAAACTATATGTGACTAGACCCTAATTCCTTAGACCTTTCTAGCCTCCTCTAAAATTCATCAACAGCCAATTCATTGGTCAATTAATTCCAATTAGAGGGTGATGATCAAATTCTAGTTTATATGCCACAATAACTCTAATTACCCAAAAATAAAAGGATTATATGTCATGTATCCTGTTAAATCCAGATAATTAAAATTTAGGAGAATATGTTTTCAAGCTGTTGTTCAAGTAAAGAGCTTTTCCAAGTTATACAAGAACTCAAATGGAAAGAGGGTCATACTTCCGTTCTACCCAAATTCATAACATAAAGAGCGAAAACAATTCTTAAATTATAAATCCATACATCAATTAAAATAGAAAAAGCAATAAAATCAATCCATACAAATAGACAGAGCTCCTAACCTTAACAATGGAGGTTTAGTTGCTCATGGTTCAGAGAATAATAAAGATTGTAAATTGGAATGGAATAATGATGTGTTGGAACCCCCCTGTTGGAATCCCTTTTTATATTTAATCCTAATTAATTTAAAATCTATCTTCTAAAACTAAAATAATATCTTTTCCTAAAATAATGTTTGAATTTAAATTAGAATTAATTAACAAGTCTTTAGTTGATGGGTGAGGACCACTCGTTTTGTCCATTATGTAGCTTCTAATTTTTATTTTCTGGACTAAAAACTGAGTCAAGACAGCCCAGAAATTGCCCCCAGTGTTTTCTGCATTTTTTGCATGTGGCGCATGTCACGCATACACGTCAGTCACGCGTACGCGTCGATGGCTGATAAATAACAGAAATAACAGAAAATGTTGGGGGCGATTTCTGGGCTGTTTCTCCCAATTTTCGGCCCAGAAAACACAGATTAGAGGCTATAAAGTGGGGGAATCAATCAACTCATTCATCATTAATTCATTATACACACTTTTTAGGTTTTAGATGTAGTTTTCTAGAGAGAGAGGCTCTCTCCTCTCTCTTAGGTTTTTAGGATTAGGATTTCTTTTAGTTTATGGTTCATTCCTTCTCAATTCCAGGTTCAATGTTCCTCAATTTAGTTTTTTTTCTACTTTTATTTATTCTAATGCTTTCACTTGTTAATTACTTATTTAGCCAAATTGGCTTATGAACTCTTTATGTTAGATTTGAATATTCTATTTAATGCAATTTGAGGTAATTCAGATATATGATTGTTTTCTTCTATTTATGATATAAATAATTTAGATTTTTCCCTCTTTGGTCTGGTTGAGTAATTGGTGACACTTGAGTTATCAAACTCAGCAGTTGTTTGAAAATTGGAAATTGCTTATTGATTTGGATCTCTCTAAAGCTAGTCTTTCCATAGGAGTTGACTAGCACTTGAGGAATCAAATTGATTGGTCCACTTGACTTTCCTTTATAAGGGTTAACTAAGTGGGAGCAATAAACAATTCTCATCACACCTGATAAGGATAACTAGGATGGGATTTCCAGTTCTCATACCACGCCAAGAGTTTTTATAGTTATTAATTTAATTTCCTGCCAATTTATTTTCCTTGTTCCCTATTTCGAAAACCCCAAAAAGATACTTTTTTCCATAACGAATAATAAATTATACTTCCCTGCAATTCCTTGAGAAGACGACCCGAGGTTTAAATACTTCTGTTATAAATTTTATTGGGTTTTGTTACTTGTGACAACCAAATTTTTGTATGAAAGGATTCTCTGTTGCTTTAGAAACTATACTTACAACGCGATTATTCTTATAAAATTCTTTACTAGCAGAAAATCAGTTCATCAAAATGGCGTCGTTGCCAGGGAATTGCAAACGTGTGCCTTATTATTGGTTATTGTAAATATTTTATTTTGCTTGTTTATTTCTTTTTTTATTTTTATTTTTAATTTTTATTAGTTACTATTAGTTCTCACCCCCGTCGCTTTGAGTTTGGTTCTAATGTTGTTGAAAGGAATGGAAGCTATAACAGGAACATACGTCAAGGTCGAAACAATCACAGATGGAAGGAGCCACGAGGATCTGATCAACCCTTTCGGCAACAACACCTTCCAAGATACCATTCTACAATGCATGCCAAGACAATAGTTATGGTGGACCCTTTCGTGACAAACCACCTCCACCAAATTACTATGGTCAAGAACCATTCCGAGGTGCATACCAAGATGATAGATATAGTGGACCTCCTTGTAGTTACCAGCAAGCTCCATCATATGCCAATGAACCATCTCCTCAACATAGCTTCGAACCACCATACTCACAAGTCACCTACAACCATTCACCTCCATGTGACCCTAACCTTTATCCACCCCAGTTCTAACCCAATTACTCCCAAGAACCACCACTTCCATATACACCATGTCCATATCCATTGACCCAAGAATCACAGGCTCGCCTCAAAGAAACAGTAGATCAATTTCATGCAACCCTTCATCAACTGGAGCAAGCGATAAATCAATTAGCTTCCCGACGTTCGCGCACTCAAGGAACTCCCATGGCTGCATGTGGAGAATCTAATGAAGAACGTAGCATGAAGGAGACATTAGAAGCTCCGGTTAGCAGTACAGAGCATGTCTTTGTACTGGAACAAGTGGAGGAAGCCCATATTATCAAGGAAGAAGAATTTGTTGAAGACTTAGGAGACGCTGAACCTCCATGGAAATCAAGAATTGTGGAGACTTCCGGCCAGAAATTTACAATTAATGCTAAGGAGGATAGTGCACAACCCCCAAAGCATGTATCTTATGAAGAACTGGACAAAACAGATCAAGAAGCGAGTTTCCTTGGTAATGATGATCATGAATCAAGCTCTCCTAATGATGATCTTGCATCTGCAATTGAATTCCTCGAGATTGAAGAACCTTTCCCAAGTGAATATGAAGATGATGTGGATGTAGATTTTTCTCGACCTCCAACCTATAACTTGAGTGATGAGGAAGAAATCGAAGACTTTGATCAAGACGTGATTGTAGTTGAAGAGATTTGTCAGGAAATGGAAGAATTCACAGTGGAGTACAAGGAAGTGGAGCTTGAAAGACCACTGGAAACACCTCTCCCAAGGCCATTACCACCCAATACAAACTTCAAGTGGGTAAAATCCTTAGCCTTTATCTTTACCTCTCCACTTGAATATAGTTTGCTTGAAATCGATGGCCAGCTTAGAGCTCTTTATGGCTTTAAGAGTAAGCGGGAGATGGCTAGTAATAGGAGTTGGCACCCAAGGTTCAATACAGTTCCACGCTTCAAATGGAAGTGCAAGGATTGGTATAGAGTTCGATTAAATGGGTCTCGGAAGATGTTTGGGTATCTCAGTGAGAGTTCCAATTACTTATCACCCGGTTGGAACAAAGACGGTCAACAAGAAGACGAGTACAAAAGCAAGGTTTGGAATTTTGGAATTCATTCTGATAATCAACACCACTGGAGCCTGAAAACCTGCTTTAACTTGCTCGAAGGCTTTACGTGCCTAGTTTGGGAGCTCAGAGGTTATTGGAATTGCAAACATTGGTGGAGATTCCTAGATGAGTTCAAGCACAAGCCACCATAATAAGGGACTCACCAAATGTCCAACTTAAGGACTTTAACTAAAAGTGCTAGGTAGGAGACAACCCACCATGGTATATTCTTTCCTTTTTGTTCTTAGTTTTATTTTATTTTATTTTCATTCGTGTTTATTCATAATTTCTTCATAGTCATCTGTATTCTGCATTTTGCATTCTACATACTGCATAAAAAATATTTGCACGCGACGCGCGAGGGTCGTTGACGCGTACGCGTCATGTGTGCATGCGAACCAAAGAAGAAAGAAACAGAGAGTTACGCAGGAGCATGGCTGGAGGCGTGCCTTAGGCACAAACACGCCCACGCGTATGCATCCCTGACGCATACGCCTCGCTTGCAAAATCAGCCACCCACGCGTACGCGTCACCCACGCGTACGCGTCACCCACGCGTACGCGTGACCCAGGCGTACGCGTGACCCTACAAATCGGCGTAAAAATGTGTTTAGAAAGAAAGTTGTGATGGTGTGGTGCTGGAATGGTGCTAGGAGCACAAGCAACATCACGCGTGCGCGTCCCTGACGCAAACGCGTCATTTTCCCTCCAGACCATCAATGCGTGCACGTCCCTGATGATTGAATTTTTGACGGTTTAGAATTTCACAAATGAATCTTCGTTGCAAGTATAGTTTCTAAACCAACACTAATCCTTTCATACAAAAATTTTTTTGTCACTAAAACAAACCCCTAAAATCTATAAACCGAAGTATTGAAACCTCGGGTCGTTCTCCCTAGGAATTGCAACAAAGTGTCTTGTTATTGGTTATGAGTTGTATATTTTGGGGTTTTGGATAAGAAACATGAAAAGTAAATGGAAATGAAATTCAAATAACAAAAGGTCCTGGCAGGGTTTGTTGGTCAAGGATCTCTATCCTAATCACTAACCACAACATGAGAATTGGCAAGGATCAACCCCATTAAGTCATCCCCTAACTAATAAAGGAAAGTCAAATGAGCTATGTCAATCCAAGTCCATAAATCCTAGTTCTCCACCAAATCAATTAGTGAGATCTAGCGTTAATGGCTCCCAATCATCAATCACTTGGACATTAGTAACTCAATAGTTCCTAAGTTACCTTCCCAAGCCAAGAGCATTAAAATCTACTCTAAAATCCAACCAAGTATTTCATCAAACACTTGGAAGGCACAAAAGTAAACTCATAAATAAAGGAAGCATTGTAACAAACACATAGAAGGTAATAAAAGTAAACAACATGAATTGCAAGAATTAAAGAGAGATCTAACTAGAATAGCAAGAGATCAACAATAGAAAAGGAAAATAATTATCAAACAACAAAGAACTTACTAATTGCATTGAAGAAGAAATGTAGATCTACAAAAGAAAGTTCACAAGAGAAGAAGAATTCTACAACTACAAGAGAACAATTAAGGAAGGAAAAGGAAAATTAGAAGAGAGAGAAAAAAGAAGTAGATTGATGGGATATTTCTGTGGAAAAACGAATTTCTCCAAAACACCCAAACTTAACCGGCAAGTGCACCGGGTCACATCAAGTAATAATAACTCACGGGAGTGAGGTCGATCCCACAGGGATTGAAAGATTGAGCAATTTTAGTTTAGTGGTTGATTTAGTCAAGCGAATCAAGATTTGGTTGAGAGATTTGTGATTTGCAGAATTTAAATTGCATAGAAAGTAAAAGGAATGGGTAATTGGCATGAAATTAAAGAGAACAGGAATTAAAGTGCTGAATCTTAAAGAACAAGAAATTAAATGGCAGAAACTTAGAACGCAAGAAATGTAAATTGCAAAATCTTAAAGTGCAAGAAATGTAAATGGCTTGAATTGAAAAGGGAATGGGGAGTTGGATTTGCAGAAATTAAACAAGAAAATGTAAAATTGCAACAAGCAGAAAAATAGAAGAAGACTTGGATTGAATCGGATCTAAAACACAAAAGTAAATGAGCATGAAAAGCAATAAACAGAGGATGTAAAATTGGAATTCAGATCTCAGGACCCAAGAGACTAGAAAACCAAGTCTAGATCTCAATGCCTTCCTAGATCCAACAAGAACAATTGCAAAAGAAATTGTAAATTGCAAAGAAAGTAGATGAAGAAGCAAGTAACTGAAACTGAAATTCAATTTAGCAGAAAATTAAACAAGCTCCCAAGGTGAGATTGAAACAGAATTTCTTCAATTCTCCACCCAAAATCCAAGACAAGAAAAGTAAAGAGTGCTGGGCAAGAACAAGGAAGAAGAGAGATAAATTCTCCTCCCAAATTCTCTTGAATTAAAACAACAATACTAAGAAATGCAAAAGTGAGCTCTAAGCAAACCGAAAAGAAAACTATTATGAAAAACTAAAAGGGAAGCTCCCTCTGAAACTTAAATCCTATGCTATTTATACACGTTCTTCAAATGGTCTTCAAGCCTTCAATTGGGCCTTTGCTCTTGATGGAATTGGGTTGA
>NC_029787.2:60704930-60749460 GCF_000816755.2 Arachis ipaensis | reverse complement strand
ATGCTCAAAATCATGAGATATTCATTCTTTCATAATATGTGACAATTATAGCATAAAACCTCATGAAATAGCATGAATTCACACATGGTTGATTAAATCAAAGGAAACATGAAAATCTACCCAATTGGCTTGCTTATGGCTCAAGAAAGTGCATAATTCAGTTGAAAACAAAAGAAAAAGGCTAGTGAAACTATGAGTTGTGTGTTTTTCTGTAATTTCAGGTATTTTTCTGGCTGAAATTGAAGAAGCTGAGTAAAAAACTGATTCAGGCTGAAAAAGGACTGCTGATGCTGTTGGATTTTCTGGAGCTACATGAGGAGCTCCGCTGTGTTTCGATGAATTAATGCAAGTATTTCTGTTTTCCATTCAAACACGCTTGTTCCTATCTAAGATGTTCATTCGTGCTTAACTGTGATGAAGGTGATGATCCGTGACATTCATCACCTTCGTCAAACCATGAACGTGTGCCTGACAACCACCTCCGTTTTATATCCGATTGAATGAGTGTCTCTTAGATTCCTTAATCAGAATCTCTGTGGTATAAGCTAGAACTGATGGCGGCATTCATGAGAATCCGGAAAGTCTAAACCTTGTCTGTGGTATTCCGAGTAGGTTTCAATGATCGAATGACTGTGACGAGCTTCAAACTCGCGAGTGCTGGGCGTTAGTGACAGACGCAAAAGGATGAAGAATCCTATTCCAGTATGATCGAGAACCGACAGATGATTAGCCGTGCTGTGACAGAGCATGTGAGCATATTCTTCACTGAGAGGATGGGATGTAGCCATTGACGACGGTGATCCCCTACATACAGCTTGCCATAGGAGGACGTGCGTTCGTGAACAAGAAGACAGAGGAAAGCAGAGATTCAGAAGACAAAGCATCTCCAAAACTCCAACATATTCTCCATTACTGCATAACAAGTAACCTTTAATCCATGCTCTCTTGTTTATTCGCAACTCAACTGATAAACATAATTGACTTCCTGACTAAGATTTACAAGATAACCATAGATTGCTTCAAATCAACAATCTCCGTGGGATTCGACCCTTACTCACGTGAGATATTACTTGGACGACCCAGTGCACTTGTTGGTCAGTGGTATGAGTTGTGAAAAGTGTGATTCACAATTTGTGCACCACAAACCAATTTTGAGCCTATTTCACCCCTTTGTTCTTTGCTTTAGCACATCATTAATTCTAAGCGGAAAACAATAATGTCCTTAATTTGAATCCTTGGTTAGCTTAGACTAGTGACAGTGCTCACGAATTTAGTGTGGGGAAATTGGGTTTGCCAATATTTGGTTTGAGAATTGGGTGTTGTGTATTCTTGAGAAAGTATGAACAAGAATGTTAAGAATATGTTTATGCATTCAATATCTTAATCATATGCATTGAAAAAAAAGAAAAAAAATATTTATTAAGAAAAATAAAAAAAAGAGAGAAAAAGTGTAAATAATAAAAGGGGACAAAATGCCTCAAAGTAAATGGTGAAAGCAATGCATATGAGTTGTACTCAAATTTGGATGCATGAATATGTGGAAAACATAATTAATGGGTAGTTAGGCTTTATATTATGATTACATGGATTGTCTTAAGTTAGGTGGGAAAAGTTTAGGTTAATTAAGGATTCAGATTTTAGTCCACTTGGCCAAATTCAATCCTACCTTGACCCTAACCCCATTACAACCCTTAAAAGACCTATTGATATGTGTATCTGTGCATTAATTCTTTGTTGATTGGTAGAAGAAAAGAAAGCCTTAGAAAGCAAGGTTAGTAGATAATTGAGAGAGTCGAACCTTAAACACTTGAGTGATTAGAGTGTATACACTTCCGATGAGGGTTCGATGCTCGATTCTTTGTTCTCGGCTTTCATGAGCTATCTTCTTCTTGCAAGTCTATTTGTACTTCTTTTTTATGATTTGAATTAGTGAAATCTAGTTTTATTTACTTTTCACCAAGTAGGAAAAAGCATTTTGCATTTAGCTGCATTTACACAGATAGGCTGCATTTCATACATTCTACCATTCCTCTTCACTCTTTTAGTTCTCTTGAGCTTAGCATGATGACATGCTAATGTTTAAGTGTGGGGAGGTTGATAAACCCCATTTTTAGGGTTTATCCTGTGCTTAATCTAGTGAATTTTATCTATTATTCTCACACTTATTCATACAATTCGCATGTTTTACGTTTTCCTTCCTGATTTTGTGCTATGATTGAAAACATGCTTCTTTGGCCTTAAATTTCTTATGTTTAAACCTCTCTTATTACCATTCGATGCCTTGATATGTGTGTTAAGTGTTTCAGGCTTTATAGGGCAGGAATGGCTTAGAGAATGGAGAGGAAGCTTGCAAAAATGGAAGGAACACAAGAAACCAAGGAGATAACCAGCAAGCACCAATGCGCACGCATGGCTCACGCGAGCACGCGGAATGGAGAAAATTGCAGCGACGCAAACGTGTGACTGACGCATACCTGTGGATTGGAGTCTGCACAAAAGACGCGCACGTGTGGACAACGCGTACGTGTGACAAGGATATTCGCCAAATGACGCGCACGCATGACTGACGCGTACGCGTGACCTGCGCGATCTGCAGAAATAATAGAAAACGCTGGGGGCAATTTCTGGGCTATTTCTGGCCTAGTTTTCGGCCTAGAAAACACAGATTAGAGGCTATAAAGTGGGGGAATCAATCAATTCATTCATCATTAATTCATTATACACAATTTTTAGGTTTTAGATGTAGTTTTCTAAAGAGAGAGGAGAGAGCCTCTCTCTTAGGTTTTTAGGATTAAGATTTCTCTTAGTTTATGGTTCATTCCTTCTCAATTCCAGGTTCAATGTTCCTCAATTTAGTTTTTTTTCTACTTTTATTTATTCTAATGCTTTCACTTGTTAATTACTTATTTAGCCAAATTGGCTTATGAACTCTTCATGTTAGATTTGAATATTCTATTTAATGTAATTTGAGGTAATTCAGATTTATGATTGTTTTCTTCTATTTATGATATAAATAATTTAGATTTTTCCCCCTTTGCTCTGGTTGAGTAATTGGTGACACTTGAGTTATCAAACTCAGCAGTTGATTGAAAATTGGAAATTGCTGATTGATTTGGATCTCTCTAAAGCTAGTCTTTGCATAAGAGTTGACTAGGACTTCAGGAATCAAATTGATTGGTCCACTTGACATTCCTTTATTTAGTAAGGGTTAACTAAGTGGGAGCAATAAACAATTCTCATCACACCTGATAAGGATAACTAGGATGGGATTTCCAGTTCTCATACCTTGCCAAGTGTTTTTATAGTTATTAATTAAATTTCCTGCCAATTTATTTTCCTTGTTCCCTATTTAGAAAACCCCAAAAAGATACTTTTTCTATAACCAATAATAAATCATAATTCCCTACAATTCTTTGAGAAGACGACCCGTGGTTTAAATACTTCGGTTATAAATTTTATTGGGTTTTGTTACTTGTGACAACCAAACTTTTGTATGAAAGGATTCTCTTTTAGTTTAGAAACTATTCTTACAATGCGATTTTTCTTATAAAATTCTTTACTAGCAGAAAATTAGTTTGTCAATGGCCTTTTTCACGTGTCACGCGTACGCGTCAGTCACGCGCATGAGTTGGCATGGAAAGCTCCAAATCACGTGCATGCGTCAGTCACGTGTATGCGTTGTTCCTCGCTACCATCTCCTTTGGTTCTTGTGCTGTAGAAACTCCATCAAATCCAGCCGAATGCTACCTAAAATAAACAAAATTACAAAAGACTCAAAGTAGCATCCATATTGGCTAAAATATAATTAATTCTTAATTAAACTCAACAAATTAAATGCAAATTCACTAGAAAAAGATAGGAAAGATGCTCAGGCATCAATGATCTGAATAAACGCTACAATGGCTTATTCATACTAGTATCATTGGCTTATTCATTAAATGAATGAATGCCACGGCCAATGAAATCATGCATGCACGAAGCATTTAATCATTAATGCTAAGTGAGAATGAATGCAATGAATACAGCATTATTAATTAAACCAATGAAAGCATGCATGAAATTTCTTTAGTAATGCCCAATTGGAAGTCCAGTGTTGAAAGGAATGAACGTTAGCGTTCACTTGTGTGAACTTTTGTGTGACACTGGCCCATGAGAGGAATGAAGCACCAAGCAACACACCAAGGACCGTTCGAAAAACTGAACGCCACGTTCAAAACTATGAACGTTTTCGTGACATTTTTGGCTTGGGAGCAGGGAAGGAAGGCCAGCGCTCAACCAAGGGAGTGCTACAAGAAAACACTCAACCAGTGGAGCACTTAACAAGGCATAGCGTTCGAAACTTTGAACGCAGCGTTCACTATTTTGAACGTTTGCGAACCAAGGAGGGCCACCCACAAAGAACAGCGTTCAATAAGTGAACTGAGCGTTCACTAAGTGAACGCTAGGCACCAAATGCCCACCAAAGTGGCACACTAAGAAAGTGAATTGGGAATTCACTAAAGTGAATTGAGCGCTCCACTGGAGCTGCACCAAGCCACTCTAACCCACACCATCAGGTGCCAATCTGGATCCACTTATTCAAGGGCAAATCCAAGTCAACCCATTTCATTGAAGCCCCAAAGCAAGCAAAGCCCATTGACATGACTCAAAGGCACAATAAACAATTAGATTAGGAATTTTATTTAAATTTTAATTTGTTTTCAATTTCATTTTCATTTTTCATTTTTGTAAAAGCCTATAAAAATCCATCTGTTCCATTTTAGAAAGGAGGCTGGCTCTGCTTGAGAGCAATAGGAGTAGGAGTAGAATAGAGAGCTCTTTGTTTAGATTTTCCTTTTTGAACTTGAGAATTGAAAATCAGATCTGTGTTTTCTTTTCTTTCTGTTTTATTTTCTTTCCTCTGCAATTTTCTTCCTGTTTTGATCGAGAGAGCAATTGAGCTCTTGACTTTCTTTCTGCTTTTGCTATTTCATTGAAATTGTTAATTTCTCTTTGAGATTTCAGAATTGATCTAAGTCTTCTAGCTGATTTACTCTTCTGCACTTCTACTTTTCTGCATTTTTTACATTTCTATTCTTGATTCAATTTAATTTACTTTTTCTGCAAGTTTAAGATTCTGTTAATTATTCTGAGTTCTAATTTACTGCTTCCATTTAATTTTCCAGCACCCAGCCTCATTTACATATTGCTGCAATTTATTTTTCTTGCTCTTTAAGCTTTTGTCTAATCTACATTCTGCTGATTTACATTTACTGCAATTTACATTCCTTGTTCTTTAAATTTTACTGCAATTTACTTTCTGTACTTTATAATTCCTACAATTTAATTTCTGTTGCTTCAATTTCCTCCAATTCACCAATGTTAGCTTGACTAGACTAATCACTCACTAAAGTTTCTTGATCCATCAATCCCTGTGCGATCGACCTCACTCTTGTGAGTTATTACTACTTGATGCGACCCGGTACACTTGCCGGTGAGTTTGTGTGGAAATCTAATTTCCACCCATCAACCAACCCAACCTCTTGGATACCATAACCAATAATATGCATACCTCACTATAATTCCTTTAGAAGACAACCCGGGACTAATACTCTCGGTTATTTTTATTGGGTTCGACTTGTGACAACCAAAAATAAACTTTGATTGAACATTACTTGTCGGTTTGGAACTATACTTGCAACAAAGTTATTTCCTCTAACCGAGAAGAAATTTTTAACCGACGATAATTGCTCTTTCAATCATCCTAAAAGGAAGATACCTGAGCCTCTTCAGACACAAGAGATCCCTCAAATTGAATGTTGGACCCATCTGGAAGCATCTGTTGCAGAATTGCAAACCACCTTAGATCAATTAAAAGAGGAGCAAAAAGACCAGAGTAGCATGCTTTGCAAATTGGTCAGAGAATAAGAGAAGCAGGGGTGTGAGCTAGAAGAACTGAAGCGTCAGAAATTATCCCCTGAAGAGCCTAACGCCTCCCATGATTAAGGTGGTTGAGTTCCACCTCCCTATTCCTGTGCCTTTTCTAATTCCTATTTCTTATGTTCAGATTTACATGATCACTAGTAGCATTTAAGCTTTTATTTAAGTTTTTGTCTTTTAATTTTAGAATTGCATGAACATTATTAGGATTTAAGTTTTTATTTTTCAATTAGCTATAAAATGTTCCTCTTATTATCTCATTGAACATCAATAAAATTTTTATTTTTTTTAAAAGCAGTAAAGGTAAATAAATTTCGAGTTATATATTAAGAATAGTTCAATTATTTGATGTGGTGGCATTGCTTTACTTTCTGAATGCCTGAATGAATAGTATATATTTGATGTTGGAGTTAAGAATGTTGGCTTTTGAAAGAATGATGAAAAAGAAAAGTATTATTGGTAATCTGAAAAATCCAAAAAATTGATTCTTGAAGCAAGAAAAAGCAGCAAAAAGAAAGAAAAAGAGAAAGAAAATGGAAAAAAAAAGAAAAAGAGCAGAAAAAAAAGAAAAAGAAAAAAGCCAATAGCTTTTTATACCAAAATGCAAGAGCAAGGATCCAAGGCTTTGAGCATCAATGGTTAGGAGGGCGTAAAAGAGACAAAATCTTGGCCTAAACAGTTCAAATGAGCTGCTTCCCTAACAATATGCTTGTGGTGTGAAGGTGTCAAGTGAAAAGCTTGAGACTGAGCAGTTAAAGTCGTGATCCAAAGTAAAGAGTATGCTTAAGAACTCTGGACACCACTGGCTAGGGATTCTAGCAAAGCTGAATCAGAATACTAAAGGGTTCACCCAGTTAAGTGTCTGTGGCGTTTATGTATCCGGTGGTAATACTGGAAAATAAAGCGCTTAGGGTCACGGCCAAGACTCAAAAGAAGCTGTGTTCAAGAATAAAAATGAACTAAACTTGGAGAATCAAAAGTATCATCTGGATTCTGAGTTCCTAAAGATGCCAAATATTCTAAGCTCCAAAGGAAAGTGAGATGCCAAAACTATTCAGAAGCAGAAAGCTACTAGTCCCGCTCATCTAATTGAAACTGAGCTTCATTGAAAAGTCTGAGATTTAGTGTATCTTTCTCATCCTTTTAATTGTACTTTGTTTTTGGTTGCTTGGGGACAAGCAACAGTTTAAGTTTGGTGTTCTGATGAGCGGATATTTTGTACGCTTTTTGGCATCATTTTCAGATAGTTTTTATTATATTTTCTTAGGTTTTAGTGAAAAATTCATACTTTTTTATTCTACTTTGAGTTTGTGTGTTTTATGATAACTTCAGGTATTTTCTAACTGAAATTGAGGAGTTTTGGCAAAGTTTGATTCAAAGACAGAGAAAGGATTACAGATACTGTCAAGATCTGGCCTCTATGCACACGAAGGAGCATTTCTGGAGCTATAGAAGTCCAAATGGCATGCTCTCAACGGCAATGAAAAGCTAACATCCAGGGCGTTCCAGAAACACATAATAGTCCATACTTTGCTTTGGAAATGATGGCCCAAAACTAGAATTCAAAGCCAGCCACCAGCCCCAATCTTGGCGTCCAACGCCCAGAAGGGAGTAGCTAGCGTCCAATTCCCATTCAGCAGTCCAAAGCTGACATTGGACACCCAAAAGGGAGCACTAGCTCGTGGCTTCACTGAAGCTCAACCCAAACACTCACCAAGTGGGCCCATAAAGTGGATTTTTGCACTACAAGACTAGTTTATCTTATTTCTGTAATTCTTAGTTAGCAGATTAGTATATATAGGAGGAGATCACCCTTGTTTAGGATCTTCTTCTTCCCCCACTTTATTCTTGAACATCATATTGTACAATTTGAGTGATGAGTCCATATTTTCCGATGTATTTTGGCTTGATTTGAATGGATTCTAGCACATGAACTCACACTTAAGCACCAAAATAGCATACTTTTGTGTTTGATCCCTAATTTGATTCTAAATGTGAAAACATGCATTTTAATGCTTAGATTAGTGATTTTTAATTCCACTTTTATGTCATTCGATGCCGTGATATGGTTTGTGAGTGATTTCAGGCCTTAGAGGCAAGAATGGATGGCCAAAAGTGGAAGAAAGCATGTACAAGAGAGAAAACATGAAGAAAACAAGGAATAGCACACACAGCGAAGTGTGTGTGCGCACAGCCCCGCGTGTGTGTGCACAAGCGAGAAATTCCATGTGTGCGTACGCACAAATACCTGTGCGTACGCGCAGGTCAATTTTCAGCCGAGTGTGCGGACGCACACGTCTGTGCATCTGCACAGGTCCTTGCACGTGATTGCATTAATGAAATATGTGCTGCGCGAATTTGGAGGCCCTTGGCTCACTTTTGGAAGGCTGAAATATTGTTTTGGAGTGCTATATAAAGGAGAATTCAACACTTATCAAAGTGGGACATTGAAGCACAATTTTATAAGTTTTTCATAGTTAATTAGGAGTAGGAGTAGTGTAGAGTAGAGAGCTCTCCTAGGGTTTATGTACTTTCCATGTAGCATTTTATAGCAAGCTTTGATTTTGGATTTTTACTTCTTCAATTGTAAGTACTCTAAATTTCCTCTTTAATTACATTGTCTTTACTTTCATTTCCTTTTGGTTCAAGTTACTTGTTCATATTTGTAATTTTGTGTTTCTTAAAGTTTTGATCAATGAATTTTATATTTCATGCTTCCTTTATGTTTTATTGCTTGTTTATGTTTGATTTTGTTGATAGTTAGTTATAGCTTTCCACTTTGCTTTGCAATTTTCCATGTTTTACTTTTATACATACAAGGTGTTTGTGAAAATGCCAACTCTAGATTTTGAGTCGATTTTCCCACCTTGGCTTGTGGTTTGAGTTCCTAGGATACTAGAGTCATAATGTCCGACATTTAGTGGTAATTCTTGGGTAGTTAGTTGACTCTGGTTTCCATTGACGCTAGCCTTTTATCAACTAGTTTGGTAAGTTGGTTAGGACTTATGGATTAAGGTCAATTATGCTTGCTTGACTTACTCCTCGATGATTGGGGTTGACTAGGCGAGATTGACTCATCATAATTACCATAGTTGTGGTTATGGCGATGATAGGATTCCTTGGATCCTCATTCCCAAGTCAAGGCTCTTTATTGCATTTATAGCATTTTCACTAAGTTTTGATCTTGTCTTCTCTTTACTTGCATTAATTCTAATTTTGGTCATTCCTTAGTTCTTTTATTGCTTAGTTCTTTTAATCTTTTGTTCTTTGATTATAAAACCCTTTTGCCCCCTCTACAACCGAAAGCATAACATTTCATTTGCATTCCTAGGGAGAACGACCTGAGGTTTCATTACTCTTGGTTATTTGATTTGAATTTAAATATTTGATTGATGTTTAATTGTCGGGTTTGGACTATACTTGCAATGGACAAATTCTACATTTAGTGTGAAAATCCAAACCTGTGCATTTGGGCATCGTCAAATTTGGCGCCGTTGCCGGGGAATGCAATTGGTGTTATATCTTTTGGTTGTTGTGAATATGTTAATAGTGTAAATAGCTCTTTTTGGTTGTTTCGTTGCTTTTCCTAGTAGGATTTTGTTTATATTTTCTTGATGACTTTTTCACACCATCACCACAATGCACCCCAATGGAACCCAAACACTTACCTTTATAGTCACCAATCTTACACACCATCCCCTCACTACATACAAAACCAAAGCCCTTACCCTCATGAGTTTAATTGTCAACCTTCATCACCTCAATCTTTGTCTTCATATATGGATCAAGCCACACAAGAAGTACTTTTCATGCTCATTCAAGAACAACAAGTGTTTCGGAAGAAGCAAGAGCAAGTTATGTCTACCTTAGCAAAAGCATTAGATCATTTAGCTTCATTGCGTTCATGCCACAAGCAAGAAGTTCTAGTGGATGAATGCGTGGGACCAAGTGAAAAGTTTGGAGTGAAAGAAGAATTGCAAAATCAAGAAGAAGACATCAAGTCACAACACGAAGTGCAAAAGGAGATAATTGAAGAGTGGGTAGGAATTTATCAAGAGGATTCCATCATTCAAGATTTTTTGTCCAACTTAGGCAATTCCTTCTATGACATTCATGAACCTCCATTATTAGATTTGGAAGGAGATGTTGATGTGGACTTCACACAACCTCCGATTTATGACTTGAGTGATGATGAAGAAGATTCAAAAGAGGTTAAGGAAGATTGTAGTTGCCAAGAAATGAAAGCATTTGTGCAAGAACGAATTGAGCGGGTGAAGACTTCTCTAACAAGATTTCTAGACCCACATCAATATGCCGTTTTAGAAACGGATGGTCAACATCGAACCTTTCTTGGAGTAGTGGATGGTGAAGAGAAGAATGTTAATTGACAAGGAAACAGAATGTTCATCAAAAGAGCCAACTTAACATTTGGAGCTCAGTTTTGGTTCAAGAGTCAATGTAGTGGATTCCAGGGAGTGAACGAGCATGTCAATGGTGATAGAGGAACCCAAGTATGGGATCTAGGCATTAATTTCAAGAATCAATACTTAAGGATCCTAGTTGCTAGCTTGAAGTCTTTTAAGAGTTTGACGCAATTCATTTGGGACCCCGAAGGTCGAACAATAGCAACCTTGGTTGGAGATTCAAGGAGGAGTGGAAGCCCCAAACAAGGATCTCCTCACCAAGTCCAACTTAGGACTATAAACCAAAGTGCTAGGTGGGAGACACACCACCATGGTAATATCCTTCTAACTTTCTCTCTTTTGCCTTTCATTTCATGAATAATTGGTTATTTTGCTTGGTAATGGTTTTATTTTGATGTTTGTTAAGTAATTTTAGTGAAATAATGTGTTTTTGGGAGTTTTTGAGATATTTTGGGACTTGAAACCTATTTTGGATGCCAAGATTGATGCCTTAGAGGCATAATTTTCGTTGCAGGAACAGAGACCTGTGCGTCCGCACAGCAATGTGCGCTCGCACACCCCTCAACACTCCCTCTGTTCCCAGCACGCGCACAGCTTGTGCATGGGAACACTACCCCTTTCTCTCTTTCTGTGCGTCCGCACATCTCTTCTTAAAAAAAAATAAACACCTGTGCGACCGCATAGCACCTATGCGCCCGCACAGACCTTAGCGACCCCCCTGGTCGCAGCGCACGCACAGGTTGTGCGTGTGAACCCAACCCTTTTTCTTCTTCTGTGCGAGCACACACCTTCTTGTGCGCCCGCACATGCTGCGATTCACCTTCTGTCCGTAGCGTTCGTATGACCTTGTGCGCGCACATACCTGATAAACCCTGTTTTTAGGGTTTATCTTGTATTGAATTTAGAGCATTTTGATAACCTTTTCTCACATATTTTCAATGAAATAGCATGATTTTGTGATTGTCTCCTCATTTGTGCTTAGATGTGAAAACATGCTTTTTAGACCCTTAAATTGATAATTTTAATCTTCGTTTGATTCCACTAGGTGCCCTGATGTATTTGCTAGTGATTTCAGATTGAAAAGGGCTAGGAAAGGATCAAAGGAGTGAAAGGAAAGCATACAAAGTGGAGAAATCATGAAAAGCCAAAGATTTGGAGAAACCCCATGGATGCGCGCACACTATGCGCCTACGCGCGGATTGTGAAATGCTCCAGGGACGCATACGTGCGCTGTGCGCGTATGCGCCGAAGGCCGCACGTGATTTTTAAAGAACTTAAAAGAAACCAAGTATTGAAGGGGAAGGCATCAATCCATCAATAGAGATTTTTTACACACTTTAGATCTAGTTTTAGTTAGTTTTAGAGAGAGAAGCTCTCACTTCTCGCTAGGATTAGGATTAAGATTAGGTTTAGGGTAATAATCTTAAATCTAAATTTCAATTCATGCTTCCATCTACTTTTGCTTCTCAATTTTTTGTTGTTACATTCTTCATGGCCAATAACAAGAACACTACCCTACAATTCCTTTGAGAGACGACCTGAGGTTCCAATACTTCGGTTTATAAATTTAGGGGTTTGTACTTGTGACAAACAATCTTTTGTATGAAAGGATTATTTGTTGGTTTAGAAACTATACTTGCAACAAGGATTCATTTGTGAAATTCTAAACCGTCAAAGATCCGATCATCAAAAATGGTGCCGTTGCCGGGGAGTTGCAATGGTGTTATGTTATTAGTTATTGTATACATGTGAATATTGTGAATATGTTAGTCTTTTGCTTGTTTTCTAGCTCTTGTTAGTTTTATTTTGTTTTTCCACTATGAATTCTCACTTTGGCTATGAGTTTGGTTCTCACTATGTTGTAGGAAACGTGGACTTTAACGACAATATGTACCAAGGATGGAACACTTCAAGATGGGAGGAGCCTCAAGGAATTGATCACTCCTATTGGCAACAACCTCCGGATACTTATAGGTATAATTCACATCCTAGTACATGTCAATTCAATGGCTATGGTGACCCTTTTTGTGATAATCAAGTACCACCACCATATGCTTATGAATCTTATCCTCAACAGCTCACAAACCCATTTTTACCAAGCACCTTCTTGTGACCCACATCCATTGTATGACCAATCACCCATACCATATTCTTATGACCATTATGAGCAAGAACCTTTAGAACCACCATAACCCTATCATGATTACTACCAAGAACCACCTCAATACACACCATCTCCATGCCCTTACTATGAAGAACCGCCTTTCCACTATGAGCCCTCTCTCCAAAATAATGAACCTTCCTATCCACCCCAAGCCCCACTAGATGACTCTCTCACCTTGCTACTTCAAGGCCAAGCGAATATGCAAAGGAACACCCTAGAGTTTGTGACTAATTTGGCTAAGGTAGTGCATACTTTAGCATACCAATGTTTGAATACTCAAGGTGTTTCCATGGCCACATGTGAGAAATCAAAAGATGAGCAAAGCATGAAAGTGAGATTGGAAAATCCGGTGGAGAAGAAGGAAGAGTCAAGCTTTGTATTGGAGCAATTGAAGACGCCTAGGGTCATTGAAGAAATAGAAGAAGTGGTTGAAGATCTAGGAGATGCGGAACCACCATGGAAGTCTCAACAACCTCTGGAGCATATAAAGACTGAAGAATATGAGAAGGTTGATCAAGAGATGGACTCAATCATCAATGATTTCTTATCAATAATTGAATCCTCTCCCATGGGGCGTGAAATTGAAGCTATAAAAGACAACTCAACACCAAATGATGTTGGTGATCTCATTGAAGACTCTTCCATCAAATGTGAAGTTGATATGGAAATAGATTTCACACAACCTCCCAAGTTTGACTTGATTGATGATGAGGAGGAATTAGAAGAAGTCAACAAGCAAGAAGAAGATGAAAGAAGTTGTCAAGAGGTGGAAATACCCAAAGAAGAGCATAAGGAAGTCGACCTTGCATTGTCTAAGTGTGGGGAGGTTTTGCTCCCTAAGTCACCATCCAACACGACATTCATGTGGGTAAAACTCTTACCCTTAAGCTTTACTTTCTCACTTGAATATGGCTTGATTGAAACGGATGGACAACTTAGAGCTCTTTGTAGAACAAAGGGTAAAAAAGAGTTGTGTAGTGGTTGGAAGTTTGGAATTAGGCTCATTGAGGTCAAAGCTTCAAAGCATAGGGATCATGATTGGACGAATGCTACCTTACATGGGTCTATGAAGAAGACTTGGTGTGCTAGAGAGAATTCTATTTGTCAACCATCCGAACGGAACACTCATGAAGACCAACAAGAAGACGGGTGCGAAAATAAGATATGGGATCCTGGTTCGAAGCACAAAGACCAACTATGGGAGCTCGTATCTTCGGTGGAATTCCATCCAAACTTGGTGAAGATGGTTGGAACTTCTGTCAACCATTTTAGGAGCAAAGATCCTTGGAGATTCAAGGATGAGTATAAGCATAAGCCACCATAACAAAGAAGCTTCCCAAATGTCCAACTTAAGGACTTAAACTAAAAGTACTAGGTGGGAGACACCCCACCATGGTAAACTCTTTCCACCTACTTGCATTTTTTGATTAATAATTGAATTGAGTTACCATTGTAGATAGCTTTCTTTCCATATATTTGCTTCAATAAATTCGTTGTAGGTTGCTTGTAGAGCAAGTCTCCCTTGCTTATATTTGAAAATTCCCAGAAAAAAGCCAAAAAGAATTTTTGTCGCTTTGTATTTTTGGCCAATCTTGAGCTGTAGGTAGTGTCAGGAGGATTTTGAGCTATTTTTTTTTGTTTTTTTCCTGAAAAAAAGGGGGTCAAGGATGTGTACGTGCACTACGCACATACGCGTCGATATACATAATTTTCAATGCACGTGGACTGCGTGCACGCAGATCCACTGACGCAGTTTTTCAGGCCAATGACCCGAGAGTTGCACCAGCTCTGGGCTACCATTAAGCCCCTAGCCCAACTCACCAGACGCGGACGCGCACTATGCGCGATCATGCTGTGCGCGCCCGCGTGAATTTGAATTCCCTAATACCCCAGGGACGCGAGAACCCCTCACTCGCGCACCCTAACCCTTTCCCTTTCTAACGTTCTCTCTTCTCCTTCTCCCTTCATAACCACCACCCTCAGAGCTCATCACCGCCGTTGACCACCGCGCCGGCGATGCCATTGCCATCGCCACCATTCTCTTTCCACTACTTCCCCCTCTCTTCTCACTCACTCTCTCACCGACTCTCTCTTTCTTTGCTTCACTCTGTCGCCACCAAGCGCCGCCGCGGCTAGCAGCCACCACTGGCGAAGCCTTCAACAACCCATTTCTCTCCTCTTCCTCAGTTATCACCCATTTCCATCATCATCGCCACCTCTCCTAGGTGGCTTCGCACTATCTCTGTCCGTCTCTTCCCCCTTGTCCATTCCCAATTCCATCACTGCCTCTGCTTCCAGGTTTCCCCTACCCCATTGCTCTGTTTCTTTACTGCATTCATTAATTTTGATATGCTTAGATTAGATTAGTTAGTTGATCAATTCTGCATGATAGGCTAGATAGAAATAAATGCGGTTAGGTAGTTAGGATGTGGTTAGATGATCCTAGGCATGATAATTGCTCTATTTTTTTTTATCCGCTTGAATTGCATATTCCTTGTTTGCTGAGTGATGGTTGATGAGTTGTTCTGTATCTATATTGTTACTGCTTTGCTGCTATTTCACTACTGCCCTGCTGAATTCTAGTTGCTAAGTTATGTCTCATGCTGCCTGTGCATATGTATTGCATCCTTCTCTCTTGCTTGATGAGCTCTCTGAACACATATGTGAATTTTTGCTGATATTTGCTATCCGGGAACATCCGATTTTACTGCCGGAATGCTACCCAACCTTCTAGAAATTGTTTTGGTTTTAGACATGTTTCCTATAACTGAACTTCGTGCTTTTGGAATTGATTATTTGTCCAATTACACGAAGCTCAATTCTTAGGTAACTTTGGGTTAGTTTTTCCATGTTTATTATGTTTCCCGTGATATGCATTGAACCTTCATGTACTTTCATCTCTCAAGTTACTCCATTGTCTTATGCTCAAGTTAATGATTAAGTTTACCATTTGAGTTCAACTTGCGATTTTGTTGAATATGGTTCATGCAATTGCAACCATTGGTAAATTTAACTTGTGTAACTCTTTTTCACTCAAATTAGTTTCCAACTTGTCTAGTTACACAAAATGCACTTTCATTTTGCAACACCAATTATTGCATAATCCGTGACCGTGACATTGATTGATGACTTGTTCTCATATTAGTTGCTTTTATGCAATGTCATATTTCATCATCAATGACTGCTTCCTCCTCATGTTTGTGAGTATGCTTGTTAACCATACTTGTGATTCATTGTGATTAAGCAAATGACCATCATACCCCTAACCTTTGAACTAGTTTCTCTAACTTTTAACTTGCCTAACATACTGATTTTTAGTTTTCAACTAACTCTCTAACCAATTTTTTTGGGTATGATGCTCATTGGGCTTCATGAACAAGTATTGTGCATATGTTGCTTGAATTCTTGGTTTATGGCTTTTGTCTTGAATGCTACTTCATGTTGATTGTATTCCAAGTTTTCCTCTTCTTAACTCACTTAATGTTAATATGCCATTCCTTGCTTTCCATGCCCCTATTTGGCCTATTTGTTTATATCATGTCATATTTTCTTTCAGCTATTTTTTTTTATCCGCTTGAATTGCATATTCCTTGTTTGCTGAGTGATGGTTGATGAGTTGTTCTGTATCTATATTGTTACTGCTTTGCTGCTATTTCACTACTGCCCTGCTGAATTCTAGTTGCTAAGTTATGTCTCATGCTGCCTGTGCATATGTATTGCATCCTTCTCTCTTGCTTGATGAGCTCTCTGAACACATATGTGAATTTTTGCTGATATTTGCTATCCGGGAACATCCGATTTTACTGCCGGAATGCTACCCAACCTTCTAGAAATTGTTTTGGTTTTAGACATGTTTCCTATAACTGAACTTCGTGCTTTTGGAATTGATTATTTGTCCAATTACACGAAGCTCAATTCTTAGGTAACTTTGGGTTAGTTTTTCCATGTTTATTATGTTTCCCGTGATATGCATTGAACCTTCATGTACTTTCATCTCTCAAGTTACTCCATTGTCTTATGCTCAAGTTAATGATTAAGTTTACCATTTGAGTTCAACTTGCGATTTTGTTGAATATGGTTCATGCAATTGCAACCATTGGTAAATTTAACTTGTGTAACTCTTTTTCACTCAAATTAGTTTCCAACTTGTCTAGTTACACAAAATGCACTTTCATTTTGCAACACCAATTATTGCATAATCCATGACCATGACATTGATTGATGACTTGCTTTTAAATAATTGCTTCTTTTGCAATCTCTTATTTCATCATAAATGACTGCTTCCTCCTCATGTTTGTTAGTATGCGTGTTACCCATACTTGTGATTCATTGTGATTAAGCAAATGACCATCATACCCCTAACCTTTGAACTAGTTTCTCTAACTTTTAACTTGCCTAACATACTGATTTTTAGTTTTCAACTAACTCTCTAACCAATTTTTTTGGGTATGATGCTCATTGGGCTTCATGAACAAGTATTGTGCATATGTTGCTTGAATTCTTGGTTTATGGCTTTTGTCTTGAATGCTACTTCATGTTGATTGTATTCCAAGTTTTCCTCTTCTTAACTCACTTAATGTTAATATGCCATTCCTTGCTTTCCATGCCCCTATTTGGCCTATTTGTTTATATCATGTCATATTTTCTTTCAGGATGGCCGATAGAGGAAAAGCAAAGGCTACTACCTCAAGAAAGAGGAAGAAATCTCAAGCCTCTACCCTCTCTCCTTATGCTAACTATGCCAGGAACCCACTTAATGAAGTGGATAAACAGAATCAGCAGCTACCGCCCACTGACACTTACAGATTTCCCAATCTTTACTGCGAGCTGCGCTTCCCTACCTATCGGAAGACAAAACTAAACATTGAGAAGAAATTGGCCCTTGCCAACGACCTAAGGTGCTCCATTAATACCCGTATTCAGGGATTGGGCTTGGGCTTTGTTGATAGGGATTTGGGAAGAATAAATACTTCATGGATCAATGAGTTTTACTACAACCTCTTTCGCACGACTCTTGAGTCAGTCCACCTACCGGGCGGGCAGGTTTTAGTGACTAAGGCTGCTATTGAGGGTGTATTGCATTGTCTACCCCGGACTGGTGACACATGTGCATACCAGCAAGTAGAGATTGTGATAAATGGTATGACCTTTGACTATGAGGTGCTGAAGTACGTGATTGCCACACTAAACGCCCCTTGGGTGATGGATTCTAACAACCGGAAGCCCAAGGGGATGTTATTTGCTTATCTGTCTAGAGAGGCTAGGACTTGACAGCAGATATATGCCCACTATGTCCTTTCTACTACCATTTTTCTGAAATTCCGATGGATATGCTTCTTCTAATTGGCTGTGTCATGGAGGGGAAGGAGGTATAATTCCCCTGGTTGATCAGGCGAGGCATGTGGCGAGTATACATCCGTGGCCTACTACCATTTCCCACATTGGTCACTAGCTTGATTGAGTTAGCTGGTGCCCTATGGAGGGACGATGACGTGACACCACCATCCCCAGACGATGACGACAAGGAGGTTACTATTCCGTGGGGTACGTGGGTAGCTAGACCTTCATCCTCTATAGCAGCGGTAGAACCCTCTCCTTCAGCAGCAGCTGTAGCACCTGTACCACCACCACCAGCATCCGAGCCGACATATCTGCTAGTACAGCACCTATTTCGCTTCATGGAGCATAGCGAGCGTCGTATCATGCGACGTCTCGATTGCATAGACCAGGTGTTTGTATCACAGGGCATTGAGCTACCCCCTCTCCCCGACTCTCCCGCTTCAGATGGGGAGGATCACGAGGCAAAACATGAGGAGGAGCATGCTGAGGAGCTGATAAACCCCATTTTTAGGGTTTATCTTGTGTTGAATTTAGAGGGTTTTGTCAACTTTTCTCCCATGTATCCAATGAAATAGCATGGTTTTGTAAATTCTCCTTTAATTGTGCTTAAGCGTGAAAACATGCTTTTTAGGTCTTAAAATAGCTAATTTTAATTCACCTTGATTCCATTAGATGCCTTGATATGTTTGTTAAGTGATTTCAGATTTATGAGGAAAAGATTGGATTGAGGGAATGAAGAAAAAGCATGTAGAAATGGAGAACTCATGAAGAAATGAAGGAATCGCAAAAGCTGTCAATCCAGTTGTGTTGGAAAGCTAACATCTGGGGCTTCGACATGATATAAGATTTGCCATAGTTAACGCGCGTATAGGGACGCGTACGCGCACTATACGCATACGCGCCGATGGTTGCACATGATTAACTTAATGCAACTCGTGGCCAGTGATTTTAGAAGCCTTGTGGGCCCAATCCAACTCATTTCTGATGCTATTTAACCCAAGGATTGAAGGGGAATCAACATCTTTAGTCATAGTTTAGTTTTTAGTTAGTGTTAATGAGAGTTAGTTCCTAGAGAGAGAAGCTCTCTTCTCTCTAGAATTAGGATTATGTTTAGACCTAGATCTAGTTCTTCTTCTCTCTTCTAATTTTTCTTTTTCTTCCTTAATTGTTCCCTTGTAGTTGTAGAATTCTTCTTCTCTTGTAATTCCTTTGTATTGTTAGTTGTAATTTATGAACTTTCTTTTGTAGATCTACATTTCTTCTTCAATGCAATTGGTAAGTTCTTTGTTGTTTCATAATTGTTTTCCTTTTCTATTGTTGATCTCTTACTATTCTAGTTAGATCTCTCTTTAATTCTTGCAATTCATGTTGTTTACTTTTATTGCCTTCTATGTGTTTGACAACCATATATAGAGCCACCACCATTCCAACATCAATATTTTCAAGAACCACAATTCTACCAAGAGGAACCACCTTCCTACTATGACCCCTTCCCCCAAGATCATGAACCCTTCCATCCACCCCAACCTCTAATGGATGACATCCTTGATGTTCTTGTTCAAGGACAAGAGGAGATGAAAAGGGATGTGGAACAATTCACAACCGCCTTGAATGAGGTGGTAAGCTGGTTAGCATCCCATTGCTTAAATACTCAAAGAACTCCCATGGCCACATGTCGATAATCAAATAAAGAGCATAAGATGAAGGAGAGATTGGTGGAGAATGAGGGAAGTTGCTTTGTATTTGAACAATTGGAGGAAGCTACAATTATTGAAGAAAAGGAAGAGGTGGTTGAAGACTTAGGAGATGTGGAACCTCCATGGGAGCATAGAGTTGAAGAAAACCCCTCCAATATGATTGAATTTGATGCTAAGGAGGAAAGTGCACAACCTCCAAGGCATATTCCATATGAAGAATTGGATGGGATAGAGCAAGAATTGAGTTCCCTTGGTGATGAAGATCAAGCATCAAGTCTTAGTGGTGAAGAATTCTTTAGGCATGAAGAACCTTCTCCCGGTGAATTTAAAGGCAATGTGGAGGTAAATTTTTGTCACCCTTCCATTTATGATTTGAGTAAAGGAAAATTCCTAGATAAAATTGTAGAACAAGGGATTTCATTTGAGGAATCTTGTGAAGAGGTGGAAGCCCTTAGAAAAAAGAGGGTGGGATACGCTTTGTCAAGATCCTTGGAAGCTTCTTTACCTAGGTTGCCATCTACTCCTTCATTTGAGTGGGTGAAAGTCATTTCTATTAGCTTTATTATCCCACTTGAATATAGTTTGCTTGAAACGGATGGCCAACTTAGGAAACTTTGTGGGATGAAGCGTAAGCAAAAAAGGTTTTGTGGTTGGCTTTGCAAATCAAGGCTCATTATGGTCGATGCGTCAAAGATGGAATATAAGGGTTAGAATATAGCTCAACTAGATGGGTCTAGGAGGATTGTTGGGCACTTCATTGAGAATTCATCTTACTTGCCACTCAGAAGGACTAATAATGATCAACTTCAAGACGGGTGTGAAAATAAAGTGTGGGATCCCAGATCGCACAAGGAGAATCAATTTTGGGAGCCCCAAGCTTGTAAAGAACTCTATCAACACTTGGTGCAACAAATAACGAATCTTGGAGCACAATGGAGGACCAAGCATTAGTGGATGTTCAAAGATAGCTTCAAGCACAAGCCACCTTGATGGAGCTCCCCATAAGTCCAACTTAAGGACAATAAACAAAAGTGCTAGGTAGGAGACACCCCACCATGGTAAACTCTTTTGTACATATTGATAGAGTTAGTTAAATTCATGTTTTGATTGATTTGTTGCATTTATTTGGTAGTTTAGTAGGTTAAATAAGGTTTTATGGTGTTTTGGTAGCTGTTTGGAGGTTTGGAAGGCTTGGTTTGGTGCAAGAACTTGGAAAAATTTTGAAAAACAGAGCACCATCCACGCGTACGCACACCTTGCGCGTACGCGTGACCCCAGCATTTTTGACCATCCACGCGCACGCGTACATCGCGTATACGCGTGGATGCAAAAATTCCATCCCCAGCCAAAAACCCGAGAGTTAGGCCTGCACTGTGCGAACATTGGGCCTAAAGCGCAAACCAACCCGCGCTTGCGTACACCTGGTGCGTACGCGTCCGTGATTCTATTTGAGCAATGCACGCGTACGCACGCTGTACGCGCGTGCGTCGATAGCGCCACCTGCCCTCCTGGTACATTTTCCAGAGAGTTGGGCCAACCTTGGGCTGACGATGTGCCCTGCGCCTAACTTCACCCGCGCGTGCGCGCATCTGGCGCGTACGGGTCCTTCTGCCAATCTGGACATCAGTGCGTAAGCGTGCATGACGCGTCCACGTCGGCAAAAAAAAGAGCTTTTTTCCTCATCTTCTATTTTCTTTTGTTTATTGCATTAGCATACTTCTATTCTTTGCATTTCAATTTTTTTATAGCCTGTTTTCATTTTATTTTCTAAGTTTCTCATTTTAATAATGGTGTTGAACTTTCCTGCTCAATTGTTGAGACTCTCTTGTATTGTTTTGGTGCTTCGTGACTTGTAGCATTAATTTTAATGTTTGTTCTACACACGGGATTAGTGCTTTAGTCCTTCCTAACTCATTATTCTTTGTTTTTGTGCCTCATTATTATTGAGTTAGGATGGGACCAATTTCTCTCATGCTTATCACTAATCTTGTTTGTGTCAATTCTTGTTTGGTCTTGATGCTCAATATGCTCTTCATGCTTTGACTTTACTCTTGCATCAAGTATTAGTTGATATTCCCTTTGCCTATATTGCTCTCTCACTTACATGTGTAGCTAACATATAGTGAGAACCTTACTCTTATTTGGCATTAGCCCCCGCCTATGTTTTATTTGTTAGATTAGTTATTGCATTGCATGATAGGTTGCATGTTAGTTAGAATTTGTACATATTTTTATCACTTCTTTCTTATTAGGACTACTTGGTTAGGGTGATGATTTCTTTTCCAAGAAATTGTTTTAGGGCACCCTACCAATTTGAAAGAAAAAAAAATTTTTTTGGTTGAACTTGCTTGAAGAATTTATTTTGGAACATCGCTTTTGAGCTAAGAACACAAGTATGTGAGTTTTGAGCCTAATTGCGTGGTTACATCTTATAACCACTTATTTTCCATTCTTGTGTGTAATTGTTCTCTTTCTATGATTGTAATCTTTGATTTGTTTGAATCTATATGTCCATTATTTTGTGTATTCATGCATTCATATGATTGAGGCCATCAATTCATTAGCTCACTTACCAAAATAGCCTACCTTTTACTCCCCATTGTAGCCAACTTTGAGCCTACGCTTAACCCACTTAGTCTCTATTTTAGCACATTACAAGTCTAAGGCGGAAAACCAATGAAAGTCCTTTGTTTGGATCTTTGATTAGCCTAGGCTAGTGAGGGTACTTATTATTTTCAAGTTTGGAGAGATTTGGGAACATTGGGTGGGGATAAATGTTTTGTATTTTTATATTTGAGAATTGGGTACATACTCATGTATTGATTAAATGTATAGACCTTATGCATTAATGTTCTTGTATGTAGTTCGAAAGAAAGAAAAATGAGAAAAACAAAAGGAAAAGAAATAAAAGCCCAAAGGAAAAGAAAAGAAAAAAATATATATAGAAGAAAAAAAGAAGAAAAAGAGAAAAGCAATGAAAGGGGACAAAATGCTCCAAAGTAAAGTTCAATAAAAGAATCAATGCATAAGTGTTGTGAAATGAAAAAGAGAATGCATGAGTATGTGAAAAAGTGAAGAATGGGTAGTTAGGTTAGCACTCAAATTGTATAGGTTGTCATAGGTTTGGTGGGAAGTTTAAGTTGATCAAAGATTCAAATTCTAATCCCCTTGACCATATATGCAATCCTACCTTGATCCTAGCCCCATTACAACCTATGAAAAGACCTCATGATGAATGTATGCATGCATTAAATAATTGTTGATTGTTAGATAAAAAAACAAATCTTGGAAAGCATGGTTAGGGGAGAATTGAGAGAATCGACCCTATACACTTGGGTGACTAGAGTGCAAACACTTCCGGTGAGGGTTTGATGCTCAATTCTTTGATTCCCGACTTTCATGAGCATTCTTCTTGCAAGTCTATTTGAACTTCATTTTTATACTCGAATTCGTAGGATTTATGAATCGTTATATGATCTTGGCCTTACTTGTGCATGTATGCTCTTGGAGGATTGATTTATTTTTAACCAAGTAGGTAGAATCATTTGGCATTTAGTTACATGCATGTAGATAAGTTTATATAGTTTCCTTACATTGAATAAATGTTCATACCCCTTCTCTTATCCTTCTTGGTTTAGCATGAGGACATGCTATGGTTTAAGTGTGGGGAGGTTGATAAACCCCATTTTTAGGGTTTATCTTGTGTTAAATTTAGAGGATTTTTTTCAACTTTTCTCCCATATATCCAATGAAATAGCATGGTTTTGTAAATTCTCCTTTAATTGTGCTTAAGAGTGAAAACATCCTTTTTAGGTCTTAAAATAGCTAATTTTAATTCACCTTGATTCCATTAGATGCCTTGATATGTTTGTTAAGTGATTTCAGATTTAGGAGGCAAACATTGGAATGAGGGAATGAAGAAAAAGCATGTAGAAATGGAGAACTCATGAAGAAATGAAGGAATCGCAAAAGTTGTCAAGCTTGACCTCTTCGCACATAATCGATGCAGTTCCAGTTGTATTGGAAAGCTAACATTCGGGGCTTCGAAATGATATAAGATTTGCCATAGTTTCCGTGCGTATAAGGACGCGTACGCGCACTGTACGCGTACATGCCGATGGTTGCACATGATTCCCTTAATGCAACTCGTGGCCAGTGATTTTAGAAACCTTGTGGGCCCAATCCAACTCATTTCTGATGCTATTTAATCCAAGGATTGGAGGGGAATCAACATCTTTAGTCATAGTTTAGTTTTTAGTTAGTTTTAGTGAGGGTTAGTTCCTAGAGAGAGAAGCTCTCTTCTCTCTAGAATTAGGATTATGTTTAGACCTAGATCTAGTTCTTCTTCTCTCTTCTAATTTTCCTTTTCCTTCCTTAATTGTTCTCTTGTAGTTGTAGAATTCTTCTTCTCTTGTAATTCCTTTGTATTGTTAGTTGTAGTTTATGAACTTTCTTTTGTAGATCTACATTTCTTTTTTAATGCAATTGGTAAGTTCTTTGTTGTTTCATAATTGTTTTCCTTTTCTATTGTTGATCTTTTACTATTCTAGGTAGATCTCTCTTTAATTCTTGCAATTCATATTGTTTACTTTTATTGCCTTCTATGTGTTTGATGAAATGCTTCTTCTAGTTATTAGTTAGATTTTGTTCCTCTTGGGCTAGGTAGAGTAATTAGTGACACTTGAGTTATCAAACTCTTTTGTTGATTGATAATTAGAGATTGCTAATTGACTTGGATACCACTAAAGCTAGTCTTTCCTTAGGAGTTGGCTAGGACTTGTGGAATCAAGTTAATTCATCCACTTGACTTTCCTCTATGGTTAGAGGTTAACTAAGTGGTAGCAATGGACAATTCCATCACAATTGAGGAGGATAGCTAGGATAGAACTTCTAGTTCTCATACTTTGTCAAGAGCTTTGTTAGTTGTTAGTTTATTTTCTTTGCCATTTATATTTCTTGTTCCTTATTCCCAAAACCCCAAAACATACCTCAACCAATAACAAGAACACTTTATTGTAATTCCTAGAGAGAACGACCCGAGGTTTAAATACTTTGGTTTATAATTTTAGGGGTTTGTACTTGTGACAAACAAAATTTTTGTATGAAAGGATTATTGATTGGTTTAGAAACTATACTTCGACGAGATTTCAATTGTGAAATTCTATACCATCAATTTTCCATTCATCAGGATAGACGCAGGCTACTCAGGAGACCCATCAGCCTCCCGAGGAGCCAGTGCCCCAGCCTGAGCACCAGCCGGAGCCAGAGGTGACTGTTGACCTTCACCATGAGCCCGATCAGTAGCATCGAGGACGATGCTTCATCTTAAGTGTGGGGAGGTCACCGTCGTCGCCGTCGGTGGATTTGGTGAACATTCTCAGACACTATCACTTAGTTTATCTTATTTTGGTTTATTTCGCACTATTTTGGGATTATTGTACATATTTGCTATTGTGGATACTTTTATTTTGGTTATTGCAAACTTTTAATGTAGATATTGCATTTTAACCTTCTGGTTGTGATTTGAAAAATGTTTTGAATTGTTGAAAACCTAGTTAAACCCTTTGTGCATTAAAGAATTTGTTTTGATTGGAAAAGAGGGTAAACTAAGGAGTTTTAGATTTTTTTAATCACAACATTGCATTTAGAATAAGCTTAATCAAAACAATGAATTTTTCCAAGGAATTTATAAAAAAAAAGGCACCACCCCAATTGAGTGAAAATTTTTTGTGGAACCTACAAGGATTTATACTTTTGTGGATCATGTTTTGAGCTAAGGACACAAGCTTGTGAGCTTTGAGCCTAATTGCGTGGTTACATCTTATAGCCACTTATTTTTCTTCTTGTGTGCATTATTCTTTCTCTATGACTGTGATCTTTGATTTGTTTGATTCTTTATGTCCATTATTCCTTGTATTCATGCATTTCTATGATTTAGGCCATTATTTCATTAGCTCACTTACCCAAATAGCCTACCTTGTACTCTCCATTGTTAACCAATTTTGAGCCTACACTTAACCCAATTGTTCTTTATTTTAGCACATTACAAGCCTAAAGCGAAAAACAATAAAGTCCCTTGTTTGGATCTTTGATTAGCTTAGGCTAGTGAGAGTGTTTTATATTCAAGTTTGGGGAGATTAGGAACACTGGTTGGGATAAAAGGGTGCTTTGTATTTTTGTATTTGAAAATTGGATACATACTCATGTATTAATCAAATGTTAAACCTTATGCATTTATGATCTTGTATATAGTTTTGAAAGAAAGAAAAAAAATGAGAAAAACAAAAGAAAATAAAAAAAGAAAAAAAATATGGAAAAGAAAAGAAAAGAAAAAAAATATGCTTAGACGAAAAAGAAAGAAAAAAGGAAGAAAAACAATAAAAAGGGGACAAAATTCCCCAAAGTAAAGTCCAATAAGAGTCAATGCATAAGTGTTGTGAAAATCAAAAGAAAATGCATGAGTATGTGAAAAGTGAATGATGGGTAGTTAGGTTAGTACTTAATTGTATAGGCTATTATATAGTTTAGGTGGGAAAGTTTAAGCTCATCAAGGATTCAAACTATAGTCCACTTATCCATATATGATCCTACCTTGACCCTAGCCCCATTACAACCTTTGAGAAAGACCTCATAATATTTGTATGCATGCATTGAATGATTGTTGATTGTTAGATGAAGAACAAATTTTGGAAAGCATGATTAAGGAAGAATTGAGTGAATCAACCCCTAAACACTTGAGTGAATAGAGTGGATACACATCCGGTGAGGGTTCGATTGCTCAATTACGTGTATTCACCACTATCATCTATATTCATGCATGTTTGTAATTCCTTTTGATAATTCTGTACAATTGTGGGTTGGATTTGATTTCCATTGTCTGAACCCTTGTGCTTACATATATTCTCTTGGAAGTTGATTTGTTTTGACCAAGCATTTGCATTCATATAGTTAGTTGCATTTAGATAGTTTGCATTTAGATAGTTTAGTTGCATTGAATAAATGTCATACCCTTTGCTTCATTCTTAGTTTAGCATGAGGACATGCTAAGGTTTAAGTGTGGGAAGGTTGATAAACCACGTTTTTAGGATTTATCTTGTCTTGAATTTAGACCATTTTGATAACCTTTTCTCACATTTATTCAATGAAATAGCATGATTTTGTGATTGTCTCCTCGTTTGTGCTTAGATGTGAAAGCATGCTTTTAAGACCCTTAAATTGATAGTTTTAATCTTCCTTTGATTCCACTAGATGCCTTGATGTGTTTGCTAGTGATTTCAGATTGAAAAGGGCTAGGAAAGGATCAAAGGAGTGAAAGGAAAGAATACAAAGTGGAGAAATCATGAAAAGCCAAAGATTTGGAAAAAGCTCATGGACGCGCGCGTGCACTATGCGCCTACGTGCGGATTGTGAAATGCTCCAGGGACGCGTACGCACGCTGTACGAGTATGTGCCAAAGGCCGCATCTGATTTTTAAAGAAGAACTCGTGCCTAGTGATTTTGGAGGGTTTCTGGCCCCATTTGGAGCTGAGTTTTTGGCGGGAAACGATAAGAGAAACCAAGGATTGAAGGGGAAGGCATCAATCCATCAATAGAGATTTTTTACACACTTTAGATCTAGTTTTAGTTAGTTTTAGAGAGAGAAGCTCCCACTTCTCTCTAGGATTAATATTAGGATTAGGCTTAGGGTAATAATCTTAGATCTAGATTTCAATTCATGCTTTCATCTACTTTTGCTTCTTAATTTCTTGTTGTTACATTCATCATTCTTCTATTCTTTTGTTGCAATTTCCTTTATGTTGTTTCTATGCTTTGTTATAGATCTACTCTTGTTCCTTCTATTTTCTTTCAATTCAATTTGAGGTAATTCATAATAATTGTGTTTCTTTTAATTGTTGTTATTAATTCTTTGTAATTAGTTGTTGTTAGATTCTATTCTTGTTGTCAAATTACTATGTTTTCCTTTTATACCTTCCAAGTGTTTAATGAAATGCTTGGTTGGATTTTAGAGTAGAATTTTATGCTCTTAGCTTGGCAAGGCAACTTAGGAACTCTTGAGTTACTAATGTCCAAGTAATTAATGATTGGGAGGCATTGACTCTAGTTCTTACTAATTCAATTGGTGGAGAGTTAGGACTTATGGACTTGGATTGATATAGCTCATTTGACTCTCCTTTACCTAGTTAGAGGATGACTTAGTGGGATTGATCCTTGCCAATTCTCATGTTGTGGTTAGTGATAAGGATAGAGATCTTTGACTGCCAAACCTAGCCAAGACTGCTTTATCATTTACATTTCCATTGTCATTTACTTTTCTTGTTCCTCAATCAAAACCCCAAAATATACTTGTCCATGGCCAATAACAAGAACACTACCCTGCAATTCTTTTGAGAGATGACCCGAGGTTCCAATACTTCGGTTTATAAATTTAGAGGTTTGTACTTTTGACAAACAATCTTTTGTATGAAAGGATTATTTGTTGGTTTAGAAACTATACCTGCAACGAGGATTCATTTCTGAAATTCTAAACCGTCAAAGATCCGATCATCAAAAATCAACACTCATGATTTATCATCAATAATCTGCATTATATGCTTGACTGTGAGCTTGCTTATTCCTAAACCTTTTGAACTTCTTTTAATTAGGAACTCCATTACCATGCCACTAATTCTAACTTACTTCTCTAACTTTTAACTAAATTGACTTTTTCACTTTTCTTTTTCGTTTTCATTTTATTTCAAACTAACTCTTTTAATTCCTTTCACGGCATGATAATTGTTGTTTCTTAACAAACAAGAATTCTAGATTTCACTGTATAAATTCTTGATTGTGATTTCGGATTGATTTCTTTGAATCCTACCTTTCGTTTAGTCCAAGATTTTCTCTCTTTATGACTTACTTCATGCTTTGGCTTTCACTTCTTTTTTTCTATCGACTGCTTGTTATGCTTGCATATTATTTTCCTTTCTGTTTTTCTTCTTTAGTTTGATAAATTGTACACTGGAATTTCTATTTTATAGGATGTCTGATAGGAAAGGCAAAGGCAAGGCTACGGCCAGTAAAGTAAGAGGAAGAGAGGACAGTCATCCATCACTCTAGCGGATGTTCTTTTGGATGAATCTTGGCGCGAAAAGAATTTAACTGAGCAAGAAAAGGCTGATCAAATTGTGCCGGCTAATGACCCAGTTAAATTTGCAAATCTCTACTGTGAACTCAAATTTCCGGTCTTTGCTGAAAAAAGGCACCTCTACTTGGAAAGGACAATCAAAATACCAACCGAATTAAAGAAGTACACTGAAGAACAGATCAACAGAGAGGTTGGGTATTTCTAGAGAGAGATCTGACAGAGGTTAATGCATCATTGGTCCGTGAGTTCTGTTGTAACTATTACAAGACAACCCTTGATGCAGTGCAGCTTAGGGGGAAGCAGATCTTGGTCACAGAGGAGGCGATAGAGGATATCCTCCACTTTCAGCCTAAAACAGACGATGCCAATGGTTATCAGAAGGCTGAGGAGTCTATTAGATTCATAAGTTTGGATTGGGATGCTGTTAGGCGCACCATAGCCATTGATCCTGATGTTCCATGGGCTGTGGGAAAGTCAAAGCTAACTCCCAGGGGTTTAAAGATTATTTACCTCAATGATGAGGCTAGGCTGTGGCAGCAGATACTGAGTAATTATGTTATGCCTAGTACTCACGAGTCAGAGGTGCCAACTGCCATGATCATCCTTATTTGGTACATTATGGAAGGAAAGGACCTATACCTTCCACGGTTCATCAGAAAGTACATGTCTCGAGTTTATGTCAGAGGCACCTTGCCATTCCCTTATCTGATCACCCAGTTGGCTCGCCGAGCTGAGGTGCCTTGGGAGCCAGAGGATGAGAGGCCACCGATTGCCGATTGGAAGAAGGTTATTCCACACGGCAAGCGGTTTGGACCTCTAGGCCACAGACTACCTCCTTCTACTACTTCTACTAATGCGACCACATCCTCCGTAGCACCTTCAGCGCCTGCAGCACCACCCGCATCTACAGCACCATCATCTGCCTCTCAGCCTGTCAACCTTCTTGTGCACCGCCTCTTTGCGCCCCTTGATCAGATAGAGCGCCGCAATCAGCGGCGTTATGAGCAGTCTGAGCGTCGCAATAAGCGACGCTATGAACATCTGAAGCTGATTGTGATGTCCGGGCGTATTGACATCCCCTCCGAGCCTAACACACCATCGGAGCACTCTAAGGAGGAGGATGAGTAGGAGGAGGATGCACAGGAGGAGGACCAGCAGCAGGCACAGCACGAGGAGCCTCATCTTGAGCAGCCTGCAGAGCCATAGGCACCTACACAGCCAGAGCCCACAGAGCCAACAGCACACCCTTCAGTAGGCGTTGATCCTTCACACCCGGCTTGACTGCGAGCATCGAGGACGATGCTGTGATATAAGTGTTGGGAGGTCGCCGTCTCCGAAAGATTTTATTTTGGTGAACTATTTCTGACTTTTGTCCTATTTTGCTTTATTTTGTATTTTGCTTTAAAATTGATAATTTAAAGGCCCAGGAAATATGTTTTCAATTATATCACAGAATTAGCAAGGATTTGTAAAACCATGCAAATTATCTGAATAAGTGAGCAAAGAATTCATAAAAACCACTCAAATTAGCACAAGATAAACCATAAAATAGTGGTTTATCATTCTCCCCACACTTAAACATTAGCATGTCCTCATGCTAAGCTTAAGAGAACCAAAAGAGTGAAGGCAGAATGGTGGAAATTGAGTCAACTTTCCAAGAAATCATATATGCACAATCAAGGACTAAATCAATCATATCAAAACACATTCATAATTGAGTTGAGTTAATCAAAAGAGTTCACAAACTTGCAAGACAAGAAATGATCAAATATGGACATATGGAAATGAGCCATTGAACCCTCACTGGATTTGTATATGCACTCTAATCACTCAAGTGTTTGGGGTTAAACCACTCTACTCTTCTCTAGTCATGCTTTCTAAAACTTTGTTCTTCATCTAACCAATCAACAAATATTAAGTGTACAAATGCAGACATCATGAGGTCTTTTCAAGGTTGTAATGGGGCTAAGGTAAAGGTGAGGATATATGTATGGCCAAGTGAGCTATAATATGAATCTTTGAATAACCTAAGTTCTCGCCTAACATACACACACTCTATATAACTCTAAAATCATGCCTAGCTACCCAAAATTCCCACTTTTGCATCACATACTCATATATTAAATTTTACTTTAATTTCACCACATATGCATTGATCTTTTATTAAACTTAACATTGGGGTAATTTTGTCCCCTATTTACTTATTTATTTATTTATATTGTAATAAATTTTTATTTTTTGAAAGCAAACACAACATATCAATGCATATGGTTTTCCTGGTCTCACATGAATGTCCACCCAAATTCCCACTATTCAAATAAATTAGAAACATAGCACATTCCAATTAACCCATGTCCCCATAATTTCCCACACCTAATTGATACACAATCTCTATCTTAAGCTAACCAAAGATTCAACTGGGGTAATTAATTATTTTTTCACTTAAGGCTAGTGATGTGGTAATATAAAGAATAAATGGGATTAAAAGGCTCAAAGTGGCAAACAAAGGTAATTAGAATGGTAGGCTATTTGGGATAAGTGAGCTAACAACAAGTGATGGCCTCAATCACATATAAGCATGAACATACACTAAATAATGGACATATAGACTAGAACAAAACAAAGATTGCAATCATAGAGAAGAAATACACAAGAATAAAATATTATGGTTAAATAATGTAACCATGCAATTAAGCTCAAAAACTCACAAGTTGTGTGTTCTTTAACTCAAAAACCATCTTCCAATTATATATATATCATGCAAGTTATCAAAAGATTTTAACTCAAATCAATGTGAATCTTAAATGCCTTTCCTAAAAAATAAATATATATCTTGAAAATTTCATCAATTGACCAATATTTATTATTATATATATACTAAATAAAATGTTGTGATTATGAAAAACTAAAAGTTTTTAGTTTATCCCTATTTTCAATCAAACCAATTTCTCATATGCCAAAGGGGTAAACTAAACTTAATAATCCATGTTTTTCCAATCACAACTAATAAACTAAAAGTGCATTTTAAGCTAAATATCTAAGATATATACAAGCCCAAAGTGCAAAATGCAATAAAGTAAAAATAAATAGAAGTATAATAAAATAGAAATGTGCAAGTACTAAAAGAAAAATAAAATAAAATAAAATAAAATAAAGCGAAAAATACAAAAAGTAGCAAAATTGATTAAAAGTCTGAAATGGTTTACCAAAATAAAATCTGCCATAGATGGCGATCTCCCCACACTTATATCATAGCATCGTCCTCGATGCTCACAGTCAAGCCGGGTGTGAAGGATTATTGCCTACTGAAAGGTGTGTTGCTGGCTCTGTAGGCTCTGGCTGTGTAGATGCCTGTGGCTCTGTAGGCTGCTCAAGCTGAGGCTCCTCATGCTATGCCTACTGCTGGTCCTCCTCTTGTGCATCCTCCTCCTCAGAGTGCTCCGATGGTGTGTCAGTCTCAGAGGAGATGTCAGTACGCACGGACGTCACAATCAGCTTCAGATGTTCATAGCGCCGCTGATGAGCGGATTTTTGCTAGTAAAGAATTCACAATTAATTCCCGTTGCAAGTATAGTTTCTAAACTAACAATAACCCTTTCATACAAAAATTTGGTTGTCACAAGTAACAAACTCCTAAAAATAATAACCAAAGTATTCAAACCTCGGGTCGTCTCTCAAGGAATTGTAAGGAAGTGTTCTTATAATTGGTTATGCAAAGGTATATTTTGGGGTTTTGTGAATAAGAGAACATGAAAAAGTAAATAGTAATGAAAATCAAATGATAAAGAGGTCTTGGCAAGGTTTGGTGGTCAAGGATCTCTATCCTTATCACTAACCACAACATGAGAATTGGCAAGGACCAATCCCATTAAATCATCCTCTAACTAGTAGTAAAGGAAAGTTAAATGAGCTATATCAATCCAAGTCCATATGTCCTAGCTCTCTACCAATTCAATTAGTGAGAACTAGAGTTAATGGCTCCAATCATCAATTACTTGGACATTAGTAACTCAAGAGTTCCTAAGTTACCATCCCAAGCCAAGAACATAAAATCCTACTCTAACATCCTTCCAAGCATTTTATCAAACACTTGGTAGGCGCAAAATAAAAGCATAGAAAACTAATAATAGAATATAAGATCTAAAACCAATAATTGAAAGATCAATGATAACAAATAAAGGAAGAAGCAATAAACATGAAATACCTCAAATTGCATTAATAAGGGAAATCAAATCTAACATGAGAATTCATGAACCAAATTGTCAACATAAAGTAATCAACAAGGAAAATAAATAAACTAGAATGCTGATGCCAGGGCATTTTGGCCAGTTTCACTGACCTTTTCTTTACTGTTTTTAAGGTAGTTTCATGCATTTTCTTAGGAAATAAGCTAGTTTTGGGTAGATATTCACTTACATCTTGATTCAAGCATACATTGTGCATTTTATGTGATTTCATCAAGATTTTGCATGAATTATATGATAAATTGGATGATGCATGATCCCTTGATTAAGAGCAAGACTTTGATGCACTTTGTTTGATTGATTTCAGGCCAAAAGAAGAAAAGAAGAAGCCACGTTAGTGGCTACGTTAGTGGGCACTAACGTGGAAGGAAGGAAAGCCCCAATGTTAGTGAGAAAAGTTAGTGGCATTAAGTTTGAAGAAAGGAAATGGAGCCAACGTTAGTGACACTTAACAATATCACTAACATTGGACTAAGCTCATAAGTGGCCATGTTAGTCACCACGTTAACTAAGAAGAAAGGGGGGGAAGCCAACGTTAATGACATTCAACATTATCACTAACGTTGGCCAAGTTACATTAAGCCACGTTAACTCCCACGTTAACCTAGTTAACGTGGAAGCTAACATGAGGAAACAAGGTGGTCGACAATGTTAGTGACATCAAACATTGTCACTAACGTTGGAAGGAACCCCACACAATCCCCAAGAAGCCACGTTAACTCCAGCGTTAACCTAGTTAACGTGGAAGTTAATGTGGAGAAGGGAATGTTGAGCCAACGTTATTGACACCCAACATTGTCACTAACGTTGGAAGCAACCACATATCCCCAAGAAGCCACGTTAACTCCCACGTTAACCTAGTTAACGTGGAAGTTAACGTGAGGAAGAACAAGTTGTCGACAACGTTAGTGACACCAAACATTGTCACTAACGTTTCCAACACAAGCCACAAAGAGCCACGTTAACTCCCACGTTAACTTAGTTAACGTGGTAGTTAACGTGGGCAAAAGTCCCACCTGGCAGCCTGACCATGCCTTCTTCAAACACGCATAACTTGAGGCACAAAGCTCCAAATGAGGTGATTCCAGTGGCATTGGAAAGTAGGATTCCAGAGCTTTCCAAGCATATATGGCACTACATAGTTGACACTAAATTTGAGGGAGAAAACCTGCCCCGAAAGTGCAATGATGAACATGGTATCAGCCTGTATTTTGGCCAACTGACCTCTTCACCTTCCAAGAATTATAACTCGAGTTGTATAGCTCCAAATGATGCGCTTCCAAAAGCATTAGAAAGTAGACATCCAGGGCTTTCCAACAATATATAATAGTATGGGGTGGACACTAAGTTTGAGCTTCAGAAACGAGAAATCGATAGCGTTATTGGCAATCAACATTTCCAGTAACGTTGGCATATATGCCAGCAACCATGTCCACTTCAAAGGAGCATAACTTGAGCTAAAGAGGTCCAATTGAGGTGATTCCCGTTGCGTTAGAAAGTTGACATTCAGAGCTTTCCAACGATATATAATACTCTATAGTGGGCATGAAATTGGAGCACAAACAAGATGCATCTCTTAAGCCCCAAAAACACCAACTGGGCAGCAAGTGCAACGTTAGCCACAATAACTTTAGCACTAACGCCACACTTGTAGCGTTAGTGTGGCTAACTTTGGCACTAACTTTAGCACCTAGGCCTCAACTTGAATCACTTCTCTCTCAAGCCCACTTCAAAGCTCAAGCAAGCAAGCCCACAATTGTCAACCAATCAAGGCCACAAGAAGCATCTAGAATAGGAATTTTCATTTAATTGTAATTTGCTTTTAATTTCATTTTGTAATTTAGGAGAGCCTATATAAAGGCCTTAGTTTTTACATTGAGATCATCTTAGGCTAGACAAGGCTGGAAATTGGGGAATTGAGGGATGGAAGAGGGGTCTTCGCTCTCCCTTCCCTCACATACTTTTCCTTTTCTTTCTTTGTACTTTTCATTTATGAATTTTGAAGTTTTATTTTTAGTTTTAATCTTCATCTTACTTTTCTGCACTTTCTTTCTTTTCTATTTTTGTGGAGCAATGATCAACTAACTCTTTACATTGGGTTAGAGAGCTCTATTGTGATTCAATGGATTAAGTGTAGTTCTTATTCTTCTTCTTCTTTCTTTTCTCTTGATTTTACTTGAAAGCTTTCGATCTTCATCCAATTGGGTAGTGATCTTGGAAAAGAAACTATTCATACTTGGCTCTCTTCTGAACCTTGGAAGAGGAATGAAGAGATCAAGCTAGAAATGCTTTCTCATGCTGGACCAAATTGGGTTTGGATGGATATGTGACTATAATCCTCTCAATACTTGATTTGGGAAATGCATGTGGTATAATCAGTGACCATACTTCATCTCTTTTCATGAGCAATTGACCAAGGAATTGGCTATTGATCAAGATTTGAGAGATTGAATTACAAGAAATTGTAATTTGATCACTTAAGATTGCCAAGGAGATCAATGAGTGCATTGATTGAGGAAGAGATGGGAATGAACTTGATCCGAAGGATTGCAATATCTCTTGATCCCAATGTTCATTTTATTTTTAATTCTTAAATTTACTTTTCTTGCCATTTTACTTTTCTGCACTTTATTGCTTTCTTTACTTTTCTATCAATATACATTTCCTCGTTACTTGTCACTCCATTATGATTCGTCTAACTAGGATAATCAATTAACCATTGATTGCTTAATCCGTTATTCTCTGTGGGATTCGACCTCACTCTATTGTGAGTTTTTACTTGACGACAACTTCGGTACACTTGCCGAAGGGAGATTTGTTGAGAGACAAGTTTTCCCCGCATCAAATGCGAGAACAAATAAAAGTAGAAGAGAAACTAAATTAAAGGAACATTGAACCTAGAATTGAGAAGAAATAAACCTAAAACTAAGAGAAATCCTAAAACATAGGGAGTGGAGAGAGCCTCTCTCTCTAGAAACTACATCTCAAACCTAAATTGTGAATAATAAGAAGTTGTGTGAATGAATGAATGATTTCCCAACTCTGTAGCCTCTAATCTATCTTTTCTGGGCCAAAAACTGGGTCAAAAATAGCCCGGAAATTACCGATACGTCCAGCACGTGGCTCTGTCACGCGTATGCGTCGTCCACGCATACGAGTCGATTGAGCTTTCGCAAGGTCACACATACACGTGATCCATGCGTGCGCATCACCTAACAGCATGGTAACTATGGCAAATTATATATCATTTCGAAGCCCCGGATGTTAGCTTTCCAACACAACTGGAACCGCCTCATTTGAATCTCTATTGCTCAAGTTATGATCGATTTAGTACGAAGAGGTCAGGCTAGACAGCTTAGTAATTCCTTCAATTTCTTGTATTCCTTCCACTTTTGCATGCTTCCTTTCCATCCTCTAAGCCATTCCTTCCCTATAAATCCTGAAAACACTTAACACACATATCAAGGCATCAAATGGTAATAAGAGAGGATTAAACATATCAAATTTAAGGCCAAAGAAGCATATTTTCAATCAAAGCACAGAATTAGGAAGGAAAATGTAAAGCATGCGAATTATATGAATAAGTTTGAGTTTAGTGGATAAAATTTATTCAATTAAGCATAAGATGTACCATGAAATAGTGGTGCATCAGTCACTTATTGCGACGCTCAAACTGCTCATAACGCTGCTAATTGCGGCGCTCCATCTGATTAAGGCGCTCAAAGAGGCAGTGCACAAGAAGGTAAACAGGCTGAGAGGCGGATAATGGTGTTGTGGATGCGGGTGGTGCTGCAGGCGCTGAAGGTGCTGCGGAGGATGTGGCCGCATCAATAGAAGTAGTAGAAGCAAGTAGTCTGTGGCCTAGAGGTCCGAACCGCTTGTCGTGCAGAATAACCTTCTTGCAGTCGGCAATCGGTGGCCTCTCATCCTCTGGCTCCCAAGGCACCTCAGCTCGGCGAGCCAACTAGGTGATCAGATAAGGGAATGGCAGGGTGCCTCTGATATGAACTCGAGACATGTACTTTCTGATGAACCGTGGAAGGTATAGGTCATTTCCTTCCATAACGCACCAAATAAGGATGATCATGGCAGCTGGCACCTCTGACTCGTGAGTACTAGGCATAACATAATTACTCAATATCTGCTGCCACAGCCTAGCCTCATTGATGAGGGAAAAATGATTCCACACAAACTCACCTGCAAGTGTACCGGGTCGCATCAAGTAGTAATAACTCACAGGAGTGAGGTCGATCCCACACGGATTGATGGATTGAGCAACTTTAGTTTGGTGACGAATTTAGTTAAGCGAATAGTTGATGGTTTGAGTGAAATTCGGTTAACAGAAGTGAAATTGCAAGTAAACTAAAGAGCAGAAAGGAAATTTGCAGAATCTTAAATGCAGAAGAAGTAAAAGTGCAGAAACTTAAAGTGCAAGAAATTAAAAGAGCTGAAACTTAAATTGTAAGAAAAGTAAATAACTGAAACTTAAAGTGCAAGTAATGTGAATTGCTGAATCTAAACTGCTGGGAAACTTAAATTACATGAATAGTAAAGGGATTTGGGTGTTGGAAATCAAAACAGAACTGGAAAAAGTAAATTGCAGTAAGCTATAGAATGCTCAGATGAAGAAATTTAGAAAATAGATCAGTTAGGATTTTACTACCAAAACAGAAATGGAAACAGAAGAATCAAAGCAGAATGAAAACTTAGATCAATTCTAAAATCTTACAAGAGAAATTGACAATTGCAGAAGAATAAGGAAAATAGAAAGAAAATTTAGATCTTAATTGCTCTCTTAACAAAACAGAAAACAGAAAATTGCAAATGAAATAAAAGTGGAAGGAAAGCTAAGGTCAGATCTCCAGTTCTTCAAAATACAAAAAGGAAAAGTAAAAGATAACTTCAAATTGAAGGAGTTTAGAAGAATTCTCCAATCCAAGTTCTCAGATCCAAAACAGAAAGTAAAAGGTTGCAGAAGAGAGAAAACAAAAAAAGAAAGGAAATTCAGATCTGATTTCAATTCTAAAATTATAAAAATGAAAACTAAAAGAGAGCCCCCCTTTGAAATCAAATTCCTATCTATTTATACACTTTCCAATTGTGACATCCAGTACTTGGAGTGGGCTTTTTGGCCTATGAAGAAGTGGATCAAAATGGCTCCTGATTGCTGCTCCCAGTGGAACGTTGCGTTCTCTAAGTGAGCGCAGCATTTATTCATCCACGCGTATGCATCTCAGATGCGTGCGCGTCTTTTTGCCTCTTTGCTCACCAACGCATGCGCGTCATGTACGCGTGCGCGTCACTATTAGTCTTCAGCTCCAAACATGATCGCACGCCCCTTTCACGCGTACGCGTCGTTGATAGCGTTAATTTAGTGAGCACTACGTTGGCTTAGTGAACGCTGCCCACGCGTGCATGTCCTCTGCGCGTGCGCATGGGTAGCAAAATCTCAATTCAGGCTTCAGTGCCAGCCACTCGTGAGCGTGCTTTGTCCCAGGTGACCCATCGACGTGTGCGCGTCAAGCACGCTTGCGCGTCGATTGCAAAACTTTGCCTCCAATTTTGAATCTTGCCCGAAAACACTGAGTAAGTGAACCTAGCGCTCTCTTTTGAAACGAGTGCCAAACACTTCCACGCGTACGCGTCATGCACGCGTACGCGTGGGTCTTCGAAGAGTGCCCCTGACGCGTAAGCTTCTCATGCGCGTGCGCGTCCCAATTGAGCATGGCGTTCATTATTTGAACACAACGCTATACTGTATGGCTTCTTCTTTTCCTCATTTTCTCACCTGAATTCAACCAAATAAGCAATCAAAGTCTCACCAAAATCACAAGAATTTGCATCAATCATAATAATCATTTAATTATTGCCTAAATCTCATGATTTTTGTATAAAATAAATGATGTTTGATTGGATGAAAATGATCATGAAATTCCACTCCAACCACTTACTTATTGTGCAAGAAAGTCCATAAAACCTAATGAAACCAATGAAAAATGCTTGTGAAACTAGCATAAGATGACTTGTCATCATACATCATTGAGATAAATAATCTTTAAACCCCTGGGAGTTAGCTTTGACTTTCCCATAGCCCATGGAATATCAGGATCAATGGCTATAGTGCGCCTGACAGCATCCCAATCAAAACTCATGAATCTAATGGACTCCTCAGCCTTCTGATAACCATCGGCATCATCTGTTTTAGGCTGAAAGTGGAGGATATCGTCTATCACCTCCTCTGTGACCAAGATCTGCTTCCCCCTAAGCTGTACTGCATCAAGAGTTGTCTTGTAATAGTTACAATAGAACTCATGGACCCATGATGCATTAACCTCTGTCAGATCTCTCTCCGGAAATACCCAACCTCTCTATTTGATCTGTTCTTCAATGTAATTCTTTAAATTGATGAACGGATTTTTGACGGCTTAGAATTTCACAAATAAATTCTCGTTGCTAGTATAGTTTCTAAACCAACAAAGAATCAATTCATACAAAAATTTGGTTGTCACTTAAGCAAACCCAATAAAATTAAACCGAAGTATTTAAACCTCGGGTCATCTCTCAAGGAATTGCAGGGAAGTGTTCTTGTTATTGGTTATGAATTTTATGAGAAATTTTGAATGAGGAATGGAAAAATAAATTATTATAAATTAAAGCAATGAAAATTAACAAGAGGTTTTATGTAATTAAAATAAAAAGCCTTGGCTAGGAGAAGAGTCGGAAGTTCTATCCTTATTGGATTTCCCAAGATTAATAGTAATAGGATGTTGTTTCTACTTAGTTAACCATTACCGAATAAAGGAAAGTCAAGTAGTTGAGCCAACTTTTATTCACAAGTCCTAATCCTCTCCTTTGGAAAAGATTAGCGTTAGTAGTTAGAGAGCCAGCCAACAACTTCCAATTACAATTTAACTCTTGAGTCTTCCAACTCAAGACTTTCCTGTTAAATATTAATCAACTCCAAAGCCAAGTTGGAAGCCTACTCCATTGACATGGATGCCAATCTCGCATACATGTAAAGGGGGTAGAAAGAAGACATGATAATTGGAATTGAGTCGAGATAATCAAGCAAATAAAGATATTAATTAGAAAAATACTCTTTGCATTGATAAATTAACAAGAGAAGAAGATAAACTAAAGTAATAGAATAAATAAAAGTATAAGAGCACTAAAGTAAAGGAACATTGAACCTGGAATTGGGAAGAAATAAACCTAGAAACCTAAGAACCTTCTCTTCTCTCTCTAGAAAACTACATCTAAAACCTAACAATTTGTGAATGATGGGAAGTGTATGAATGATTCCTCCACTCTGCAGCCTTTATTCTGTGTTCTCGGGCTTGGAACTAGGCCAAAAAGGAGCCCAGAAATCGCCCCTAGCGCTTTCTGCAATTTCTGTACGTGGCGCATGTCACGCGTACGCGTAGGTCATGGGTACACGTCGCTTGTCTTCTGCGCTAGGCACGTATACACGTCGCACATGCGTGCGCATCGCTACCAGCTTTTCAAAACTTCATTTTCTTGCGTTCCTTCCAATTTTGCATGCTTCCTTTCCATCCTCTAAGCCATTCTTACCCTATAAAGTCTGAAAACAGTTAACACACAGATCAGGGCATCGAATGGTAATAAAGGATAATTAAAATTGACAGTTTAAAAGCCCAGGAAACATGTTTTCAATTATATCACAGAATTAGGAAGGATTTGTAAAACCATGCAAATTATCTGAATAAGTGAGTGAAGAATTGATAAAAACCACTCAAATTAGCACAAGGTAAACCATAAAATAGTGGTTTATCAATCTCCCCACACTTAAACATTAGCATGTCCTCATGCTAAGCTTAAGAGAACCAAAAGAGTGAAGGCAGAATGGTGGAACTTGTGCAATGCAACCAATATAGATGTGAGCTACCTACATGTATCATGCTATTCTAATTACTATCTATCTATCTATATATATATATATATATATATAAGCATACATGTGGTCAAATTGAGTCAACTTTCCAAGAAATCATATATGCACAATCAAGGACTAAATCAATCATATCAAAACACATTCACAATTGAGTTGAGTTAATCAAAAGAGTTCACAAACTTGCAAGACAAGAAATGATCAAATATGGACATGGAAATGAGCCATTGAACCCTCACTAGATTTGTATATGCACTCTAATCACTCAAGCGTTTGGGGTTAAACCATTCTACTCTTCTCTAGTCATGCTTTCTAAAACTTTGTTCTTCATCTAACCAGTCAACAAATATTAAGTGTACAAATGCAGACTGAAGAACTGAAGATTGATGTTTAAGAAGTTAGAATAAATTCGCGTTGCAAGTATAGTTTCTAAACCAAGCAATCAACCTTTCTTACAAAAGTTTTGGTTGTCACAAGTAACAAACCCCTTTAAAATTAATAACCAAAGTATTTAAACCTTGGGTCGTCTTCTCAAGGAACTGCAGGGAGGTATGTTCTTACTATTGGTTATGAAGATTGTAAATTGGGGTTTTGAAAGTAAGGAACAAGTAATTTGAATGATAAGTAAAATAAATAAATAACTGTAAAATAAACTCTTGACAAGGTATGAGAAATTGGAAGTCCTATTCTAGTTATCCTTATCAATGGAGACGAGAATTGAATTTTAATCCCACTTAGTTAGCCTTTACTAAAGCAAGGGAAGATCAAGTGGATTAATTAGTTTGATCTTCAGGTTCTAGTCAATTCCTAAGAAAGGACTGGAATTATTGAAGTTCAATTCAATTAGCAAAGATAACAATTATCGATCACGTTGAGTTTGATAACTCCTGAGTTACTGATTTCTTAACCAAGACCAAAAGGGAAAAAGTAAATCTACTCGAATAAAAATATCTTCAGGTTGGAAGTAACAGTAACATAAACAAAAGAGAGCAATCATAAACTGAAATACCTCAAATTATATTAATTAAGAGAATTATCTGTAACATAGAAAAGTTCATAAATTAAATTGAGAAGATAATAAAAAGGAAAGTTGAACCTGATAAAAATGGACAATCATGAAAGCACGAAAGATCCTAAATCCTAAATACTAATCCTAAGAGAGAGAGGAGAGAACCTCTCTCTAAAAACTACATCTAAATCATGAAATTGTGTATTATGAGCTTGTGTTTATGAATGGATGTATTCTCCCACTTTATAGCCTCTAATCTGTGTTTTCTGGGCCGAGAACTGGGTCAAAAATAACCCAGAATTCGCTGGTTTCAAATTCAAACACGCTGGTTTTTTCATCACTTCGATGCGTCCGCGTAGACCACGCGTTTGCGTCACTTATCGTCAAAGCAACCATAGCAAATTATATATCAAATTGAAGCCCCGGACGTTAGATTTCCAACGCAACTAGAACCGCATCATTTGGACCTCTGTAGCTAAAGTTATAGCTGTTTGAGTGCGAAGAGGTCAGGCTGACAGCTTTGCAGTTCCTTCAACTTCTTGTATTCCTTCTATTTTTGCATGCTTCCTTTCCATCCTCTAAGCCATTCTTGCCCTATAAACTCTGAAATCACTTAACACACATATCAAGGCATCTAATGATAATAAGAGAGGATTAATATTAGCAATTTAAAGGACCAGGAAACATATTTTCAATCATAGCACAAAATTAGGAAGGAAAACGTAAAACCTTGCAAATAGTATGAATAAGTGGGTAAAGAGTTGATAAAAATCACTCAATTGAGCACCAGATAAACCATAAAATAGTGGTTTATCAACCTTCCCACACATAAACATTAGCATGCTAAGTGGTATGCGAAATTGTTACTCAGGTTGTGAATTATTGTACGAAATTGATTTCCTGGCAATGGCACCAAAAACGGATGCACAGAACCATGGTCTAAACATATTTTCACAACTTCGCATAACTAACCAGCAAGTGCACTGGGTCGTCCAAGTAATAAACCTTACGTGAGTAAGGGTCGATCCCACATAGATTGTTGGTATGAAGCAAGCTATGGTCACCTTGTAAATCTCAGTCAGGCAGATAAGCGTATGGAGATGCTTTCGTCCCTCTGAACCTCTGCTTTTCTGCTGTCTTCATCCAATCAGTCTTCCTCCTTTCTATGGCTGGATTTATGCAAGGGCATCACCGTTGTCAGTGGCTACATCCCCTCCTCTTGTGAAAATGGTCCAAGATGCCTTGTCACGGCACGGCTAATCATCTGAGGTTCCCGATCATGTTGGAATAGGATTCACCCTCCTTTTGCGTCTGTCACTACGCCCAGCACTCGCGAGTTTGAAGCTCGTCACAGTCATTCAATCATTGAATCCTACTCGGAATACCACAGACAAGGTTTAGACTTTCCGGATTCTCTTGAGTGCCACCCTCATTCTAGCTTACACCACGAAGATTCCGATTAAGAGATCTAAGAGACACTCATTCAATCTAAGGTAGAACGGAAGTGGTTGTCAGGCACACGTTCATAGGGAATGATGATGATTGTCACGTTCATCACATTCAGGTTGAAGTACGAATAAATATCTTAGAAGCGAAATAAGATGAATTGAATAGAAAACGGTATTACTTTCCATTAATCTTTGAGGAACAGCAGAGCTCCACACCTTAATCTATGGAGTGTAGAAACTCTACCGTTAAAAATACATAAGTGAAAGGTCCAGGCATGGCCGAAAGGCCAGCCCCCTAGAACGTGATCACAGGATCAGAATACAATCCAAGATGTCTAATACAATAGTAAAAAGTTCTATTTATAATAAACTAGTTACTAGGGTTTACAGAAGTAAGTAATTGATGCATAAATCCACTTCCGGGGCCTACTTGGTGTGTGCTTGGGCTGAGCTTGAATGTTCCACGTGCAAAGGCTCTTTCTGGAGTTGAACGCCAGGTTGTAACGTATTTCTGGCGTTCAACTCTGGTTTGTGACTTGTTTCTGGCGTTTAACTCCAGACAGCAGCGTAGAACTGGCGTTCAACGCCCTTTTACGTCATCTAAACTCGTTCAAAGTATGGACTATTATACATTGCTGGAAAGCCCTGGATGTTTAATTTCCAACGCAATTAGAAGCGCGCCATTTTGAGTTCTGTCACTGATGCTCAAAGCCTTGGGATCCTTTTTATTTTTTGGTTTTTTTGGTTTTAAGGGTTATTGGCTTTTTGCTCTTGTCTCTTGGTTTTAAGAGCTTTTGGCTTTTTCTGCTTGCTTTTTCTTTTTCTTATTTTTTTCGCTATTTTTTTCTTTTTTTTTTCTGCAAGCTTTTTTCTTTGCTGCTTTTTCTTGCTTCAAGAATAATTTTTATGATTTTTCAGATTATCAAATAACATGTCTCCTAGTCATCATTCTTTCAAGAGCCAACATATTTAACATTCTTTAACAACAACTTCAAAAGACATATGCACTGTTCAAGCATTCATTTAGAAAACAAGAAGCATTGTCACCACATCAATATAATTAAACTAAGTTCAAGGATAAATTCGAAACTCATGTACTTCTTGTTCTTTTGAATTAAAACAATTTTTATTTAAGAGAGGTGATGGATTCATAGGACATTCATAACTTTAAGGCAAAGTTACTAAATACTAATGATCATGTAATGAAGACACAAACATAGATAAGCACTTAACATAGAAAACGAAAAACAGA